>NC_143575.1:136365128-136678062 GCF_048544385.1 Mastigoproctus giganteus
TTCACTGCCATGGATCCATCACCCCAGTGTTCAAACATTTCTGGAGTCATAATGCTTTTTTTTGTGTGTGTGTGTGTGTGTTTATTTTGTTCTTTAATTTCTTTAATGTAAACCCCTGGCTTGTAGCCATGAAGGGAGTTGTATACAGCAATATGCCTTCTGTATATAATAAAGAGTTCTTCTTCTTTTTCTTCTTCATATGGATCTGGGGGTCTGGTTTCGCAGGGCAACTCTTTACAACAACAAACGTAAATCGGGAATTATCCAGCGCACCATCCTTCTTACAAGGGCATGCTTCACGGTTAGCAACCCAACCCTTCAGGTTCTGGCCGGCGTCCTTCCGCTCGATCTTGAGATTATTCGTAGAGGCCTCTACTACCATCTCTCAAGGGGCATACCAGCAACTATCCTTGGACGCTCCATCAATAACCTGAATGAAATCAGACAGGAAAAGAAACAAATTGCCACCCTACTACTATTTCAGACTTGGCAGGACAGATGGACTGCTACCGACAAATTCCCAATCACCAAGGAATTTATACCTTATGTGAATGCCATATTTCCCAAGTCTCCAAATTGGTTCTCTCCTGGTCTTTATCCCACCTACCCCATTACCACACACGGATCAATAAACCACAAACCAACATCATCCATGGGAATTATTGACAACCCCTACTGTGCACGTAATGAAACAGAAGACAGGAACCGTCCAGTATATACCTGTAAGCACTATGAGAACCTCCGAAGCATCCTGTTTACTCGTATACAAAAACAACCCTCAAGGAAATGAACACTTATTCATCACAGAAGAAAACTACTACTATGAGTTTACCAAGTTTGCACAAGCCATCTTCATAAGCCGGAGCACCCTATTGCCAACGCAGAATAGGAACACTTGAAACATCTGATCCTAACCTAACTGGCCAACCGATCTTAATCTGGATAGGATTAACTGACCCACGGGCCACCTGATTCGCCAGTGGCAACTTACACGGAGCTCTCTTGCTCTCTTATTCATTCTCCTTCCCGGGTTCCCCTTTCACCTAATGGTGCTTCTTGCTCCATTGATAAAATGGAGGATGCCTTCGCCTACACCATCCATATTACTAGCTATACGCTCCTTTCTTGCGTACACTCTGCACTTCCCCGACTCTAACTTTTTTGTTTTGTCTCCGTCCAGGAAACTCTGCCGACCCTGGCGGAGAAAAGCCAGACAATAATGGGCAGCCTGGATACCTCCTAGTGGTGTGGGGGGGGGGTAACATGCAGTCCCACCAGGGGCCCTGTGGCCAAATGCGGCTGTAACTACTGCATTAATAATTGAGAACGAGCCTTTAAAAGTCAAGGCAGAGGAATTGCAAGTAAGAGCAAACCTTTTTGAAAACCTTTTTAAAGAAGATCCTAAAGTTACGTCCTTTGCGGACGTTGTTAGAGAACACACTGGAATTTGGGCACAATGTCCTGCTGATTGGACTATCCCCTCAGGAGTTATTACTAAAGAACACAGAAGTGTGTCTGAATCTAAATCCAGAACTGCAGAATACGTTAAACCCAGGAACAAACAATATAATCCTAACAATATAATAATATTATATTGTTTGTGATCAATATTATATTATATTGTGATCCTAACAATATAATAATATTAAAGATTTCGCCTGACAGTTCAATAACTAGTGGTCAGGTCATCAAAAACAAGGTCACTGACACAATAAGGAAAGAGCACAGAAATATCAAGATTAAAAACATTAGATCGTTAAGAAACAATGGTGTTCTAATCGAAACGACTAACTCTACAGATGCAAAAACCATTTGCAATTCCACAACGCTGACTGGTGTTGGTCTGGCTATGGATAAATCCCGTTTGCAACTCCCCACGGTTATGATATACAATATCCCCAAGGATTATTCCAAAGAGGACATTGTAGAGGATCTCTACATTAAAAGCTTGAAAGTCTTTGGCTTTAGCTTTGAAGAGGTGAGGTAAGGAATCACGTTCAGATTCAGTTCTGGTGCAGGAAATCGTGTTACTAACTGGGTCATTGGATTAGCTCCAAAAATATACAAGTACATAATGCAAAATGACCGTATTTTTCTGGCGTTCTCCTCACGCAGGTTTCGTCATTTTACAGTTGTTTCTAAATGTTTTCGGTGTCTGGGGTATGGACATTCAGCGCAAAACTGTTCGCACAAAACAGTCTCGTGTGGCCATTGTGCCAATGGAGGCCACGTCTTCTCGGAATGCACGCATAAATAGGAGCCACCAAAACTGTAAGAGGAGAAATCGAGATTTTCAACATTCTGTTCGTGATAGCTGCTGTCCCGAATACATAAGAGCGATGGAATTGACAGAAAAGAGAACACAATATGAGTAATACGGCTAATCTAAATCCTCTTTTGAGTGTAAATTATTCTTACCAGAGCATTAAAATCCTACAAATTAACGGCCAAAGAGCTAGAGCAGCTATGGACGAGATAAGGGTGGCGGCGTTTGAGAATAAAATGGATATTATTTGTATTCAGGAACGTTATTGCTCTGCACAAATTGGTGGTAGAACATTTAAGATAATGGGCTTCCCAACTTCTGCAAGAATTGTGCATTCGCTTGACAGTTCGCCCAAGACAGCTATCGTCATTTTGAATAACGATTTGGCCGTCACCTCTATTTCTGGTGTGTGTTCTCAGAACGCAGTCTGTGTGCTTGTCTCCTCGAAATTTATAAATTTCTACACCGTTTCTCTCTATTGCCCGCCGTCAGAAGATTTCCAATTGGCTCTGCACAATATAGATAGATTATGTACAAAGTTTGCCTCAGAAAACTTGATAATTTCTGGTGATGTAAATGCAAAATCAATATGTGGCATAGTGGGTTTACTGACCCTCGTGGGTCGGCCCTCGAAGATGTTATTCTTGCTCATGGACTTACTGTTCAAAATTTGCCTAATAAACCCTACACTTTTTCGACCGTCAACGGTGAAAGCAATATTGATATTTCTCTGACTTCTGTCAAAATTGACTGTTGTATCTCTCATTGGGATGTTGTCCCAGAGTTAATCAACAGTGACCATTGTGCCATAGTTTATGGTCTTCTTCCTGGGCAGCGAGTGGATGACCTTCAACTTACAGATCTTAGGAGATTTTCCATTAACAGTATTAAATGGAACAAATTTAAAGATTTTCTCTCTGCTGTCTTTACGACAGAAATGATCAAATCCCTTAATATATTAATGGCTGAGGAGATTGTTGATTTTGTTCAAATCCAGTTGTATCTGGCCACGGATTATGCAGCGAAGAAAAAACACAACAAGCCAACTCCTGTCCCTTGGTGGAACTCAGATCTTGCAAATTTAAGATCGCAAGGAATATCAAAAACACAGACATCTGTCACAACAGGATGTTCAAGCATACAAGGATTCTTATAGAGATCTTCGAAGGAGATACCGCAAAGAAATAGCTAATGCTAAAATAGATTTTCAAACAGGCTATGAGGCTGGGAAATTCCATATTGCAATAATTAAAGACAAACACCAGCCAAGGAATTAAAAATTTTTACTATAAAAATAATAAAATAATGTGATACACTATCGGAAGTCTAAAATATTGCAATAAATTACGATAAAATAAACTGCGATAAAACGTTAAAAATATAATTAAAAATATACCGAAGCAATAAAATTATCTAAAATAAACTGGATTAAAAGCGATAAAACGTGAAGCTTTCGGAGACTGCTGTCTCCTTCTTCAACAGTCAGTTTCAGGTTTTATCGCTTTTAATCCAGTTTATTTTAGATAATTTTATTGCTTCGGTATATTTTTAACGTTTTATCGTAGTTTATTTTATCGTAATTTATTGTAATATTTTAGTCTTCCGATAGCGTATCACATTATTTTATTATTTTTATAGTAAAAATTTTTAATTCCTTGGCTGGTGTTCGTCTTTAATTATTGCAGTATAGGCTAAAGCTAAAATAGATTGTTGGCAAGGATTTGTCAAACAGGTTGGGAATTCAGAACAGTGGGGATTAGTTTACAAAATCTCCAGAAACAAACTAATCTGTGGAGAAGTGTACAATACAGTATGAATAAACGGAGCAGAATCTGAGGACTGGAGCTCTACAGTACATGCTATAGTGTCAAGTCTGTTCCCTAAAGATGTTCCAGAGTTGGATACATTGGAGCAAGGCCAGATACGTCTTGAAAATAGTATGTATACGGATTCAACTGATATTGAGTGTTTTAATCTGTTGGAGTTGGGTTCTGCCATATCTAGATTAAACAGCAAGAAATGCCCCGGAATTGACCTTTTGGAGAATCTTGTTATCGTCAAGTTTTTCAACTTATACTCACAAGTACTGCTAAATCTCTTGAACAAATGCCTCCTGGAAGGATACTTTCCAAATCAGTGTAAATTGGCATTGCTCAAGATTCTTCACAAGACAGGGAAAAACACATCCGATCCCCGTGCTTACAGGCCAATTTCCTTACTTGCTAATCTGGGAAAGTTATTCGAACATCTTCTGGCTCCCAGAATACTACAGAAATTTGAGGAAATCCGATTATGCTCAAGCTGTCAGTTTGGCTTCAAAAAAGGGAGGTCCACTGACGACTAGAACAGTGCTTCTGGCACTAAATAATGCCCCTCGTACAGTATCAAACAAATGCCCTCCAAATCCTTGGAGGAGAACTGCCATTAGATTTATTTATCTTATACCGTGGCATGATTTATAAACATAAGAAAGGACTGCAGGTATCTATTATGGAAATTACAACAGACCCAGTTAGTAACTTGAAGACAGAACTGAAAAGATTATGGAGTGAAATGGTTAGTATTTGGCAAAGTAGATGGAATAAGTCCGTGCATGGTGAAGTCACAAAGAAGTATATTGAAATGTTGAGTTTGCTTCTACTCAACCTTCTGTTTCATGGTTTGCACCAAGCATGTTTACGGCGTATTTATTAACAGGTCATGGATCTTTGAGGGCCAAACTTTTCAACAGAGGTTTGGAGCTGGATCTTTTTTGCACCTGTGGTCAAATGGAGGACTGGATCCATGTTTTACTATTTTGTCCGCAATATACAGACCATCGAGTACTGCTACTAAATTAGGTTCTAGATCTAGCTGAGGACAATGTAAAAATATACTAGTTGAGAACAAAACAAACTTTGAGACTTTCCAGACCTTTGCAGAATCGATCTTTATGAAAAGACTTAAACTAAGAACCCAAATCCAAAATCGAATATAAATCCGACAGCTGAGATGTTAATATATATGTTTGTATCCCATTAAATATAAATAGAATGACTTGTTGTAAGATATGTAAATTTAATTGTATTGCTAGGATTTAGAGTTAAAATTCTATTATCTTGTACAAATGTAAATATTTACTTCGCTAAGTTTATTGGAGTTTTTCCAAATTGGCTTGTATCTGTTGAGGCTTGAATATTTTTCCCTTTTTTTTTTTTTTTTTTTTTTGCTGGTTTCCAGGTTTGGGCAACCTGGGGACGGGATTGCTGGCACCCACCGGTATTGCACTATCTCCGGTGGGTGCGGGATTTGTGCACAACGCACTAAAGGTGACAGTAGACCCAGGCTTGGCTGCTTGTGCCTTGGGGCGGGCAGCGGCTGCCTAGGTGTTGGCTGCTCCCTGGTGGCAAGGTGGACGTACACAAGCGATACATCAATACAAAAAGCTTTGCAGAGTTTCTGCACCAACACAGACGTGCAAGGTGGAGATGGGCTAATGCCTAGGAGCCACCCTTGATACAGGTAAAACATACACGCACACACACACACACACGTGTTCATATATAATATAGTATTTTATATATGTATAATGAGAATGCAAATGAATATAAAATTGTATATATATCTTCTTTGTAAGTTTTTGTATATAATTTGTAAATAATTGTGTGTACAAATAAATGGAAAAATGGCCAAATGCCAGGACACACAACAGAACCTAAGGTAATATGTCATATACAACACACAACACTTTTCTGGCATTTACAGTAGTACTCTATTTCTTCACAGCGTACATACGGTGCATTTGTGGGAAACCAGTTGTGGAGCCTGACCCCTAATACTATGCGCACTAATCCAGCACTACACTATGCAGACTACGCCAAAACTCGCACTACCTGCGGCTTTTACAGCGCTTTTACTGCGACATAGAATATACTACACAGATATGGGTGGGACCCCCCCCTGTGCCTCTGTAAAAGAAATATTACACGCTGTGCAGTTCCTGCTTGACAGCGTATCATCAAGCGCCAGGTTTTAATCCCACACTTGTGTTAAACAAGTGTCTGCAATACGTGAGGGAGTTGTAGTTGGGTTCGTTGGTGTATCAACAACTGAGGTTATACTAACACACTAATTTCTGTCTGATGTCTTTGTTGTTCAGTGACGGAGCGCCTCACAAGAAATTCTTGAATGGTGTGTGTGTGTGTGTGTGTGTGCGTGCGTGCGTGCACGCACGCGCATGTTCTTTAAGCACCAAAGCAACTAAAGTCATGGGGTTTGCGTCTGTAAACTGAATGTATCCTGTGGTCGGTTTACGGGACAAAAAACCTGAGTTTCTTGAAGTAAAAGGAAACCAGGCTACTCTCATTGCAGACCAACTAACTCAGCCAGTTGTGAAAAAGTCCATAAAAAATCCTGTCATTAATGGACATGATGGATATGTGTTTATGTAAGGGGCGGCTCCTATAACGTCAGTTCATCCGCCTCGTATCTCTGTGAAGAACAGTATCACTACAAATCAGCCAGATATGTGAATGATGTAGGTTTGTGTGTATTATGTGTGTGTGCGTTCTGTTGTAATTTCTGGCTGCTTGGCTACCCAGAAGCATCAGTCACCTGGACAAATGATTCTGGGTACTCGTCCACACCATGGGAAGGTGGGCCAGTTCCAGTAGATGGGACATCTATGGTCTCAGAATATGAGACCAAAAAAAAAAAAAAAATTCCTTCTCTGGAGTCCACTCCAGAGGGGGGGGGGAACCCAAAAGGAAGAAAAAAAAAAAAAGAAATAAATAACTCAAATAAAAAAAAATTATAATAAAAACCGAAAGGGAAAAAAAAACAGAGAGAGATAAAGAAACGAAGAATATATCTTCCAGTTTTGCAACCATTAAGAACGGCAGCATCAAAACACATCGATGCCTCCAGCCAGATGGGTTTGATCAACCTCGTATCACTGCAATCATACTTTTCCTTAGTTCAAACACTTCTTTAGCAAATACCTAGAGCATCTGAAACTTAGTACAGTGTCTTAAAAATATAGCTTCTTCTCCTGGAGCTATACTCTCAATAATTTAACGTATCGCTGTCGCATTGTCATATATTCGATAATCATATAGTATGTGCTGCCAGCCTTCCATGGCCCTGCAAAAACAAAAGTTCGTGTTACTTAGTCCTAATGCATATAATTTCTCATTCATTGACCCGTGCCTGTTAACAAAAATGACGACTGTAAACTAGGTGTAAACCAATTGCGAAATTTTCTTATCGTTGAGAATAGTCACGTTCGGGATTAACAAGTTTGTCACTCTTCCAGTAGGTATGGTAAGGTATCCCAAAAAATTCTGCAGGAATTTCCCTCTTAATGCAGTAGCAAAAACCACGATACAACAAATGTATATCCAAGGGTAGAGCTCAGGCCAACACCTGCAGCGCGGCAGTGAACACTGTACTGCACACTCTTAAAATACCAAGAAGCATGATGCTTTGTATGGAATTTAGTTTAGCCCGAAACGTAGCTATTTTAACTCAATGGAACCACGCTCCTGCAGCGTACGTAGTTATAGGAAGGAATACTGCCTTGTGATACAGAAATAGTGTTTTATGTGATAGGCCTCGGTCAGACTTTGAAATTCTAATGATTTCCTGATTTTATTGCTTAAAAATAATAAGTTCTGGTGAATTGATAACTTACTGTACACAATAATTCCCGTCATTGACGGTATTAAAATCTCGGTTATTTCCATCCGGTATGATGTGGAAGGTGATTATATTCATTGTGCTATCCGCAAGGAGGGTCATGATGTAAGGCCAATTTCTTCAGCCTATTTTTCCGGCCGTTTTCTCCGAAGAGTATTGCTAAATCGCCGTTCTTGTTCGTTGTTTTGCCATCCAGGACAAATTTATAGTGAACAATGTGCTACATTATTCACTATAAATATATCTTTGCATTGTGTGACTATAGTGTCACACATGCGATGAGCGTGTTCTTCACATTTGATCGAGATTGCCCTTCTTTTCTGTGCCTAGAAGAATACGGTGACTTCCATCGGGAGGACTAGGCTTTTGTTTCTGGGACATATCCATACGATTACGATTCGTCACCGGTTAGGACAGAAACATGCACATTATAGATTAAGACTATTAAGTCACATGCATAATATTTTCATCAATTTAGATAGTGCAAGGGTAACGTTTGTACTATAAATATACATATCTGGATTTAAGTTATATATATTTTAGTTCACCTACTACATTTTATATGGGTAACTATGGGCAACTGACTGCATTTAGAAGTCCAGGGATTTTCCTTTTTGGTTAGCTAAAATAGAGTGACAAACCGAAACATACACATATATAATTCCAACATATTTAATATAAAGGTTTAAACTTAGGTACATACATTACTGTGATTGATAATAAGGGTTAATTTCAAAACTAATTGTCCAGTACAAGTAAACTCCTCAGAGCACAGTTACAAAGTTTATATTAAATCTCATTTACTGCAAGGAATAATTACAGTTCTCAGTAGTATCAAGACAATCAGATGGGTGTTTTCCTTCCATCGTACAGGTTAATAAAGTCATTCGCTGACAGGAATACAGAGTGCCTTAATTAGTCATTCCTTTAGTTTCAAAATTGCGTTACTTCTCTTCCCGAACAATCTCCTTGAACTAGGTATGATATGATATCGGATAGGTTTTATCCCCCCCCCCCTTTCTTCTATCTCTTGCTCCAGAACTCCAGCTATCCCGTTCAATGAAGCATCGCAAGTCAGAAAAAATACTTTGTTAGGGTCCGGGTGGATCAGGAAAGGCCGACTAGTTAGTAATTTCTTTACTTTAGTAAATGCCTCCATGGCTTCTTCTGTTAAACAATATTTCGCCTCCTTTTTGGTCAGTACGGTTAGCGGTTTCAGAAGTTCGGCGCTGTTAGGTATGTATCTTTTATAAAAGTTTTCCGGCCTTAAAACCTTTCTAACACCTTTACAATTCTGGGGAAGGGGGGTTTAATCTAGAGATTGTCTCTATGTTTCTATTATTAGAGCAGATACCTTCCCGTGAGTATGTCCCAAGTACTCTACTTCGTTCACTAAGAATTTACACTTCAATCTCTTTAGTTTTAATTTTGCTTCCTCCAATTTTTGGAACACATGTTTAGGCACTTCTAAGTGCCTTTCTACAGACACAGAGTAAATTATCATTAGCATTAGCATTAATAGAGGCATATGATGCAAGACGCAAGCTTATGCAGCATCAGCCAAAAACAAAAACTCCCATTTTACCCCTCCGTTCGTTCGAAATGCCTGTCCAGCTGAGCCTTAAATTTATTTAGGCTATCAACTTCCACAACAAGGGATAGAAATCGGTTCCACCAACCAACTACCCTGGCTAAAAGCAAATTTCCGCACATCTATCCTACATCTGTCTTTCCACAATTTGAATTTATGCCCTCTCAGGTGATTATTCTGAGCAAGAGGAAGAATCCCATCGGCATTGAGCATGCTCAAACCATTCAAGACTTTATACACCTCTACCAGATCACCTTGCCGGTGCCTAGTCTCCAGACACTGTAATTTGCAAAACTTAGCCTTTCTTCGTAAGCGCAACCTTTTGTTCCATTCACTAATCTTGTTGCCCTTCATTGTACTCGTTCCAGCAGCTCTACATCCTTCTTGAAATGAGGCCTCCAGACCTGTATACAGTACTCAAGGTGTGGCCTGACCATTGCCTTATACAAGGGAATATTCACCTCCTTATCCATGCTAGAAAAATTCCTGTATATCACTGACAAGACACCATGAGCTACACTTGCAGCCCTTCTGCACTGGTCAGAGAACTTCATATCTGCCTGCACAACCACCCCTAGGTCCCTTTCATTCTCCACCACTGTCAGTGTAGTACAACAGAGTTGATACGTTGCTCTGGGGTTGCTGTTTCCCATATGTAGTACTTTACATTTGTCAATGTTAAACTTCATTTGCCACCTCTCAGACCATCTGCTCAACCTTTCCAGATCCTGTTGCAGTAGCATAGTGTCAGTAGTGTCCTTGACAACCCTGCCAACCTTCGTATCGTCTGCAAACTTGGACATTAAGCTTGATATACCATCATCAATATCATATATAAATACAGAAAACAATAATGGACCCAATACTGAACCCTGAGGGACTCCACTAATAACATTAGTCCACGATGAGCAGTGGCCATTGATTACCACTCTCTGTCTTCTCCCCCTCAACCACTCCTTTATCCATAGCAGCAATTTGCCTCCAATGCAACACTGCTCCAATTTGTGCAGCAGTCTTCCATGTGCAACAGTATCAAAAACCTTTCTAAGATCCAAGTATATAATATCAAAGTTATTCACTGCATCCAGTTCTTTTGTGACTGCATCATAGTATCCAATCAAATTGGTCAGGCAAGACTTCCCCTTAACAAACCATGCTGTGTCCGAGCTATAACTGAAGTCTTGTCTAGATTATCCTGCAATGCTTCTTTATCCAGTGCCTCCATTAATTTTCCTGGAAGAGAAGTTAAACTCACAGGGCTATAATTACTTGTGTCAGCCTTTGATCCTCCTTTGTGAATTGCGGTCACATTTGCACATCTCCAGTCTGTGGGTACCTCCCCTGAATCCAAAGAAGCTCTCATAATTATGGCTAAGGGTTTGCTTACTTCCTTTGCTGCTTCCTTTAATATAATTGGATAGATCCCATCCACCCCAGTGCCTTTTTTATGTTTATCCTCAACAATTTCTCCTCCACTTTGCTATCAGTTATTACAAAATCATCTAGCTCACTGCCAGAGTTTACTTCACCTCTGGCATTCCCCTTCCTGAATAACTCCTCATGTGTGAATGTAGCTGTAAAATACTCGTTTAGTTTGTTAGCCACCTGAGCAGGATCCTCAACTGTTGAACGATCAATATCCAGTGGAACAATCTGATTCATCCCTTTCCTTCTAGAGTTTACATAGGTAAAGAAATCTTTTCTGTTTTTCTTTGCATCGTTTGGCAAGGATTTCTCATAATCTGCCTTTGCCTGCCTAATCTTCTTGGTGACTTGGTTAGAGACCCGCTTATATCTATCATAGGCTTCCATGTCACCCATTAATTTATATGAATCACATGCATTTTTCTTGTCTGCCATATGTCTCATTAGTTCATCTGACATCCATTTAGGCCTAAACCTTGGACAATATTTCTTAGTTGGTATATAAAGCCTAGTAGCTTCCAAGATAAGTTCTTTGAATGTTTCCCATTTTGAATTTGCTGTTGGTAACATCATCAGTTGGTCCCATTGTATAGAATTTAAATACGATCTCAGACCATCATAGTCGCTTTTACGAAAGCAAAAACCCTTCCCTTTACCCCTGGTGGTAGTTACCTCTTTGAGTAAATCCCACTTCAGCACACTGTGGTCACTGCCACCTAGTGGTTCCTTTATCTGCAGATTCTTAATGCATGAAGAACCACTACTGATAATCAGATCAAGAGTATTACTCCCTCTAGTTGCCTCCCGAACATGCTGATGTAGAAAACAATCATCCAATAAATCCACAAAAGTCTTACTAGTGTGTTAGTGACCAACCCACAAATTCCAGTCAATATCTGGGAAATTAAAATCCTCCATTATAAGACTCTCTGATTTACTGGCCCGCTCTATTTACCTGTACAGTTTCTTATTATACTTATCAGAGTCATTAGGCCTATAGCACACTCCTACTCTCAATTTTGATCTTCCAATGCTTATGTCACACCAAACTTACTCGACACTGCACTGTCGTGCGATGTCGACTGGCTTCACTTCCTTGGATTTTATGTGTTTCTTAACTAATAGCATAATCCCTCCTCCCTTCCTTTCCTGTCTATCCTTTCCTTTCTGTACACATTGTACTCCCCAAATTCCAGTTCTTCATTCCTTATATCTGTGTGAGACCACATGTCTGATATCCCAACAATATCAGCCTTTGACGTTTTGAGGAATACCTCAAATTCATCAAATTTATTCACCAAACTCCTAGCATTGGTGTGCATGCAAGTATACAGGCAGCTGTTCCTATTCTTATCTACCCTAAAACAACCCATGTGTTTACTTATACAGCAATGACCCTCCGCAGTCTCTGAAATACCCTGGATCTTGTTTTCCAGGTTGCTGCTCATTCCAATAGAAGCAGGGCAAGAATCACTTTCACCTCTGCCAGTGGCTACTGTTAATCTATTAGTCCATGTGTCCCCCCAATCTAGCAGTTTTCCGACCCACCTAACACTGCCTCGATAGCTTCAGCAAATATTCTTGCACTCTTTCTATTTAAGTGTATCCCATCCCTGTAGAAACAGTCTCTCCTGTTATCAAGTACAGCCTGGTATCCAGATAATCAAGATAAATCAAGATTTATCTTGATTATCTTGAAACAAATTAGTTTCCTAGTTGACTGGTCACTGTTCCAGGTCACTGTTGAACAAAAGCCGAGAATTAGGGTTGAATTTGAAAGTGTCTGCAATTCTGCCCAGACACGATAGGAGGGAGTATATGATGAGAGCCTTGTCGATCAATTCGGCCCTGGAAAGATTGTGCAAGGCTCAAGGGGTAGAATTTTTTTCAGCCTGGACTGTACTTGTTAACAGGAGAGATTGCTTCTACAGGGATGGGATACACTTAAATAGAAAGGGTGCAAGAATATTTGCTGATGCTATCGAGGCAGTGTTAGGTGGGTCGGAAAACTGCTAGCTTGGGAGGAGACAAAGACCAATAGATTGACAGTAGCCACTGGCAGAGGTGAAACAGATTCTTGCACTGCTTCTATTAGAATGAGCAGAAGCCTGAATAACAAGATGCATGATATTTCAGAGACTGCTGGGAGCCATTGCGGTACAAGTAAACACATGGGTTGTGTTAGGGTAGCTAAGAATAGAAACAGGTGCAGGTATACTTGCGTGTACACCAATGCTAGGAGTTTAGTAAATAAATTTGATGAAGTTGAGGTATTGCTCAAAACATCAAAGGCAGATATTGTTGGGATATCAGAGAGACGTGGTGTCACACAGAAATAAGGGATGCAGAACTGCAATTTGGGGACTACAACGTCTACAGAAAGGATAGACAGGATAGGAAGGGGGGGAAGGGGTTATGCTATTAGTTAAGAAACACATAAAAACCAAGGAAGTGAAGCCAGTCGACATCGCTGGACAGTGCAGAGTTGAGTCAGTTTGGTGTGACATAAGCATTGGGAGATCAAAATTGAGAGTAGGAGTGTGCTATAGGCCTAATGACTCTGATGAGTATAATAAGAAACTGTACACGGAAATAGAGTGGGCCAGTAAATCAGAGAGTCTTATAATGGGAGATTTTAATTTCCCAGATATTGACTGGAATTTGGGGGCTGATCACTCACACACTAGCAGGGCTTTTGTGGATTTATTGGATGATTGTTTTCTACATCAGCATGTTCGGGAGGCAACTAGAGGGAGTAATACTCTTGATTTGATTATCAGCAGTGATTCTTCATGCATTAAGAATCTTCAGATAAATGAACCACTAGGTGGCAGTGATCACAATGTGTTGAAGTGGGATTTACTCAAGGAGGTAACTACCATCAGAGATAAAGGGAAGGGTTATTGCTTCCGTAAAGGCGACTACGATGGACTGAGACAGTATTTAAATTCTATACAGTGGGACCAACTGATGATGTTACCAACAGCAAATTCAAAATGGGAAGCATTCAAACAACTTATCTTGGAAGCTACTAGGCTTTACATACCAACTAAGAAATATTGTTCAAGGTTTAGGCCTAAATGGATGTCAGATGAACTAATGAGGCACATGGCAGAGAAGAAAAATGCATGGGATACTTACAAATTAACACATGACACAGAAGCCTATGATAGATACAAGTTGATATGCAACCAAGTTACAAAGGAGGTTAGGCAGGCGAAGGCAGATTACGAGAAATCCTTGGCAAGGGATGCAAAGAAAAACAGCAAAGAGTTCTTTACTTATGTAAACTCTAGAAGGAAGGGGATGAATCAGATTGGTCCACTTGATATTGATGTGTCAACTGTTGATGATCCTGCTCAGGTAGCTAACAAACTAAATGAATATTTTGCATCGACATTCACACATGAGGAGTTATTCAGCGAGGGGAATGCCAGAGGTGTATTCAACTCTAGCAGTAAGCTACAGAATCTTGAAATAACTGGGAGTAAAGTGGAGGAGAAACTGTTGAAGATAAACACAAGAAAGGCACCCGGGGTGGTAGGGATCTATCCAGTTATATTAAAGGAGGCAGCAAAGGAAGTAAGCAAACCCTTAGCCATAATTATGAGAGCTTCCTTGCTTGGACTCAGGGGAGGTACCCACAGACTGGAGATGTGCAAATGTGACCCCAATTCACAAAGGAAGATCAAAGGCTGAAACAAGTAATTATAGACCTGTGAGTTTAACTTCTGTTCCAGGAAAATTAATGGAGGCACTGGTTAAAGAAGCACTGCAGGATCATTTAGACAAGACTTCAGTTATAGCTCGTACACAGCATGATTTTGTTAAGGGGAAGTCTTGCGTGACCAATTTGATTGGATACTATGATGCAGTCACAAAAGAACTGGATGCAGGGAATAACTTTGATATTATATACTTGGATCTTAGAAAGGCTTTTGATACTGTTGAACATGGAAGACTGCTACACAAATTGGAGCAGTGTGACATTGGAGGCAAATTGCTGCTATGGATAAAGGGGTGGTGAGGGGGAGAAGACAGAGAGTGGTAATCAATGGACATTGCTCCTCGTGGACTAATGTTATTAGTGGAGTCCCTCAGGGCTCAGTGTTGGGTCCATTATTGTTTTCTGTATTTATAAATGATATTGATGATGGTATATTAAGCTTAATGTCCAAGTTTGCAGACGATACAAAGGTTGGCAGTGTTGTCAAGGACACTACTGACACTATGCTGCTGCAACAGGATCTGGAAAGGTTGAGCAGATGGGCTGAGACGTGGCAAATGAAGTTTAACATTGACAAATGTAAAGTACTATATACGGGAAACAGCAACCCCAGAGCAACGTATCAACTCTGTGGTACTACACTGACAGTGGCAGAGAATGAAAGGGACTTGGGGGTGGTTGTGCAGGAAGATATGAAGTTCTCTGAGCAGTTCAGACGGGCTGCAAGAATAGCTCATGGAGTATTGTCAATGATATACAGGAATTTTTCTAGCAGGGATAAGGAGGTGATTATTCCCTTGTATAAGGCAATGGTCAGGCCACACCTAAAGTACTGTATACAGGTCTGGATGCCTCATTTCAAGAAGGATGTAGAGCTGCTGGAACGAGTACAGAGAAGGGCAACAAGATTAGTGAATGGAACAAAGGGGTGCTCTTACGAAGAAAGGCTTAAGTTTTGCAAATTACCGTGTCTGGAGACTAGGCACCAGCGAGGTGATCTGATAGAGGTGTATAAAGCCTTGAATGGTTTGAGCATGCTCAATGCTAATGGGATTCTTCCTCTAGCTCAGAAAAATCACTTGAGAGGGCATAAATTCAAATTGAGGAAAGACAGATGTAGGATAGACGTGCGGAAATTTGCCTTTAGCCAGCGGGTGGTTGGTTGGTGGAACAGACTTCCATCCCTTGTCATGGAGGTTGATAGCCTAAATAAGTTTAAGGCTCAGCTAGACAGGTATTTTGAACGAACAGAGGGGTGAAGTGGAAGTGGGTTTTTTTTTTTTTTTTTTTTTTGCTGATACTGCATAAGCTTGCTTTCTTGCATCAAATGCCTCTACTAGTGCTAATGCTATTCAAGATCTGGGATGAGGCCACTGAATTCTTCGCCCCTGTGGCATTCTTGTTAGGTTAAACTTTCCGAATGGAGTGCTGAACACAAATATTTCCCTCTGCTCCGGTATTAGAGGGATTTGATAATACCCCATATTCAAGTCGATTTTTGAAAACACCTTAGGGGACAGGCTGTTCATTATCTCCGCTATGTGCGGCAATGGAAAATCAATAGGCCTTGTGATCTTATTTATTTTTTGGGTCTAACACTATCCGTCCTCCTATTCTGGTTTATTTACTGCTAATACTGGACTATTACAGTATGAGGTTGACCTCTCTATTATCCCGTTCGCCCACATGTCCTTGAGTCCTTGCTCTAACCTTTCTAATTGCACCTGTGTATTGCCTGGTATAAATTGGGTGCTTTTGGTTGAGGTGTACCATATGCTCTATTACCTTAGTCATCCCTACTTCGGTTATTTTTTTCTGCGAAGATGTTGTTTTACTGTTCTGATAACCCTTGTATTCCTTCCTTTAGAGTTTTATTTTCCAGACTATTGTTACCATCTAATTTTACTCCTCCCCCTTTGACCCTTCCTGCTGTCCGGCATCTGCCTGTGTTTTCACCCATACGGTACTGTTGGTGCAATGAATGCAAAAACTTGCTTCTCGCCACAAATCTAATCCCAGCATGGCATCATATCCTCCCCCTTATCCCACTGGATACCAAAAAATTGTGTAGTATGGGGCTTCTCTCATCTCTAGCGTCACTGGGGCTGTGACTCATAATCGGACACTATCTCAGTACCTCCTTCCCTGTAAAATGTAGCTGCCAAAGGGCTTTATTCCACAATTTTCCTTATTCTTGAACTCTACGAAATATACCCATGTTAAGACTGATTTCAAGGCCCAGTGTCCACTAAATATTTTCCTTGAGAATTGCCAATCTTCCCTTCCACGTACATTAGGTCTTCGTTTACCACAACCTTATCCAAGGTCACCAACTTAATATCGGTATTATTAGTACAGCCCTGTCTGCAATTTGGTGGGGTCCCTCCCAGCTGGGCTTTCTGAACCTTACTAGTTTAAAAGGAGCTCTATTGCTTTCATTCTTCTCTTTTCGGCTTCGGAATGGTCGTGTCTCGGCCTTCGAGTGGTATGGGCACCCTTTGTCTATAACTGGGTCCCTGTTGCCATGGTCCCGCCAATACTCCTCTCCCTTCCAGTACCCTCCATCTGTTCCTTGGACAAAATCTGGCCCAGTGGTTTGGGCTATTGCATATTTAGCAGCCTCCGTTTCTTCTCCCCCTTGCCCATAGGGTACTGTCCCCTCACCTTCCCCCTTACATTCGGTTACTTGCGTTCTTCTCTGCTCCCTCTCAATAAATTTGTCTATAAAACAATCAATCTTTTTTTCTGGTTTGCCTATCCAGGTTTATTTTTTCTCACCTTGTTCTTCCCCTTTTTGTGGTTCCCTTTCCCTCTTTTCATCCCCTTTGCTTACATTTACAGTGTATGTTTCTCATTTGGCGTCGTTTCTATAATTCGATTCTAGACTTTCTTCCTCTTCGGCATATAAAAATGTTTGATACGTACTGGTGGCAGCACGTATTTGGACTGTTTTAAAAGAGAAAGCAGGACTTATAGAAGCAAGCCAATTCAGAACAACAGTGCCCATGGTAGTATCTGTAGAAAATGCGTGCAGCAAAAACAGTATGTTTAGGAGACAGAGAGTGGAGAGACTCTGTTATAGAGGAGTCATTAATTAACCTAACTGCCCTCTTCTGAATGGAACCTAGAAGCCTGAGAGAGGTTTTGGGGGCACCGCCCCAGATGTGGGAACAATATTCCATGGTAGGGAAGACTGGCGATTTCTACAGAGGGAACAGCTGTTTGGAAGAAAAATAACGCCAAGAGCAAAAAAAGAGAAATAGATGCAGAGTAAGCAATATTTGTAATATGCTTGTGCAAAGAGAGATTAGAAGTCAGGGTAATCCCCAAAAGAGTTATATATTTTACCTAGAAATCAGAGTGTCACCAAACATAAGCATAGGAGCAGAAGAATCCTTTTTTGCGAGATATAAAACAAGACTCAGTTTTAGAAGGATTGCAATCAACTAAGTTGTCGTTGCCCTAATGGAGAATTACCTGGAGATCAGCATTTACGGAATTGGTAGCGGATATTCGAGAAATTGAAGCTGATTGAGCAAGGGAAGGTTTCTCACAATGGAAAGTGGAATGCAATGTGCTATCATCGGCAAAACTATGGATGGGATTTACTATCAATGGAAGAAAGTCATTAATATACAAGAGGAAAAGAGTGGTGGAAAGAACTGATCCTTGGTGGACACCAGCATTAGTGGAGAACTTAGAAGACAAATAGTCACCGACCATGACCCTCAGTGAGCGATCAGAGAGAAAAATGGATAATCAATTACAAAAAACATTTGGCAAATCATAAGATGGAAGATTGTTTAGAAGACCTTATTGTTCAAGGTTTAGGCCTAAATGGTTATCTAATGAACTAATGAGACTCGTAACAGAGAAGAAAAATGCATGGGATGCATATAAATTATCAAGCGACTCAGAAGCCTATGGCAGATATAAGCTAGTCTGTAATCAGGTCACAAAGGAGGTTAGGCAGGCGAAGGCAGATTACGAGAAATCCTTGGCAAAAGATGGTAAGAAAAACAGCAAGGATTTCTTTACTTATATAAACTCTACAAGGAAGGGGGATGAATCAGATTGGTCCACTTGACATCGATGGTTCACTTTTGATGATCCTGCTCAGATAGCAAACAAACTGAATGAGTATTTTGCATCTACATTCACACATGAGGAATTATTAAGGTTTGAAAATGGCAGAAGGTTATCAAATTGTAACAGATACTTAATAATTTTGTAATAACTGAAAGCAAAGTGGAGGAGAAATTGTTGAAGTTAAACATAAGAAAAGCCACTGGGGTGGATGGGATCTATCCAGTTATATTAAAGGAGGCGGCAAAGCAACCTCGAGAAAGAATTGCCGGTAATTTTCCATTTTTTTTTTTAATGGAGTTGTTCCATCTCTTCTGCCATATAGTCATATATGTAGACACGTATATTAAAATTCATAAGAGGAAACCTCATACCTTTATGTAGGACTGGAATTCTCTCAACACTCAATGGAGGATGTTTGTATGATTATACGAATAAACATTCCATGTTTAATATTGATTATCAATTATAAAATAGCTAAATATTAAAATAGTCATGTATTTCATTTCTCATTCCCAACATAACGCATCGAGAAAAGTCAGGGAAAGTCGACAGCCATCAACTCCCCAAACCCAATCAATATCGCATGCTAACATGAGAACAGAAAAACAATTGTTGAATAACCATCTTAATAAACGCGAAATAAATGTACATCGAATTACAAATATCTTAAACTTTAAAATTGTCAAATACTTCTTTTAAGGGACCAACTTATTCTGGCAGTTTCCGTGTTCACAATAAGTAAAGTACTGTTGGTGAATGACATCTTCCCTTTTTTATATAAACCTATCGAATACCTGACACGAGATTATTTATACTAACCAATGTATGAATTACAGTTTATACATGCGCCTGAGAGTCCATGAGTCTGAAAAAAAAGTAAACATGTGTAGTATCTTATATAGGACGGCACCTGAACGTCAGTTGAACTTCGCCTTTTTACACTGTGTTGAGTTCAGAACTCTCTAAAAGGGCAGAAATGTGTGTTATGTTATGTTTCTGCAGTGTTGTGTGTGTGTGTGTGTGTGTGTGTGTGTGTGTGTGTGTGTGTGTGTGTGTGTGTGTGTGTGTGTGTGTGTGTGTTATGCTGTTTAGGTTTTTCTGGCCTCTTTGTCACCAGGAGGGCGATCACCTAGAAAGCCTGCCCAATGTCCGTCTACACCATGGGGAGGTTGGCCCCAATTGCACAAGTACTGTGGCGAACCTCGACTAGCTCGTACTGAAAGCCCAAAACGAGTTTGGGATCATTCAAAGAGAAAAAAAAACAATAATAATAATAATAATAACAATAAATAAAATAAAAATAAATAAATAATAATAAATAAAAATAACAAAATAAATAAATAATAATAATAAATAACAAAATAAATAAATAAATAAAAATAAATAAATAAAAATAAATAAAAATAACAAAATAAATAAATAATAATAATAAATAACAAAGTGGTCAGGCGTGCGGGTGCATAGGTACACGTGCCTTGAGTGACCGGGGTTCAAGCCTGTGACTGGGCGCCTCCGTAGCCAGGTGGGAAGGAGCAGCAGTGTGCAGCACACGCTTCTTGATTAGACCGGGGTTCGAGCCCGTCACCACCAAATACGGAGGATGCGGAAAGGTCAGGGACTGACCACCGCATATCCCGGAGCAATATGGCGTTAGTTGCTAATGCTCCTAAAAACCAAACAACAACAACAACAGCCTGTGACTGCTGAATACGGTGCTGTTTCTTGTATTCTGTCTATCTTGTGAACTCCTCTGATCATTTGATCGTCCCGGAGTATAAACAGAAAATTTATTTAAATAAATAAAATAAAAATAACAAAATAAATAAATAATAATAAATAACAAAATAAATAAGTAAAATAAAAATAACAAAATAAATAAATAAATAAAAATAACAGCATCCAAAGCCCACTGGTTAAGTGCATGACTATTGCATGCAACGTTCTCGTACATAGGGAACTCAAACTACTGCACCACCAAAATCCCATGCCCACGAACAGTAATGAAAGTCCTTGGGTGCCAGCAAAAAAATAAATAATAAATAAATAATAATAATAATAAAATAGCTAAAATGAAATAAATTAAAATGCGAATACGATAGGAGAAAGAATTAGATAAATAAATTCCCCAAAAAAATGTATATAAAAAAAAAGTAAAATAAGATAGATAAAACAAAAAAGTATATAAAATAAAAATAAAATTAATAATCCTGCACCCACATGGAGAAACCAGTGTGTGCCAGCAATCCCGTACCGCAGGAGACCCAAATCCTGGGTACCAGAAAAGAGTTCATCTCGTGAGGCCACAATTTCTGCTCTTTTAGGATCTGTGGAGAAACAAAAAATAAAAACTCCGATCCAAGAAAGCAGAAGGTAAGTCCGTATCGTCACGTAAGTGCGGCCAGTAAAGCCCAATTAGGTAGTCCAGTCAGGTGCGTCATATCGTAAAGTCATTCTGGTTTGAAATCAATTGTTCTAGGAAAAATAACTTTCTAGCAAGATATCCTATCTACAGTGGCGGACAAAAAAACTGCATCACCTTAAAAAAAAGTAACACTTGTAGTGAAACGTATAAGATATTGTTTAATTGCAGACATTTCGTTTGCCGCAAAGCAAAGGTATTGCGTCAGATAATGCTTCTATTGCATCAGAAAGTAATTGCAAGGTATTGCATCAGCCGTTTCTATAAATACGACGTTGAAGGGTATACACGCTCATTAGTATCCTGTTTTGCGGAGGTGTAAGCATGGTCCCATATGTTCAGTTGACACCAAGAAAAAAGTGTAGCTGTTGCTTTGTCCCAGGAAGGGCTTTCTACGAGAGCTATCGCTGATAAAACAGGCTTCCACCAGTCAACAGTATCCCGGGTGCTGAAATTAAAGCGTGAAACCGCTTATGTAAGAGATCAGGCTGTAAGAGAGTGACTACGCCTACCCAAGATCGATATTTGAAACGGCTATGCCTTCGAAATCGCCATGCTAATGCTCCTGATCTAAAACTTGACTTTGAGATGGCCTCTGGTCATCACAAAGACGGCTTTCGGAATGTGGGCTGCATGCCTATCGGCCCAAGAAGAAGCCTTTGTTGATCCAACAAATAAAGAAGAAGCGACTTGCTCGGGCTAAAACGCATGTTTCATGGACAAAAGAGCAACGGGACACCGTCATCTTTTCTGACGACATGTGGACATGTGTTATTATTAGGACGGCTCCTAGAACGTTAGTTCAAATCCATCTCGTATTACTGTAGGTTTTAACAGACTCTATAAACCAGACCAGACTTGGAGTAGTGTCATGTTTGTGTATTTTATGTATGTTGTGTTGTTGTTATGTGCTGGTCTCTCGGCTACCTAGAAGCAGCGATCGCCGGGAAGGCTGCTTCCAGAAACTCGTGTACACCACGGGAAGGTGGGCCAGGTCCAGTAGATGGGACGGGGCGCCTTAGATCTCAGCTGCGAGAAAAAAATGAAAAAAATAAATAATAAATAATAATAATAATTCATATATTTAAAAAAAAAAAAAACTCTGGGAGCCCATTCCAGAGTTAAAGAAAATAATAATAAATAAATTAAAAAAAACTAATAAAAGAAAAAAAACTCACCAACTGTAACTACAAACACCACGTTAATCACAGTTAATTATTCAAAGTTAATCCAGTTCTTAACTTTGGAAGCATATTTCTTCTTAGATCAAATGCAGCTTTAGCAAAGGTTTGTAACAACTGAAGTTTATCTCGTTCCAGCAAGAGATGAAACGCCTGTCCAGGAATCACATTCACCAGGAGATAACTAATTATTGATCGCGCACTATCATAAATATTACATTCACACAAAATGTGAAACCAATTTTCCTTGACTCCGCAAAAACACAATTCAGTATTTGTTAATCCCAGAGCAAATAGTTTCTCATTCAATGAGCCATGGCCTGTTATTATATACAGCAACTCCAACCCAGGCGTAAACCATTCAGCTACACTTTTATTTAGGAGAAACGTCACCTCAAGAAGAAATAACTTTGGCATCATTCCCGCAGTTCCAGTGTCCCATCTCGTTTGCCATAGGTTAATTATCTCCTTTATACACCGCTTCTTTTCCCTTTTGATGTTATGAAACGTAGCCGGTATCTTCTTCTTAATCCGATAACATAGTCCTCGGTATATCAGGGACAAGTCCAAAGGAATAGCCCTGGCCAACACCTGAATTGCTGTAGTAGATACGGTCCCTCTACACCCTCTCAACATGTTGAGAAGCATTGATCTTTGTATAGAATTGAGTTTTGCTTGGAACCTTACCAACACAGCACGATGAAAACTAAGCGCCTGCTGCATATGTTGCCATGGGGAGAAATATTGCCTTATAATATAACGAGAGAGTCTTGCGGGATAAACCCCAGTCAGACTTTGAAACACGAATAACAGCACCAGAGAACTTTTTCACTTTAGCTCCTAAATATGTTAGATGCGGAAAAAATGAAAGTTTATAATATCTTACTATTCCTAGATATTTAACTTCAAATGTCATTGATAGCTGAATACCATTTAACTTTATTTTTGGAGGTCGACCAAGGTCCAGTTTGCTTTTAAAAAGCATCATTTTAGTTTTATACGGATTAATAATTAACTGATAGTTTTGTGCCAAGAGATGCAAATCAGTCAATATAATATCGGCATTGTGTTCAAGACTACTCCTAGAATTGCCAGCAACTATAATTATTAAATCATCTGCAAAAGCTCTCTCGGAAAAAGAGCGAGCTAACCAATTTTGCAATACAAGATTCCACATGAAAGGACTTAAGACTGAACCTTGGGGAAAAGCACGATAAACCTGCTTTTTAATATAAAAGGTTTTAGATTTAACAATTACGTATCTGTCTCTAAAATAACGTCCAAACAATCTATATAATTCTTGAGAACATCCAGCTACCTCAACTGAGCAAGAGCAGCCTCCCACCATACTGAGTTAAAGGCACCCTGAAAATTCACAAAAATGGCTAATTCATACTTAGTATTAGTATTAGTAATGGCCGCATGATGCAAGAAAGCCTATGGCTTATGCTGCACCAACAATAAGAAATTCTACAGAGAAATAGAGTGGGCCAGTAAATCAGAGAGTCTTATAATGGGGGATTTTAATTTTCCAGATATTGACTGGAATTTGTGGATTGGTCACTCACACACTAGCAAGGCTTTTGTGGATTTATTGGATGATTATTTTCTACATCAGCATGTTCGGGAGGCAACTAGACGCAGTAATACTCTTGATTTGATTATCAGTAGTGATTCTTCATGCATTAAGAATCTGCAGATAAATGAACCACTAGGTGGCAGTGATCACAGTGTGCTGAAGTGGAATTTACTCAAAGAGGTAACTACCATCAGGGGTAAAGGGAAGGGTTTTTGCTTTCGTAAAGGCGACTGCGATGGTCGAGACAGTATTTAAATTCTATATAGTGGGACCAACTGATGATGATACCAACAGCAAATTCAAAATGGGAAGCATTCAATGAATTAATCTTGGAAGCTACTAGGCTTTACATACCAACTAAGAAATATTGTTCAAAGTTTAGACCTAAATGGATGTCAGATGAACTAATGAGACATATGGCAGAGAAGAAAATTGGAAGCCTATCATGGAAGCCTATGATAGATATAAGCTGGTCTGTAACCAAGTCACAAAGGACATTAGGCAGGCAAAGGCAGATTATGATAAATCCTTGGCAAAGCATCTACATTCACACATGAGAAATTATTCAGGAAGGGGAATGCCAAAGGTGAATAAACTCTGGCAGTGAGCTAGATGATTTTGTAATAACTGATAGCAAAGTGGAGGAGAAATTGTTAAGGATAAACATAAAACAGGCACCCGGAGTGGATGGGATCTATCCAGTTATATTAAAGGAGGCAATAAAGGAAGTAATCAAACTGTTGGCCATAATTATGAGAGAGAGAGAGAGAAAGAGAGAGAGAGAGAGAGAGAGAGAGAGAGAAAATCTTTATTGTACAGTAAAGATACAGATACAATAATGTGCCCGCCACAGCCAGGAGGCCAAGGGCTTGACAATGATATAGGGTAATATAAAAATATGTACAGTATAAAAATTTGTGCAGTATAAAAGATTACATAACAATTAAAAACGTAGCATTAGCCATTCAATAGATATGAGTATGTACATAGTTGTGAGGCAGACAGTACACCAAGGTACGTACACGTTCATATGTACAAAGCACATATTTAAGCATATTCACACAAGTCAGAATATTTCACAGTGCCAAATTGATGTTCGCTATTGCATTTTCTTGTGAGACAGTTCGTCGATTTGCCTGCGACGTGCCGTTATGCACCTCATAGGAGATAGCAGATGGAGATATCAGTATGAGTCGACATCAGGGGCCAAACAAAAGGGGAACAAGTTCGGCCAACGAGCGCCTGTAATTGCGATCAGAAGCGAATTTCTGCAGGTCAACTCCGATCATTAGCAGGGCTTGTACTGTAGGAAGTACTTGTCCAGGTAGGAATCTGTCACTGATCTTCAGCCTGTTCCGTTGTAGCTGAAGAAGAGAGGTGGCTCGTAAGGACGGAAGTGGAACATGCCACTGGCATATATCACAGAAGTCAGGGGAGTTGATTTTGCCAACCAGCATTTTGACTGTGGTCACAGTTCTCCTCATGCTGATTATTTGAGGCAGCCGCTGGATTTGGAGTTGGTCGGCCATGCTGGTGGTCCTCTGCTGAGGGGGGAGTCGATGTTTGTGGGTTGCCCACTTCAATATCCAGTATTCACTGGCGAAGATGGGCTTCATGAGAGAAGGTACTGCGGATGCCCATATTTCAGAGGCATACAGAAAGGTAGGATACACAATGGTTTCCAGATATCTTCCTTGGACTCGGGGGAGGTACCCACAGACTGGAGATGTGCAAATGTGACCCCAGTTCACAAAGGAGGATCAAAGGCTGACACAAGTAATTATACACCTGTGAGTTTAACTTCTCTTCCAGGAAAATTAATGGAGGCACTCAGGAGCGGATTAAGGTCGGTTGAGGCCCCGGGCTCAGAAGAAAATATTGAGCCCCTTAAAAAAACAGAGAGAGGGAAAATAAAAATACATGTTAACCATTTTTTAAAATAAATAAAAAATATTATGTACTATTAATATTTTATTTCCAATAAAATTTGAATATAATATATGTATAATATAATTAATAATAGAATAATAATAACCACAAAGTTTTGAACTAATAGTTGAATTAATATGTTCAACTAATTTGTTGGGGTTTTGCGTGGGCCCTTCAGAAGTCGGGGCCCAGAGAGCGCGCCCGGTGCGCCAGCCGTTAAATCCGCCTCTGGAGGCACTGGTTAAAGAAGCACTGCAGGATCATCTAGAAAAGACTTCAGTTATAGCTAAGACACAGCATGGTTTTGTTAAGGGGAAGTCTTGCCTGACCAATTTGATTGGATACTATGGTGCAGTCACAAAAGAACTTGTTGCAGGGATTAATAACTTTGATATTATATATTTGGATCTTAGAAAAGCTTTTGATACTGTTGCACATGGAAGACTGCTGCACAAATTGGAGCAGTGTCGCATTGGAGGCAAATTGCTGCTATGGATAAAGGGATGGTTGAGGGGGAGAAGACAGATAGCGGTAATCAATGGACACTGCTCATCGTGGACTAATGTTATTAGTGGAGTCCCTCAGGGTTCAGTATTGGGTCCATTGTTGTTATCTGTATTTATAAATCATAATGATGATGGTATATCAAGCTTAATGTCCAAGTTTGCAGACGATACAAAGGTTGGCAGGGTTGTTAAGGACACTACTGACGCTATGCTGCTGCAACAGGATCTGGAAAGGTTGAGCAGATGGGCTGAGAGGTGGGAAATGAAGTTTAACATTGACAAATGTAAAGTACTACATATGGGAAACAGTAACTCCAGAGCATCGTATCAACTCTGTGATATTACACTAACAGTGATAGAGAATGAAAAGGACCTCGGGGTAATTGTGCAGGCAGATATGAAGTTTTCTGAGTAGTGCAGACGGGCTGCAAGAGTAGCTCATGGTGTCTTATCAATGATATACAGGAATTTTTCTAGCAGGGATAAGGAGGTTATTATTCTCTTGTATAAGGCAATGGTCAGGTCACACCTTGAATATTGTACACAGGTCTGGAGGCTGCATTTCAAGAAGGATGTAGAGTTGCTGAAACGAGTACAGAGAAGGACAACAAGGTTAGAGAATGGAACAAAAGGTTGCTCTTACGAAGAAAGGCTTAAGTTTTGCAAATTACTGTGTCTGGAGACTAGGCACCGGCGAAGTGATCTGATAGAGGTGTATAAAGTCTTGAATGGTTTGAGCATGCTCAATGCCGATAGGATTCTTCCTCTTGGTCAGAATAATCATCTGAGAGGGCATAAATTCAAATTGAGGAAAGACAGATGTAGGATAGATGTGCGGAATTTGCCTTTAGCCAGCGGGTAATTGGTTGGTGGAACAGACTTCCATCCCTTGTTGTGGTAGTTGATAGGTAGGACAAATAAAGATTTATTTATTTATTTAAAACATCCTCTGCTGATTTACCAGATGTAAACCCGTATTGTTTAATTGATATTATTCCATGCTGCTCTATTAACTGCGTTATGTGCAGAACAATCAACCTTTCCAGTAACTTGCCATTGTTAGCTAGAAGGGCTATTGGCCGGTAGAATCCAGGATCTGAAAGGGGCTTACAAGGCTTTTTGATTAGCTTCAATAACGCTACCTTCCAATCTGGTGGAAAATATCCTTCTGCAAGACAAAACCGTACTAAAAATTCATTCTCTATCAAATCATATCCTGGATATTTCTTAAAATTTAGTTTACCAATTACACATTCTAATTCATTAAGTGTAAATGGCTCCGTCGTTAAAGGAGTTGCATGTAAAGAATTTTCTTTTCTTATTGAAGTCTGATTTGACGTATCTTCCAAGGAATCATCTTGTGGGAATAGTTTATCAATTATAGCTTCAATGGAATCCATCCACCTATTGTTTCTGTCGAACTTGTATGCACAGCATTAAAAATATCCGAATTGTGTAGCTTCTCTCTTATAATTTTATACAATAGTTTTATATAATTTAATAATTTTATATTATATATAATTATAAATATATAATTTTATAGCATCTTTTCTGACGAAACGAAATTCAACCTGCATTATTATTATTACAGTATTGTTATTATTGTTGTTGCTCTTATATTGTTTCTCCCTAATTGGGGGATTCCACTCCGTGACGGGTACTGCTACCAAGTACACAGGGTGGTTGTAATATCTGCTGTTACTGTTGGTCGAGGAACTCTCTGACTATCCTACAGGTGTTCAGGAATGCTACTTTCTGGAGTTCCTTGTAGGTGTCTCTGGAAGACCTATTGCTTCTAGACTGCTATGTAGGGTCTTTGGCAAAATACCAGTGGTTGACACGATGATCGGGATGGTGGTTACTTCTTGCATATGCCACATCTCCTTTACATCTGTTTCAGGTTCGTGTACTTCCTAATTTTTTCTTCATAGGTTTTCTAGACATTGCTAGTGTTGGGCACTGTTATGTCGTCTTATGTCGTTTCCATCTTGTCCACAAGGGTTATGTCCGGTCTGTTGTGCGGGATGGTCTTATCCGTTATTGTCCCAATATAGCTTGTTGGTTTGTGGTCTCTAGTACTGCCTGGGATTCGTACTTGTAGTATGGTACACTTTCATTGGTCAACTGGTACGTGTATTTCCTCGCTAGCTTCTGACGTATTATCCTGGCTACATCGTCGTGTCTACGAGCGTACTCAGTCTGGGTGATCACCTTGCATCCCTCTGTGATGTGTTGGATCGTTTCTGAGGCCACGTAGCATCATCAGCATGTGTCATCTCACATTTCGGAGTTCTTTGCGATGTATTTTCTATAGTTTCTGGTGTTGATTACTTGGTCTTGGATGGCAACATGAATCCTTCAGTCTCGTAGAAGAGCGTCCCGCTTGTGAGCCATGCATTGGGAGCAATGTTATCGATGTGATCTTAATGGAGGTTATTGTATTGTCTGCCATGGAGTGTCTTCTTTGCCCACCTTTCTAGCTTCGTTTCTTCTGCTGTCTGGACGGGAGGAGCTCCTCGCTTGAGGAGCTACTAGGTTGAGTAGGGTATACCACTTATCTATCTTACTTGTGGCCTGGTGGAGTGGTGCTATGTTGTTCTCGAAGTAATCCTTAAGGTTAACTATCGCTGTTTTCTGTTGCTCTCTCAGGTCATTCAGGTCCCTTCCTCCCTCTTTCCGAGTTATTATTTGTGTCTCCACTGCTGACTTTGGGTGGTATTGGCGGCTTTTGGTCATCACTGTTCTTGTCTTTCACATGACATCCTCTAGCTCGGTGTTAGTCGAATCTATGACTCCAAAGGAGTACGTTAGTACTGGAGCCGCATAGGTGTTTATGGCTTCAACTCTGTTCCCTCCGTTCAATTTTGCTTTCAGCAGGCTTCTGAGTCTCTGATGATATTTTTCGGTCAGGCACTTCTCGATTTCCTTGTGCTCTAACTGCTGAGCCTGCATCATCCCTAAATCTTTGTAGGTTTCTCCTTCTGTTATAGCTTCGATCTCTTTACCAGTCAGCAGCTGATAGTTTCGGCCGACTAATTTTCCCTGGTGCAGTGTGTGGGTCTTGCATCTGTCTAGACAAATTCCATCCTGTTATCATTTCAGAATTCTTCGGTGATCCGGAGTAGTTGCTGGAGTTGCTTCTCAGTTGCCGCGTAGAGCTTGATGTCAGCCATGTACATCAGGTGGGTGAGGGTGTGCAGGTTCTTTCTTCCTTCTTTGAGGTTATATCCATACTTGCTGCCGTTAAGCATGGTGGACAGCGGGTTGAGTGCTTGAAAAAACCACAGTGAGCTCAGAGCATCTCCTTGAAAGATTCCTCTTCTGATAGGGATTGGTCTGGTTGTTATGTTCTCGACCTTAATGGTGGTACCCCATTTCGCCATTGTTGCTTGTAGGAAGTTTGTCACTATTGGATTTACCTTGTAGGTATTCAGGGTCTCCATTAGCCAGATATGAGGTACGGAGTCGAAGGCCTGGCGGTAATCGATGTAGGCCGTGTATAGGTTGCGGTGCTTCTTGTAGGCTTGCTCCATACCTCTGGCATCTATGGTTAATTGCTCCTTGCATCCTTTACTCCTCCGCTTGCATCCTTTCTGCTGTTAGACCATTATGTTTTGACTCTCTAAGTGGTCTAATATCTTCTTGGTTATGCAGCTGGTCAGGATCTTGTACATCGTTGGGCCTGTATTTCGTGGGGTTTCTTGTATCTTCGTCTTTAGGCTTCAAATATGTTACTCCTTTGGGGTTGTCAGATATGTGACTCCTTCGAGAAACTTCGGGATTATCAGATATGTGACTCCTTCAGGAAACTTCGGGATTATCAGATATGTGACTCCTTCAGGAAACTTCGGGATTGTCTCCGGGTGCCTTATCATTCTAGTGAACTGCTCTGCCGTGTGTGCAAGTGAGCTTCTTGTACCAGTAGTTGTGAATGTTATCAATTCCTGGGGTTGCCAGTTGTGGGTGTTCCTGATCGACTGTTTTACTTATTCTTCTCGAATCTCCCACTCTCTCTCATCTCTTTTGCGTCCTTGGTTTTCTTCCGTTCTACTTCTATCCAGGGCGCTCGGCTGTTATGTCTTACTTCACTGCTGCTCCAGATATTTCCCCAGAACTCATCGATTGTCTTCTTCTCGAGTGGTCCGTTCCTGCTTTCTCATCTTCTCCCAGTTTCCTGTAGAACGCTCTTTGGTCCTCATTGAAGATTCGGTCTTACTTCACTGCTCCAGATATATCCCCAGAACTCCCCCATCGTCTTCTTCTCGTCCGTTTCCTGCTTTCTCATCTTCTCCCAGTTTCTTGTAGAAGTCTCTTTGGTCCTCATCGAAGGTTCGGTCGTTTATTTTTATCTGGGAGCTCTCTTTGTATAGGCACAGCCTCCTTCTGAGTGCGAGGAGGTTCTGCTTCAGTGTGTCCAAGTATTCTCCTGTTCTATGATTTCTGGTCTCACGTTTGCTGTGGACGCTGTCTCTCTTGAGGATGCTCTTTACCTTTCCAATCAATTTCTTACTTCTATTACCCTGTTGGTACTGGGTCAACTGACCTATCTTGACACTTAATTCTTCTATCTTCTGCTGAAGTCTTCTTTCCCAAGCTGGCAGTTCCTTCTGTTTTCGATTCTTCTGCTGCTGTTGGTCTCTCTTTTCTTTTCCATTAATCCTAGTGGCTGCTATGGCAGCACAGTATACGGTTGTGTGGATAGCCATCAGTGTTGTGCCATTGTTGTCAAGGTAACGTGGTATTATTTGCTGATTGAGGTGGTCTGTTACTCTCCACAGGATTTTATTTGGCCTCTGCTTAGGTATCATGGGTTCTTGTGGGGTCCATTCCTTCGAATTCTGTTAGGGCCTTCTTCCACTCGTCTTCTATTCTGGATATGATATCATGACTTCGTCTCTTTCCACTTTAGCTACTCTGGGTTGTATTTCTTCTTGCTGTTCCTCCTCTGGAACAAAGAATATTGACCATATTCTTTGTTCTTTGTAGTTGATGATTATTATTATTATTATTAGTGTTTTTTTTTTTTTTTTGTGGATTCTAGGGTTCCTCCATTTGCCGCTTTGTCATCTTGTGGTGTGGTGAGGTAAGCGCCATCGCCGGCCGTTTATGTGTAGTGTTGGAGTATGTGAATGTGTGATATTTTTTTTTTTTTTTTTGTTGTTGTTGTGTTGAGTGGCCGGCGTCAGGCGATTTAGCAACCAGGGGGCGACAAACACGAGTTTGATTGCCCACGGTCTCACATCTCTAATTGCGCAGAGGCAGGCAGATTCATCTTTTAGCTCCTGCTGGGCGTCCCCAGAACTGATGGTCTGAGGAGTGGATGTACAGCAGGGCGAAGACAGGGAAGGAGGGAGAGGGAATGTACTGATAGAAAGATGGAGATCATAGTTAGAGGCACCCCCATAGCAGTAGAAAGGAGGAGTTCTTTAAAGTGACAGAGCAGAGCACGGACAGTAGGTCCAGGAATCTCACCCCTCAGTAGGGGTCAGCAGGCAGCAAAGATTCCACCCTAGGTGCGGGTCAGCAACAAAGATCCAACCCTCTCAGTAGGGGTTAGCAGGCAGTGAACATTCCACCCAGGTGGGGGTCAGCGGCAAAGATCCCACCCCTCAGTGGAGGTTAGCAAGCAGGAAGATCCAACGCCCAGGTCGGGGTCAGCAGGAAGCTAAGATCTCTCCCCAGGTGGAGGTCAGTAGCGAAGACCCCATCTCCAGGTGGGGGTCAACAGCAAATATCCCACCCTTCAGTAGGGGTCAGCAGGCAGCAAAGATCCCACCTCGAGGTGGGGATCAGCAGTGAAGATTCCACCCCCAGATGGGGGCTTGCATGGCTCGGATGGGAAGCGATATGTCGCAAGACGAAAATCGGAGGCATTCCATCCTAACTGCATAACACCGACTGTGAAGTTCCCCGCTTGCTGCCGTTAAGATGGTCTCAAGATGCCTAACAAGCAAATGGGTGGGGCGAATTATGTTTATTAACGGAACGGTGAATACAGAAATCTACACTGCTATCTTGGAAGAGTGCCTGAAACCCGGTATTAGGGATCACCACACAGATGTCCAAAACTGCATTTTTCAAGAGGGCTCAGCACCGTGCCACACAGAAAAATTGATAACTTTTTTGCTATTTAGATTTAATGATGAGTTTTTCTTCTTGTCTCACAAGGCTTAAAACATACTTGCACCAATGTTTTCTCTCGTTTTACTCTCTTAAGGTGCAGTCATACCTCAGAAATGCTGGCATTAAAGTGCGGAACTAGCCAGACAGCAATCCACATCTGAACTCTATTGAAAATTTCTGGCACATAATGTCGTCTAAAATTGCTCAGGAGAAGCCAACAAGTAAGATTCAGCTGTAGAAGAGCATTGTAAGGGTGTGGTACCACGAAATTGAGCAACCGTATATCCAGAAGTTGATTAACTCTCTATTTATTCCAGATCGTTGCAAGGTTGTAATTACAACTCGAGGAGGAACAGCAAAATATTGAGGACTTATTTTGCTGATTTACAGTACATAACCCCTGGCTTGTAGCCGTGAAGGGTATTATGTACGGCATGTGCGTTCTGTATGCAATAAAGAGTTCTTCTTTAATACTATTACGTAACTTGTCATTTCAGTTTGTACACGTAAAAGCAATAAAATGTATGTTAGGTTGTCATGATTGCCATTGGCATGAATTCTCATATTTCCGTTAATTACGCATTTTACCCTTTGGGAAGATATTTATGACAATTACATATATCAGGTGGAGTCTTTTCATTGGATTTCATTCACCAGATATACACAGTGATCACTGAAGTGTGACCACCCCTACGAAAACTGAATGCGACCCATTGACCACGTGAGGTACGAGAGTGCGCAGTTAATCGACCTACGTAGCATAGATAAGGTGTCAGTGATTCAGTAGGTAGTAAAATTCCGAGCGTGATGGGTAACAGAAAGGATTTATCGGACTTATTATTATTATTATTATTTTAGGGTTGCCCGTAATTAAATACATTAACCCGTATTTGTGTCTGTAAATTGCGTATGTTCTATGGTTGATTTTCCTGTTTTGCTGGACAAAAAAACCCCAGTTACTGGGGAGAAAAACCTTGCTATCTACGCCTGAGACCAACTAACTCAGCCACGGAGTGAAAAAAGCCCATTAAAGTTCCTCGCGTCATCGACAGGATTGAACACAGGCCTTTTCCACCCGGTGTGGGGAGGACGGTGACGATACCACTGTGCTACCCGCGCAGACAGGATTTATCGGACTTTGATAAAGGACAGATTGTGGGAGCTCGACGAGCTGGAGCCTCGATTTCCCAAACGGCTGAACTGGTGGGGTGCTGGAGAGCCGCCGTTGTTAAAGTGAACCAGGACTGGCGCCAAAATGGTCAGACAACGACCCGACGGCAAAATTGCAAAGGTCAGTGAAAGATTGATATTAGAAGTGAGTGCCGGGTCTGACGACTTGTACAAGCGAATGGGAGCAGCACTGTTGAAAAGTTGGCTACCCAAAACAACATGGGCCAACCCGCAACAATATCTGGCATGACCATGCGTCGCACGCTCGCATGTATGGGCTATACCAGCAGACGACCCCTACGGCATCCTCTCCTAACCAAGGTTCATCGGCGTAAAGGACTCGCCTGGTGCAAAGAGCATGCAAGTTGGACGTTAGAAGACTGGAAGAAGGTGTGCTGGTCAGATGAGTCACGTTATTTACTCCACACCGTGGATGGTCGTGTACACCCTGCTATGTTACACTTTTCCCGAATGCGATGGTGTCTTCTGAGATGACAATGCGCCGAGTCATCGGGCATTGATGTGCAGGAATGGTTTGAGGAACACAGTTCTGACTTCCAGCTTATCGATTGGCCTCCGAACTCCGACGATATCAATCTCATAGAGCACCTGTGGGACACTATGTAAAGGCATATCAGGCGTCTGGATACACCAATCACCTCTATACCTGCATTGGTAGCCGCATTACACACAGCTTGGTTGGCCATACCTCCCGAAAGCTTCCGAGATCTCGTTGAATCAGTGCCAGATAGGAAAGCTGCTGTACTGAGGGCAAAAGGAGGACCTACGAAGTATTAGGTAGGTTGTCATAATTCAGTGATCACTCAGTGTATATCCCATCTAACAAATGCATTTTGAACATTTCTGCAACCCACAAAGCAGCGCAAAACACATTGTTTGCAAAATCACAAGTGATTCAGTTTTTTTGTCGGCCATCGTAGGTACGTCCTGTCAGATAAGTACATAGGTCTATTTTATAATTTTTGATAACGGTAATAGGTACGCAGAAAAGTTTCAGTCTAATCCAAGAGCCTAATCAAGTATCTTTCTCTCCATTGTTTGAAGTTCAGGATACATTTCTAGATCAATGCAAAAAGCTTGTTGAACAGTTAACAAACACGTAAAGTACTGGTCGGAAGTTTAAGAGTTTGCTGTATATGGCATAGGTGTATTTACCAGCGGTCCGACAACTGAAGAAGAAGCAGGGGGTGGAGCAGCCAACACCTCTTTTTCTTTTTGTAAATACCTCTAGTGCAAATCTTTGGAATGTCTGCAAGGATACTCCATTTTCCACGAGAACAGCTTCATTGCCTTCAGCAAAATTATTATGATGAGATTTTATTGTTGATCTTTGGTCATTGTAGTTGGAGCAAAGGCGCCTCCGTAGCCAGGTAGGAAGGAGCACACGCTTCTTGATTAGACCGCGGTTCGAGCCCGTCACCACCAAAAACGGAGGATGCGGAAAGGTCAGGGAGTGACCACCGCATATCCCGGAGCAATGTAGCCTTAGTTGCTAATGCTCCTAAAAACCAAACAAACCACAAAAACAGTTGGAGCAATGATAAATTACTGGAATAAGTTGCCTTCATGGGTGGTAGAGGCCGACAGTTTGGGGAAATTCAAAGGTCATCTGGATAGTACTTTCGGGTAAGGGAAGCGCATAGGATGATAGGTTTAATTTCCTTTTTATTTATATTTTATTTTATTTTTTTATTTATTAATTATTAATTATTATTTAGTTATTTATTTTATTTTTTATTTATTTTTATCATTGTTTTGTTCGGATTTTTTTTTTTTTTTTTTGGCTGGTGCAGCATAAGCCATAGGCTTTCTTGCACCATGCGGCCGTTACTAATACTAAATCACATGAGCCCAAGTTTCCTCAGACCCGCAGGAACAAAGCTGTGAGTTGACAAGGCTGAATTGAAATAATTTTGAATTTAGGGATCCATGCCATGCCAACATGCAGCTCACTCCCTGGCCTTTTCTTCAAATTAGTGAGTACGGAGTGGAAAGCTGCGAGGGTGAGTGATCTTGAACCGCCTGAATCTCCCCGCCAGAGAAAAGCTTTGTCAAACTGTTTTTTTTTTTTTTTTTTTCCACATTTTATTTTGTTCAAAATGAATACGTTTATTATTTTAAATAAAATCTTATAATGTGAAAATAAATATTTTTAAAAGTCCTTCTTATAAACACATTTTTTCTTAAACTAATGATATTTATTTTTTGAACATGTTACATCTGTTCCAACTTTAGTTCCATGCATTAAAGGGCCCTGGGTGCCGGCAGCATGGTGCACCTTTGCATTTCGAAGTAATACACGATTTTTAAAATTTCATTAATTTATTGAAACATAAGATATTGCATGTATTCGAAAATTTGAAGAACAAAAAATTTATTCTCACATTTACCACCTTGCAAAATATTCTGCCGGCGCCCATGATTAGGGCCATCCGATAACCAACTAATTTGCCCATGTTTAATATATACATAAATTGTACGTTTTTCTGTTCATTTTATCTGTTTTACTGGACGAAAAACCCGATTTCCCGGGAAAAATATTATTGCTATCCACGCCTGAGAAGCATCTAACTCAGTCACGGGGTGTGAAAAAACATCCATAAAAGTGGGTCCCGTCATTGACGAGATTCGAATCCCGGCCTTTTCTACCTGGTGTGGGGAGGACGATGATTACGACCAATGTACTACCGCGCGGACCAGGGCCGTGCGGTATATTTCTCAGTATGATGCAAGTCTTCGAAATGCCGCCCCTTAATGGTTCAAATTGTATTTTGATTTCGCTGCTTATGCCGCCCCCTTACGGTGCCGCCTGTCTGTATCATAGCACGGCAGGGCCCTGGCGCGGACCAAATTTGCCTATATTGTTTTCCTTCCAAAATATCTAAATGATGCGATCAGCAATTAAATATTAAAACAAAAGAGTTCTGTTAAATTTCGCCAACAACGAAAAAAAAAAAAAAAAAAAAGCATAACTCGAATGAATACATGCAGTTAACGAGCACGCATATAGTCGTAGGCGTAACTACGATAGTATTCGTCGAAGTCTACTTTGGAAGTTGCCGCTGAAATTTAACTTATTTATGTAGTGTATGTATTCTTTAAAATGTATCTAAAAAAGAGCCAAGTTGTCTCAGGGTAAAAACAGCCCAACCCACTTTTAATTGTCGAAACTGATATTGCTTTAAGTTTGAAAACACCTCCTTTGAAATCAGATTTTGCGGATAAACGAAACTGATACCTCTCCAGTTTTTCTGAAATGTAAAGTTAGAAGCATTCATTTGTCTTGCATGGGTTTGACTGTAAAGTTTAAGGTCATGCGGCTTAATAGTGTGACGTTAGAAGGGCAAATAGATGTTGAAGATGGTTATTGATGTTCAATAAATTATTCAGCAGAGAAGGGTGTTGACATGCTTGTAAGTAAAAGAGTAAACAAATTTTTTTAACGAAAATGTAATCCAATGAAATATACAGTATATGCATATCATAGATTTGAACAATGTTCAATTTCAAAGGAAAACTAGTTATTAATAAATTTGGTTGATGAGTCTGATTTTTTTAAAATTTATTATTATTTTACTATTATTTATTTATTTATTATTTTTTTTTTCTGTTCTGTTTTTACTCCGGGGCGACTGCATCAGTCTGCAGGAGTTCACAATTTAGAGAGAATATCACAGTATTTAGCAGCTATGCGAACTTGAAACATGGTCGCTCAAAGATCGTGTACATTTCTGTAGCCTCGCGTTTGACCCCTCTACTATGGCAGCTAATGGAAGATTTTTGTTGCGTTTTTCTAAATACTTTTCTAACTTAAGGGATACCTACGAACTAGCTATATTTATTGACTTCGAGGGCGCTTTTGACTATCTTAGGTGGGAAAGCGCCCTCCATTGTCTATGCTATGTTAATTGCTCAGGGCGGTTATACAAGGTTACTCCTAACTACTTTTAGCATAGGTCCATCCAGGTTGTATTCAAACAGCAACATCTCTCAAGACCTGTCTCTATAGAGTGCCCTCAGACTCAGTTATTGGGCCCCCTCTTCTGGAATACTGTTTTAAATACCTGGCTTCGTCAACAGCTTGATGACTACACCATTACCATCGCCTATGCTGACGACCTGGTTCTTCTCTTTCGTGATAAATCTCGCTAGAGCTTCAGCAGAAAGCCAACAACATACTTCATAATCTAATAAATTTGGCGAGTCGTAACAAACTGCGCATATCGCAAATCAAAACGAAAATTATGATATTTCGAGGTAAATTCGACTATAGAAGACCACCAAATATCAGAATGGAAGATAAACAAATTCCATTAGTTCCACAGCTAAAATACTTAGGCATTCCCCCCTGGATGATCGACTAAATTTTACTCCGCATATTAATAATCTTATTAAAAAGATCAAGAAATTTACAGCTGCTGTTATGTGGTGGAGAATGAAAAAGACCTGGGGGTAATTGTGCAGTCAGATATGAAGTTTTCTGAGTAGTACAGACGTGCTGCCAGAGCAGGTCACGGGGTATTGTCAATGATGTACAGGAATTTTGCTAGGAGGGACGGGGAAGTGATTGTCCCTTTGTACAAGGCAATGGTTGGCCACACCTTGAGTACTGCCTACAGGTCTGGAGGCCTCACTTTAGGAGGCCTCCAGACCTGTAGGCAGTACTCAAGTGAGGCCTCCAGACCTGTAGGCCTCACTTTAGGAGGGATGTGGAGTTGCTGGAACAAGTGCAGAGAGGAGCAACAAGATTGGTGAGGGAACAGGAGGTGCTCTTACCAAGAAAGGCTTTAGTGCTGCAAATTGCAGCGTCTGGAGACTAGGCACCTGCGAGGGGGATCTATGAGGTATGAATTAAAGGCCTGCGAGGTATGAATTAATATAAGAGTTAAACGACTCACAATCAATGCTTGTGAGTTGTTTCACTCTTATTTTAATTCATACTTTAACTCATGCCATCTGTTTTTGTGCTCTCTTATTAATATTTTGATTAAATTTGGTTCTGAAATATATGTAAAGATTCAGGATATTCATATACCCTCCGAAATTGAACCAAACAGAGAGAGAGAGAGAGAGAGAGACTGCAAGATTATACATGGAGCTATGATTCGTCGCTTGTAGTTCGTTCAAATAGAGTCATATCTTTTCACACATAAACAGAATATTTTATCCATTCTGTATTTATATAAAAGTAGTTTATATAATTAAATGTATATGAAACTTTATCCATTAAAACAAACTTTATGTTTTTATTCCTGAAATCTATCCCTCACTTTTATGTGCTATTGCCATAATAATAAATTTTCTGTTTATACTCCGGGACGACCAAACGGTCAGAGGAGTTCACAAGATAGACAGAATACAAGAAACAGCACCGTATTCAGCAGTCACGGGTTTGAACCCCGGTCACTCAAGGCACGTGTACTTATGCACCCGCGCGCCTGACCACTAGGCTACGGCGGCCTTTACTAATCAGTGGCGGATCCAGAAAAAAATGACAGGGTGTGTGTGTTATGGATGTTTAATGGCTCATAAGCTACACTGGCTATAGTGCGCCTGTGACAGGGGGCAGTGGCGTAACTATCATGTAGGCAGGCAAGGCAATTATCTCTGCGCCCGGGCCCTTTAGAGGCCGGGCGTCTTTGGCTGACTCCTCTTTTTGCAATTTTCATTAAGTAAGTAGGGGCCCGAACATGCTGCTGACAGGGGTACATCATTTTGTGCCCCGTTTGTGCACAAACAAGGCACAAAATAATGCACAGAACGAAACAAATATGATACTCAAACATAATGGGACACAGGCACAGAGTCTGGGTTACTTTGAAGTAAACATTACGCATGATCAAATTGTGTGACGCCTCGAACTCTGATGGCAATCACATCAGCATCAGTGTTGCCAACTGTGGTTATTTGAAAATAGCTGAGCCACAATGCGAAAATCGATAAAATCCCATGTTAACAATGAGCAATGAAAAAAATAAATTTTTTTTTTTTTTTTAGCTAAAGGGAATTTAAACGATTGGTGCATATTTTCCAACAAACGAGAGGGAGAGGGGGCACGTGCTCCTGGGCCGCTACCCTGAATCCGCCACTGGCTATAATCCTTACAATTTTCAGAATAATTTTTTATTCACTTAACTCACAACCCTTGCAGTTTACATAGGTCTTGTTGTGCTGACCATTTGACTTAAGAAACAGTAATTTGCGCAATTTACATAACCCCTAATTCCGAAGCTTAAAATTAGCTTTTAACTTTAGACTTGAAGTAACTACCGTAACAGCCCTAGACTTCAGATGCAACTTTTAGTTGGGAAGTCGCATTGTTCACGTTAAAAAAGGAAGAGCGAAGAGCAGTGGCGGATTCAGGGTAGCGGCCCCGGAGCACGTGCCCCCTCTCCCTCTCGTTTGTTGGAAAATATGCACCAATCGTTAAATGTAAATCCACGCTCAGTCACCAAACTACTTGCTCTCTTGTGGAATTTATTATATGAGAGCAAATAATTTGGATATCTAGCAAGAGTTATAATCATATTACAACAGCTCAAATATTCTAAATTAAAAATAGAACAAAGTCCAAAGCCTGATTTAGGTAATCTGGAACTGTAAACACTTTCCATTTAGAAATCAAAAAAAAAAAAAAAGTTTTCATATTTCATATAGTTAAATTAAGATAAATGGCACGCATGCGAAATACTGTAAATAAAGTTTATGTAATACAGAATTAAACAGTTTACTTTTTATGTTTAAAGCAACCCTTCAAATATCTATTACTATACTATCACTGCGATCACTGCGAGATTATAACAACATGCTTGTCACTTCGTTGTTTGAAGCTGTTCCTTCACATATTTCTTGGGAAAAAAACTTACAAGATTTTTCATTGGTGGAGATTGCTTGTCATTCTAAAACTTCTAGCCACGCCTCTCATACTGGAATCGTGTTCCATCTATAGGTTGCAGTAGCTTGTCATGCACATGGTGTAACGCGCGGAACTGTTTGTGTTTAGCGTTGATGAAAAAAACAAAAAAAAAAACAGAAAGTGTCTCAAATCCTTCAAGTTACAAACTACATTTTCGAAGTAATTAACTGCAGATAACTTATTGCCTGTTTTGATAGCTAGCGCTGTCCTAAAAGAGCAGAAATTCCGTGTGACGGGCTTGCACGTGTTTACTCCGAGTGGTACTGCGAGTAATGCAGCTACAGAGAACAACGACAAGAACTGGTATGTGAAGTATATGACTTATTATGTTGGAGTTTCTAATTGCATGCTGGACGAATTAGCTGTAAAACAGACTTATTGATACTAGAAAGAATGGAATCGCTGAGGGAAAGGACATATAAAGGTGCAGTTTTAGGTATGAGCATATTAATTCTGCTGGTGCATCGCTGTGACTCTGCGGTAAGTTGGGAGATTTTGAACTTTTTATCAATTTTTAGAAGTTACGTATTTTACTGCCTAAAACAACCAAATATGAATAGCACATTGTACCATTTAAAATGAATAACAAATACTCACAGCCTTTATTTTATCGACATGTGTACCGCTTTGATAGCCTCTTACAAGGGTGCTGTAGATTGCATGGCAAGACTAAGCGATAAGTCGGCAGACCACCGTTTCCATTGGCGTTTGAAATGAAAAAAAAAAAAAAAAAAAAAGCGGACTTGGATATTTCACTGCATATTTGAGTAATTTTTAAATGCTTTGCTGTTATTTTTTACATGCATTTATTGAAATATTTTAATAAGATTAGTAAAAAGAAACATTATATCAATTTACTTTTGTTTCATGTTGAACTGTTAAAGCTATTATTTAGAAAATAGGAAGATTGTCCTCTGTTTATGCTATAACACATATTTGTTATAACTCTACTAAGCATTAATTCCTCAAAGCGTGACAGATGCGTTTTTATTTCATGGACTAAACGATCCATTTATGCACATCGCAGGTTATAATTCACCTTTAATATTTTACTTTAATTAATTTAATAAATGCTTTAATATTCTCGTAATTTCTGTATTGTACACGTATCTGAATCCCTGTAGTATAATTTTTTTTTTTTTTATGTTCTAGATGGTTTTTTAACCATCTAGAAGAAATGAATTTAAAATGAATAACAAAAACCTGAAATAAAACATTTAGAAAACACATAACGAATATTTATTCTTAATTTTATTGAATTAAATATTATATAAGTAAAATATGAATATTAAAATTGATATTTTGCATGCAATATTCTAAAATTAATAATAACGATCCCTTATTCATGTTTAATCCCGGAAGGATACGCCTACGATGTAAATTTAGACTGTTGAAAAAATACTAGTGTTTTTCAACTAGCATTCTGCGAAATGTTTCACCCAGAATTAGCAGTTATCTACATTTCGATATTTTTATGTACTTTAAAATAAAATATACCTGATTTGTATACCAAAAACAAATTCACATGTTCTAATTAATTTGAATAATATTGTTTTTTTGATCATAAAGAGAAATATTTTTTTCGAAATTGTATGAACGAAATAAGTTTATGTACATCTGGTGTTTCACCCATTAGGAATACCATATATGGCATTCTTAATTTCTTACTCATTCCAAAGTGGTTCATTACCAAAAAAAGGTTGAAAAACTGTCTATAGTGTGTAGATATAGTTCCAAGGAAGCAACTTTGTCAAAATATATGGGTGGGGTAAAAATGTGTCTGTAAAAAATACAACGCAAAACATTGCTTCGCGTGTGACCGCTTTTTTTTTTTTTTTTTTATGCGCAGACAACGGCATCGATAACACAAGGTGACCTAAATTAAACTTGGCCTATTCAGGCTCATGTGGAGAAGTAACCAGTTACACGATTCGGCTGTAATATAGTGTATGTTATGGACATGCGGAAGTGATTTCGAGGGGAGGGGAGGGGGGCAGAGGGACCAACAGAATAAATAAATCATTATCACTCCCACCCCCCGATTATTTCTTACAAGGAATCCATTGGAATGTGCTTTCCAACTTATCACAATTTCCATATTACGACAGCTGAAGGGTGCCGTTTGTAATTTGATTACCATACGTTTTACCATATTTGGTAAAAATTACCATACGATTACCATATTTGTAATTTGATTATCATTAATACGAATTATCACTGAACTTTCGAGATTATCGTATCCTGCTTGCCGCTCGTTTGGAGAAGTCTTGTTTTGGAATCGTGTCGGAGATTTGAGGTATTCTTAATTAAAGGAATTTCAGTTGAAGCTGGAGTAGACATTTCTCCGGTGAGTTTCCCCCCCGAATTTTTCATTCCACACCGTATGTATATCAGGCTGTAAACACACACAGGAGCGTGTAGGAGAGGTTTGGTGGGTGGGAGTCTCCTAGCCCAAACATCGTGAAGTTGACCCAAACTCACTAAGGCTGTCTACCCCCAGAGTGCGACGCTGGTTTCTGGACTTTTTTTTTTTTTTTTATGCGTCATTAAAATATACTTCCACAAAAAATTAAGACCTAGTAGCCGAGTCTAGTACGGTGGTGCAGTAGCACACAGGCTTGAGTTGACTGTAGTTCGAGTTCCACGTAACTGACAAACAGGATAATGATTGTATTATTGTCAAAATTATTAGTAGCTGTAAATTCCTGACTTTGTAGTAGTGCCGGTGTATAAAAAGAGAAAATACTTCCAGCCCCGACGTAGCCGAGTAGTCAATCACGAGAGTACATAAGCACAGTGGATGTACAACCGCTGAAAACTCCCCTGACCCAGTGGTCTTACCGGAGCGTTAAAACTGACTGAGGGCAGCCCATCCCTTAAATTATGCACAGCACCTTGAGTTTCGAAATGCACCTTTATTTAAATTGTAGTGTCATGTGGAATGAATGAATTCCTTTTATTGTCTACATTATTTCCTTACATACAAAAAGTACTTAATTACATTCAGTATGCCATATGAGGTTTTGCATTCATTTGCATTAAAAGATTTTAATAAAACCTTTGAGCTTTGTTGACATGTTTTAGCTTCCACTAGATCCTCATCACGGATCCAAATGGAGCTAAAAAGAAGCTGAAACAAAACGAGACTTAAAACACTCAAATATAAAATTTAGTCAGAATCAGATTGTGCCCATTAGGAACTGAGTTGCTGCACGTGAAGGACCTTGGGGAAGGCAGTAGGCATGTTATGCAGGAACGAACGCACCTGCAAAAACAAGTTGGTATGCATTGCGTTACATTTGACGATCACATTATAAAACAATGCATTACATTTGGCGTGTTCGATTATGAAACTACTTACGTCAGGGATTAAAAACTTTTGTATTGCACTTAGGAAGTATATAACAGAATCTCATCAGGTAATGTTAACGCGATGAGTAACTGTGAGGTTGGTTTTTTTTTTTTTTTTTTTTTGGAGTTGGAATGGTTGTACAGGGGATCATCGAATCACCTGTTAACATAATATTTGCTACAAAGCTCCAGACTTCTATAGGGGTTGGAAAATCGGAATTGAGCCTAAACACCAACAAAACATGAAAATTTAGTGTCTATCTAGCCTTTACTAACATACTTTTGCGTAGAGAACTGAAAATTTTTACGGTGGAATAAATTTTCCAAATTTCTATTGGTTCGATTTTAATTCCTTTTGTTTGATAATCGAACGGAGGCGGACTGGCCCAGGCGAACCGGCTGCGATTGTAGACGAGATCAGTATCAAATTTGCCAGTCCGCCCCTGATCGAACGCACCTGAAATGTGGGCATATTACGATTGGACACTAAATCCTTTTTAATACGTAGTAAGTCATTAATAAGTAAGTAAATTGGTATTAATTAATACCAATTAATCATAAAACGGTTGAATTGTGCCATAGAAAATAGATATGCGATGTGCATATCTATTTTATACGTGCAGAAAATAGATATGCACATCTATTTTCGATTTCAGAAAATAGATATGCACATCTATTTTCTGCACTCGGCTACGTCAGGCACATCGTAAGATGTGCCTGACGTAGCCGAGTGGTCAGGGGCGAGAGTGCAGTAGCACGCGCTCTTTGAGTGAAACGGGGTTCAAGCCCGTGACTGCTAAATACGTTTAATGTTTGTATTGATAATTTATTGTAAAATCTTCTGACCTGGTCGAGTATAAACAAGAACATTTTTTTTTTTTTTTTTTTTTTTTAATTGTTATGCCAGTTGTCGAAGCAAACAGTATATACTTTCTCTATAAGTTGCTTTCCATTCGTATAAACATTGACGGCACAACTTCCTTAGCATGGAAGTTAAAATTGACATGTTTGAAATAGAAAATTATAAATTTAGGGAAACAAGAACGTTACAGAAGTTTAATTTTTCGGTGTGCTAATAGTAATTATAAAGGTATATTACTGTTTATAAGGAAAAGAAATGCATTATTGTCGTGCGACATGAATCCAACCACCCTGTTCTCTCTCTCTCTGATAATTTAATAAACCGTTAAAAAATCAGTTCGATCGTTAAGCGAAAAGCGCAGGAAAAACCTAAATGAGAGAACTTCGAAGCAATACCTGTTCTGAGGGCACCTCCGTAGCCAGGTGTGAAGGAGCAGTAGTGCGTATCACATGTTTCTTGATTAGACCGGGGTTCGAGCCCGTCACCCCCAAATACGGAAGATGCGGAAAGGTCAGGGAATGACCACCGCATATCCCGGAGCAATATGGCCTTAGTTGCTAATGCTCCTAAAAACCAAAACAACAACAACCTGTTCTGACCTTGTTCATTGCGATCTTTATCCCCCAGGAAAAGCATATGGCGCATGAGGTAAAAAAAAAAAAAAAAAAATTGCGTACCATACCAAAAAAATGTACCGTAAATAATGCTTTAACCCAACTGTGTATGACATACAAAATCAGTTGGTTACCAGCACTGGCAAAAAATAGTTTTTTCATATGTATTTGTAACCATTTCGAGATAAAGGATAACGAATTTGGTTTTTCATTCCGGGGTGGGGAGGAGTTAACGAAGTGGGTAGTTATTCTGCTTATCAAAATCAGATTGAAACAACGGGACGGTGGCCTGATCGTGATCAATTGAACACATTTGAGTTAAGTAGGGATGATAATGGAAGCTGTTGCAAACCAAGCAGTTCCTGATAATGTAGTGTATCTCCCCCCCCCCCAAGTGTATTTTTACATATTGGCAACTTGAGTGGGCAAACACGAGCAATCCATCATTACGGACAACTTTACTTTCTCTGTTAGATTCGTAAATGTGCATATGTCGTACAACTTGCTGTATGACCACATTGGTAAATTTCCATATAATAGTAGCATTTGCCATATAGTGCAAGGAAGCCACAGGCTTTTGCTACACTGACAAAAAAAAAATAATAATAAAATAAATTTTAAAAAAAACCAACTAAGTAGATAAGAAAACACAAATTAAATGCTTCCCTCCCCAAACAAGTATCCAGTAGACCTTTCAATTTATTCAAACTGTTAGCTTCAACTACTTGCGAGGGCAACTTTTACATTAGTAAAGACACATGATGCCAGAAAGCAAGCTTATATAGTATCAGGCAAAAAAAACTTCTTATTTCACACATCCACTCGCTGCAAATGTTTGTCTAGTTCTGCCTTTCTATTTAAGCTATCAACTTCTATAACGACAGATGGGAGTTTGTTCCAGCAATCTTTTGATTGCTGGAACAAAGTGTCCTTGAGGTTATCACAGACATTCTCTGAGATATGCCAGACAAGCTGCACTTGCTCTGATGGAACTGATATTCGGGTGACACTCAAGTCAAGTGGACCCAATTTCGAAGTCCGGGCAGTCTGGGACAGCCAAATCCTCTGCTTGCACCTTCACGATGGTGGGACTGTTAGTAATCCTGGGAATAACCTCCATGCACAAGTACATGGTGGGTTACCACCCAGGTGTGAACCAACGTAAGCAGGGGTCTAGGTGTGGCGTCCACACCACATGGAGGAATGCCGTCCCTTTATGTTACCAGGCAGTGCTAGAGGGTAGATGACTCTCATCAACCGGTGTAATACCACCACTTTGCTTATTGGAGGCTTGAAGTGGTGGAATGTTTAGTCTCTAGAGCTAAGTTCCTGTAAACCCTTCACCATCTCTTCCATCATGTAGTATGATTGATGACTTTTGAGGTTATGATGAACATCGTGGCGAGATCCAATATTCCTTACATTTCGAGGGTACAGCTCTAAAACGGTGTTCGCAGGCCGGCCGCTAGTTAGTAAACCGGACAGAACCTATTGGTAACTTTCTAGGAGACTTCCGGATCAGCTAGTGTATAATCTTGCTACCTCTACTCTGCCAGATAGTGACTGGAGGAAGTCCGAGTAGTGTGTATGCGGGAAGCATTGTCGAGGCCACGTTATGTCAAGGATCTGGGTATATTCTTACCATGTGTACGTCATATCCATGTAAATTTCATTACTTCATACAGCATGTCCCACTCACTTTTTCTTACTATTGAATGCACCACGAATTGTCAAACTAATAGAGTAAGCTTATCTGCGAAAAGATCTAAACCTCCCAAGCACTTCCTAATTCATTTCACAAATATACGTGGTCTCAATTCTAATCTCAACGATCTCGATTTCCACTTGCAGTCTGCCAAACCCCATGTACTTTTTCTGACAGAATCTCAGTTATCGGTTGATTCAACTACTGCTCATCTTAGATGCCCAAATTATTTGTTGTATGATTCCTTTCGCATCAAAGGTGGTACTTGTGCATATGTCCGTTCTGATATTCCCTGTCAGAGACTTGGTAATTTGGAATCTACTCTCTTTGATCTTCTCTGACTTAAAATCTCTCTACCTCATTGTGTAAAATTCATATCTGTTGTCTCTACCGTTCTCCCAACTCCACTAATCACTTGGAGCTCTTTGACTTCCTCTCTTTGCAACTTGACTTTCTCCAGTCCAACTTTCCTAACAGTGAGGTAATTTTCCTTGGTGATTTTAACGTTCACAACTCCAGCTGGCTTCTGTTTTCTAGTCACACCGACCCAGCAGGTCGAGATGCAATTACTAATGACCTAGCACCGATTGTTCATTTACCTACAAGAATACCGGACAATCCTAATCATACAGCCAATACGCTTGATCTTTTTCTCACAAACAATCCTTCTAAGTACAAAGTTGAAGTGAGAGGTCCTTTAGGCACCTCAGATCACAACTTGGTGATTGTCTCTGCTCCAATGGCACCTTTATCTCGTAGCTATTTCCAACCTTGTGTTGTTTGGCATTACAAGAATGCAAAATGAGATGACCTACGAGATTTCTTTTCTTCTTTTCCTTGGTCGGATTACTGTTTCAAAACTTCTGATGTCAATGTTTGCTCAGATCGTGTCAGTGAAATTATTCTTGCAGGAATGGAATCCTTTATCACACACACACACCACTTAAAAATCTCGTCCTTTATCTAAACCTTGGTTTTCCAATAAATGAGCTAAGGCTGTTCAAGAGAAGAATGTTGCATATCGTAATTGGATTGTTTCTAATTCTTCAGTTTCATTTACTGCCTACAACAAAGCTCGCAATAATTGTAAAGCAGTTACTAATCAGTCCAAACTAGAGTTTGAACAGGCTAAGAGTAGAAAACTTGCTTCTTGCTCTAATGGCAGCCGAGCATGCTGGTCCCTTGCAAAAAAACTATTGGCCGCAACGTTTGCCCATCTCTGCTCCCACCTCTGTCCAAACCATATGGTTGTGTTTTCACTTCAGCCAAGGATAAAGCTGACCTGCTAGCATCACATTTTTATTCCAACTCATATATTAGTGATCTTGGTAAAACACCTCCCACCATTCCCAACACGCTCCATTCAATGCCTCTTGTGGTCTTCCATCAAAAAATGACAGAAGGATTTTGACGAATCTTGATGCTAAGAGAGCTCCAGGTTCGGATGGTATTTCTCAAAACCTGTGCTCCTGAACTTACTCCTATTCTTTGCCGCCTTTTTTCACTTTCTTTAATCCAAAAGTGTTTTTCCTTCTGCTTGGAAATTTGCTCATATCCAGCCATTCCTAAAAAGGGCGACAAATTCCTCCCATCCAATTATCGTCCCATTGCAATTTCTTCTACGATTTCTAAAGTAATGGAGAAATCAATTAACCGCGAACTCTTAAACTACCTAGAAACCTTCAGTCTGATCAACGATCACCAGTGTCGATCTACTGGTGATGTTCTGGCTTATGTTACCCATGGACTAATTCAGTGGAAAGGTTCGGTGAAACACAAGTAGTTGCTCTTGACATTTCAAAGGCTGTCGATCGTGTTTGGCATAAATGTCTTCTAAACAAGCTTCCATCTTATGGTTTGCCAACTGTTTTTAATAATTGGTTATCCAGTTTTCTCCTGATCGCTCACTGAGGGTGATGCTAGATGGCTCTCTCTCTTTTAACTTCTCCACTAATGCCGGTGTCCTCCAAGGTTCAGTTCTTTCCCCCACTCTTTTCCTCTTGTATATTAATGACCTTCCATTGACTGGAAATTCTATCCAGAGTTTTGCCGATGATAGCACATTGCATTCCACTTTCCATTTTGAGAAACCTTGCCCTGTTCAATCAGCTTCAACTTCTCGAAAATCTACTACCAATTCCTTAAATGCCGATATTCAGGTAATTCTCCAGTGGGGCAAAGACAACTTAGTTGATTTCAACCCTTCTAAAACTCAGTCTTGTCTTATATCTCGCAAAATGGATTGTTCTGCTCCTATGCTTACCTTTAGTGACACTCCGATTTCTAGGCAAAATGATATATCTCTTTTGGGGATTACCCTGACTTCTAATCTCTCTTGGCACAAGCACATTACAAATATTGCTACCTCTGCATCTAAAAAACTTGGGTTTCTCTTTCGCTCTCGGCGTTACTTTTCTTCCAAACAGCTGCTCACTCTGTATAAATCGCAAATCCACCCTGCCGTGGAATATCGTTCCCACAACTGGGGTGGTGCCCCCAAAACTTGACCTCACAACCTTTTCTCTTCTTCCTGAGGTAGGGTGGGCTCCCCCCTGGGGGAGCTCACCCTCTCTGTTCTGCTTACCTTCTTTCTTCTCCTCAATCTCTCACCCCTTCTCCTATTTCAAAAAAAAAAAAATTATTTTTTTTATTTATTTATTAATTTTTTATTTTTATTTATTTTATTTTATTTTATTATTTTTATTTTATTTATTATTATTAATTTTTTATTTATTATTATTATATATATATTTTTTTATTTATTTTATATTATTTATTATTTATTTTTATTTATTTATTTATTATTATTTTTTTTATTTTATTTATTTATTTTTTTATTATTATTATTTTTTTTTTTTTTTCGGCCTTCCCTGGGAAGCTCAGGCTAACCCCAGGGTCGGCCAGCCAGAGTTCTCTTTCCACATACCTGGTCCGGCTCCCAGTGCCAGTGACGGTAACTAGCAGTCTGTGGTGTTCCACAGACCCTAGGCTAAGCGGCCAGATGAACAACATAACCCGCACTAAGCAAACATGAACATACACTAACATATGATATCTGGCCTTGACAGTACTGTACTGTCTTACTTCACAAGAGATTCAAATGCGGAGTTGTGCGAAAGCACCGGTGCCGCTTGTCAAAAAACACTATGTCACTATATGCCCCCAAAACCTCTCTCTCTCAGGCTTCTTGATTCCATTCAGAAGAAGGCAGTGAAGTTAATTAATGATTCATCTCTAACAAAGTCTCTCCACTCGCTGTCTCATAGACGTACTGTTTCTGCTGCATGCCTCTTCTACAGATACTTCCATGGGCACTGTTCTTCTGAATTGGTTCTATAATTCCCGCTCTCTCTTTCAAAACAGTCCGAACACGTGCCGCCACCAGCCAACATCCATTTACTGTCCAACTTCAAACTCACAGAACCAACTTTCCATCTTCCTCGTTTATTCATTCAACTGCCGTTTTCTGGAACAACCTTCCTTCATACGTATTTCCTGAAAATTACAGTCTACAGAAGTTCAAGTCCAACAAATATCTTCTTTCATCTTCCTAACCTCCAACCCAAGCACGGTACTAAGTACTATAGGTTCTAATACCTCTGGTGTTTGGGGTTTGCATAATAAAAAAATCAACAACCTGCTGGCTAAAGGCAAACTTCAGCACATCTATCATCATCATTATCATCATCAGCCATTTTCAATCCACTGCAGGATGAAACCCTCTCCAGCAACTTTCCAGTTCCTTCTGTTTTGTGCAATTGCCATCCATTTACTACCCACAAACTCATGAATTTCATCTGTCTATCTGTGTTGTTGTCTTCCAGGTTGTCTTCTAGCTCCTCTTGGATACGATTCTGTAATTTTCTTAGTCCATCTGTCCTCATGTCTTCGAGCTCTGTCATACCCAAGACCATTTTAGTTCTTTATTTTTGATAAGAATGTCCTTTACTTGAGTTTGCTGCCTAATCCAAGTGTTTCTCTTCTTATCTAACAGTCTGATTCCCAATATAATTCGTTCCATTCTTCGCTGTGTTGTTCTCAGCTTCTCTTTCGGTCTTTTGGTGAGTGCCCACTTTTCAGTTCCATAAGTCATGGTGGGGAGTATACATTGGTTCATTATCTAACGTTTCAGACAAATTGCGATATTTCTCCTCAGTATGTGACTATATTTCCTGAATGTTATCCATCCAAAATTTCTTCTTCTCTTGACTTCCAGCCATTTATCGTTATTACATTATTACTGTCATCTGTATATGGTTTAGATACTCTCCATTCACATTGACTCCTTTCTGCGACCAGTCTTATCTTGTGAAAGCTTCCTCAAGGGCAGCAGTAAACAACTTCGGAGATATTGCGTCTCCTTGTCGAACTCCTTTCTCAGTTTTAAATTTTCTACAGTCCTTGTGTAGTCCAATAAAGGAGGTAGCGTTTTCATATATTTATTTTGAAATAAATATAATTAGCGTTCTCGTATATTTATTTCAAAATCATAATATATGTGGGGTATCTATGCCGAGCATTCTGATTCTTCATTTTCTTCAACGCATGTTCTACCTCATCAGGAAGGATATCAGGTATGTTGTATGTGTTACTAATTTGCGATCCATCTTCCCCACTGCTGGCATCATTCCCCTCGCTTCTTGTATAACTTTTCCCTCGCTCCTTGTATAATTCTCTATAATAGTGTTCTGCTATTTGAATTATGCCTTCTCTGCTATTTATAAGTACACCATCGCTATTCTTCAGTTTCACCGTCATTTGTCTTTCTGTATTACTCATGGCTGCTGATTTAAATCTTTTGTTTTCCCTGAATGCTTGTTCTACTTTTCTTGTGTTAAATTTTCTTACTCATCATCTCTAAGTCTCTTACTAATGGCTTTGCATAACTCAGTATACTCAATTTTCTCCTTGTCAGTGTTTATCTTTCTCTTCATTTGTCGTCTTCGGTTGATCATGACGTTTCATGAGCTATATCACTTTCAGAGTGTTGTAATATTCCTCGTCGATATCTTGGTCCTGAGTAGTCTGCAGAAGCTCAAACGTGTTCTTAAGTTTTATCTCTTTGTCGATATCATTGTACTATCTCTTTGTCGATATCATTTATGAAAATGAAAGACAAGACTGGTCCAAGAACCGATCCTTGAGAGACCCCACTCCTGACGTTACACCAAACTGAAGAATATCCATTAATCGTAGCCTTCTGCCCTTTAACCACCCAGAAATCTATCTGAGAATTTTACCACTAATCCCAACCTGTTCAAGCTTATACAGCAACCTCTCATGAGGGACCGAGTCAAATGTTATCGTTTATACTCTGGCACTACCACCAGGTCAGTGGAGTTTACAATAACTCATCAATACAAACGTTAATCCTATTTAGCAGTCACGGGCTTGAACCCCGGTCCACTCAAAGGGCGCTTGCTATTACACTGTCGCTCCGACCACTCGGCTATGTCATGCTTTGCTAAAATCCAAATAAACCATGTCGAAATTATTCCCTAAATCCAGCCTCATGAGTTATTGTGTCAAAATAGCCTACTAAGTTAATTATACATGACCCTTAACAAAGCCATGTTGTATGTCCTTCAGAATGCAATATCTATCTAAATGCCCCTAGATTGCACTCTTAATCACTGAAGTCCGACTAACCGGTCTGTAGTTAATAACTTCACTCTTAGAACCACTTTTATGTATTGGCGATACATTGGCACTTCTCCAATCCAAAGGAATCTCCCCTGATCTAAATTGGCCCTCATAATAACTTTAATGGTTCACTATACTCCTTTGCTCTCCCCCTCAAAACTACTGGTTATATGACATCAACTCCGGGAGCATTACTTGCATTTATGCTCAAAAGTTTTTCTAATAATGATCTGCACATCGCTAATTTCATATGGCTCATCCTTACTTGCCCAGCCTCTTCTTGTCTATAAATGATTCACCTGATTATGAAGCTCGATTAAAATTTTATGGTAATAGACATCTTAAAATAGTTTACTTTAGTTAGCAAAGGAACTGAATAAGTTTATTTTCATGCAGTTCGCAGTCTTGATCCAGCAAGAATTGCGACGATACAGCATTAAAATGGGGGCAGTGTAGGAGAAAGAAATGTGCCTGCTGAGGCTATGGGGTACCAAATTTCCAGGGACTGTAAAGAGACATTTTCAACGGAAATTCCAGAAATATCCACTTACGGTACAATTAGTGAGGCAATGGTTGAAACCACTAGCGTGCTACACTAGAAACGAGCAGGTACGCCTAATGTACCTGCTCGTTTCAGGAAGTGTTTACCCGAGATCCTACGAAATCTATCCTCCGGGCAAGCTTCCAGAAACAAATACCGCGAGCAGCATTCGCAGATTAGTTCACAAGAGATCGAAACGTTATGCTTACAAAGTGTAAACCGTCCAGGAAATTTAGCCTCGCGTCAAACCACAACGAGATGAACTCGCTGTTCACTTCTCAACTGTATAGATGAAGGTAGCACTTTCTGGAAAATGTTGTTTTTATGACGAAGCAACATTCAACCTGTCTGATAAAATAAACAGACACAATTGTCGCATATGGGGGATATGAAAATCCCAAATCAGTTTGTGAACACGAGCGTGGTAGTCCCAAAGTAAATGCCCTCGTAGGTATTACAGTTGGTATTATCACCATCCTCCCCACACCATGTGGAAAAGACCTGAGTTCAAATCTCGTCAATGACGCTAGGAATTTTTATGGGTCTTTTTCACATGGCTGAGTTAGCCGGTATCAAGCAAGGATAGCATAGTTCATTCCTGGAAACTTGGGTCTGTCGTCCAGTAAAGAACAAATCGACCACAGAGCAGATGCAATTTACGGCATATTATATACGGCACAATATGGCTAAGCTGCCGATGTGCCTAAAACCCTATAACAATAAACACTACTAAACACTGTGAACTCCGCAAATTTAGATATGCTTGAATTGTATGCTGCATCTCAGCTGGAAGATATAGCGCCTCTGAATGTTTCACTACGTATTGTGCACAAAGTCGCCAGATTTGGGTCCTGTAGACCTGCGATAATTCGAGGTAGAGGGTCCAAACGGCAAATCTTTCGATCCAAATAATCCCAGAGATGTTCTATGAATTCCATGGCTTATATAACATTTGGAAGTCACTTACAGCATTTGTGTGTTCAGCAATCACTCTAGTGTATATCTAGTCTAGCGGTGCCGGCGAAAATCCCGACATATCGATTGTATTTAAAAAAAAAAAAAAAAAAAATTGGGTATATGCCGAGCACACATAGCGGTAGTGAAACTTCTTTAGGCGAACATTTATCACGTGAGCGAGGATCCGGTATTGACTATGAATGGAAGCTGCGGAGATATGAGACGTTCCGTTACCAAATCTAGTTTCGGCAGGTGCTGTGGCATCGGATGATATTTAAAACCATTTGAATTCGATAGAGCCAGAATCACTTTGTTCTTGAGAGAGCCACGACAGCATTTACAGGCCGACGTTTGATCCTCATTTGGAAATGCTGTTACAATCTTCACATCGTTCTTGAACCAAACACACGGAACAGACTGAACCGAAATTATTATCCAGGAATGTACGTTTAAATTATGCTTGGATGCTTCTGTGTTTCTTAAAATCCTGTTCCTTACGCCCGCTACGTTTTGAACGATTTGATGGAGTACTTCTGACAGTCGGTTTTGGCTTCTTAGCTTTTCGTTTACGACTGGGCTTCGAGGACTTTTCATCGTTTTCATTTGCAGTATCAACTTCCACGATTCCTTTTCCAAATTCACTTCTAACATTTCTAGGGAGATGTAAGGCTCTGAAGATGTGGATGAACCTTCCCCGGCTTCCTTGTTCAACTCCATCGCACGCTGTAATTTCTTCCGCTGTGTAAATAGCTTAGACATCTCCTTTGTACTCAATGGAGGTGGTTTCGGTGGTCGCATTGCACGTTCACGTGCTCTATACGCCTTATGGCGCTTCAGTAGCCAGGTGGGAAGGAGCAGCAGTGCGTAGCACACGCTTCTTGATTAGACCGGGGTTCGAGCCCGTCACCACCAAATACGGAGAATGCGGAAAGGTCAGGGAATGACCACCGCATATTCCGGAGCAATATGGCCTTAGTTGCTAATGCTCCTAAAAAACAAAACAAACAAACAATATACGCCTTATAACGCTTGCTATTAGTCTTCGGCATGATGAATTAAATTATTTTCCGTCGAAAATTTTTTTTTTATTAAATTCAGTGGAGAATGACGAAAGATAACATGACGCAATCAGTAGGCATACTGATTGGGTCATGCGTCGCTCGTGCCTGGTACGGAGTCGTAAAATGGTGGGGGGGGGGGGGAAGAATCATTTCGTGTCGCATTTTCTTGGTTGTCAATCCACGTGTACATGCTCTATACGCCTTACAACTCTCACTACAGTGGAGCCCCGCTTTACGATTGGTTCACTGTACAGGACGATAAAATCACTTTACGATGGACGCTCCATAACGAAATACCGTTCACAATACGAAGTGTAGTAAGCCCCGGTCATTGTGATCACATTGACGAATTGAATATTAATTCTTATAAGCGAAAATAGGAGGAGTATTAGTAATGGCCGCATGGTGCAAGAAAGCCTATGGCTTATGCTGCACCAGCCAAAAAAAATAATAAATAAAATAAAAAATACGAACAAAACAATGATAACAAAAATAAATAAATAAATAATAATAATTAATAAAAAAAAAAGGAAATTAAACCTATCATCCTATGCCCTTCCCTTACCCGAAAGTACTATCCAGATGACCTTTGAATTTCCCCAAACTGCCGGCTTCTACCACCCATGAAGGCAACTTATTCCAGTAATTTATAACTCGCTGGCTAAAATAAAACTTCCTGCAGTCCAATCTAAATATCTCCCCCCCCCTTAACTTGAATTTATGTCCCCTAGTTCTAGCATCATTTATAATCTTGAAAATTTTGTCCTCATTCATTTTACTGATGCCTCTCAGAGCCTTAAACACCTCAATCAAATCTCCTCTAAGGTGTCTAGTTTCCAAACTCTGCAACCCACATATTCGAAGTCTTTCTTCATAAGGACGCCCTTTTGCCGATCTCACCAGGCGAGTTACCCGTCTTTGCACCCTTTCAAGAAGCTCGATGTCTTTCTTTAGGTGCGGTCTCCATACTTGAACACAGTATTCCAAGTGTGGTCTAACATAAGTCTTATAAAATGGGATTATCACGTCCCTATCTCTACTTTCAAAAGTTCGATAGATCATCGATAGGACACCCATGGGCCTTCCTTGCAACCTGTTTACAATGCTCAGAGAATTTCATGTCCGACGGTATCGTAACACCCAAGTCCCTTTTCTCCAGTACTGGGTTTAGTTGAACTCCACCAAGTGAATAAGTTATTTTGGGATTACTGTTTCCCAGGTGTAATACCTTACACTTTGTTGGATTAAAGCATAGCTGCTATTTTTCTGACTATTCCTGAAGGCTATCTAGGTCTCTCTGAAGAAGCTCAGCTTGACAGTGATCATTAACTACTCTACCAATTTTAACATCATCTGCAAATTTAGACATCACGCCTTCTATCCCTTCATCAATATCGTTTATGAAAATTAAAAACAACAGTGGTCCTAATACTGATCCTTGGGGAACCCACTTCTTACATCAACCCAATCTGAGGAATAGCCATTTATCACAATCCTCTGCCTCCTGCCCTGAAGCCATCCTTCTATCCATCTAAGGATTTTTCCAGTGATTCCAACGTGTTCCAGCTTATAAAGCAACCGCTCATGTGGGACTGAGTCAAAAGCTTTGCTGAAATCTAAATAAACAATGTCGAAATTATTCCCTAAATCCAGCTCGTGAGTGACCCTTTCGAAATAGCGAACCAGATTTATTAAACATGATTTTCCCTTTACAAAACCATGCTGAGTATCCTTGAGAATTTCAATTCGATCCAAATGATCCTGAATTCCACCCTTGATCATTGCTCCATGATTTTCCCTACTACTGAAGTCAGACTGACAGGTCGATAATTTCAAACTTCACTTTTAGAGCCACCCTTACGTATGGGAGATACATTTGCACTTTTCCAATCCAAGGGAATCTCCCCAGAGTCTAGCGATGCTTGCATAATTAGCCTCAAACGGTTCAATGCACTCGCTTGCCGCCTCCTTTAAGATTATAGGGTATATTCCATCAGCTCCAGGAGCCTTACTGGTCTGTAGGCTCGAAAGTTTTTTCATTAAATCCACAGGCTGTAAAAGTAATTATCATCCACAGGCTGTAAAAGTAAAGAGATAAAGCACAGATTTACACTTTATTATTATACCAATTAACAAAATTAAAATGATATGTGAAAATTCGGAAGAATATTTTCCACATCTTAACAAAAGAAAGGAAGGCAACTACATCGGGTATTCCCCTGTAGTGACCCTCCTAGTTATTAACGGTACCTAACGCTGCTTAACTTCGGTGATCGCAGAGAACCGGGTCATTTAACATATTACGATAGTTGGCCGTGCAAAGTGTCTGTAATGCGTTTACTTATGGCAACGGTCGCATTTTCGTTGTTTTTTGTCAATCCACGAAAGCAAGCTACTTCCATATGAAAACTGCCTGGAGGGTGCCTAAATTATATCTTGTTTGTATAAGTAAGACTAAATGCAGCTGGGCATAATATTTTTAAGAGTTATATTTATCTATATAAGATCGGTGTAAAAACACCATAGACAAAATTACGATAGTAGTGTAATGGGCATCGTTTCAACTGTATATCATATTGTGCTCATCCTTCACAACGAGTTACCATGTATTGCACTGCCTCGAATAAGTAACACTTCACTTACTTATTCTCACTGTGCACCACCACCACCCAGACGGCACCGTTTCAAGGCTTGTTGGCCGTTCATCGGTGGGTGGGAAGGCACCCACTGAGAATAAGTAAGAGTAGTCTTCTCTATTAGTGAAGCGTTACTTTTTCAAGGCAGTGCAATACATGGTAACTCGTTTTGAAGGATGAGCATAATATGAGATACAGTTGAAACATATGCCCATTACACTACTAACATAGTTTTCCTTTAGTTGTCTATGGTGTTTTTACACCGATATTATATACTGTAGTGTTGTATATATGTTCTACGGTGGCCCCTAGACATGTCCAAATCTACCTAGTGCCACTGTCAAATTTAAACAAAACTACATGAATGGGCCTGAATGAGTGTTGTGTAGGGTTTATGTGTGGTGCCTGCTTAGTATTCAGATCACGAAGCAGTCAATACCCGAACAATCGCTGCCCGGCGCCCTCTCCAGGCATATATAGCCGGGCCCCGGTCTACAACTGTCTGTGTTAGCCCCACAAAAATTCCGCACCCACCAGTGGGTGCCAGCTGGGTGTCAGAAGTGCTAGACCAGTGGGTGCCAGCAATCTCGCTCCCAGACCGCTCACGCCTGAGAGCCACCAAAAAAAAAAAAATAAATAAATAAATAAAATAAATAAATAAAAAATAATAATAATAAATAAATAAATAATATACAGGGTGTTTCAAAAGTGATGATTAATAATTTAAAGGTGAACTGTACAGACTTAAATATGCAAAAAGACCTAGTAAACATGGGTCCTTAAGTGAATCGTTTTCGAGATATTGCACATTTCTAGTTGGGATCCACCACTGACTTGTTTGTTTAGATTAGATTATGCTCATTCTCTCCCTTTCCCCTTTCTCAATGCTCTGAGACGTAGCAAGCATACTAGTACTTGTCAAAGGATAGTCAACATGGAAAGAGGTTACAGCAACGAAGAATATGCGGACATGCTCTTCATGTATGGTAAAGCCAACGGCAGTGCACTCGAGGCTGCACGTTTGTACAAAGAAGCATTTCCCCGCCGAAGGCAGCCGGACAGGCGCACATTCACCAGGGTACATCAACGCCTTAGAGAACATGTATATATATACTCAGGAAAGGGAAAAAAATAGATGGCCAAGAAAGGGTTTCCAGATGTAACAATGTATTTTAATTTAATATTAATAATTTTAATATTATTAATTTAAATTATATTAATTAAATTAAACATGTTTAATATTAAATTAAAATGTAAAAAGTTTAAAAATTAAATTAAAAATAATCTAAACTGTCCCGGAAGACCTTCAACTACAGGCTGTACTCCTTACCAACCAAAAACTTAAAAAGTATATTGCTGCAATATCTTGTACAATGTATAAAGAATGTCAAGACATATGGCCAAACAGTCATGCAATCAGCAGAAAGCATCAGGGGAAACAGTAGGAGAAATAGCATGTGAGGGGGAAAAAAAAAAAAGACAAAAGCAAAAAGAGGAGATGGCAGAAGGACGATCATATGAGGAACGATTCCAATTATGTAGCTTTGCAACCAGGCACCTCATAGGTGACCTGATTGAGGTTTATGAGGCTCTGAGAAGGATTAGTAAAATGAATGATGGTGGAATTCTCACTGTTATATAGAATTCCAGAACTAAGGGTCATAAATTCAAATTAGATTAGATGGTAGGAAGTTTTCTTTTAGGCAGCGAGTCGTTGATTGCTGGAACAAATTGCCCTCACAGGTAGTTGAGGCTGACAGTTTGAATAAATTCAAAAGTCAACTGGATAATTGCCTGTGTGAGGAGGGAAGCATATAATTCGTATTTTCTTATCTACTTTTTTTTTTTTTTTTCCCAGTGCAGCAAATGCCAGTGGCTTCCTTGTACTATATGGTGAATACTGTTACTACCATTAATTTAATTTTAATAACAGGTTTAAATGTTGCACAATGTATGAAAAGACTGTGTTTATCAATGAATAGTTAAGCTTGTTTTAATCGCATGAACTACAAACTATACTGAAATAATTACTGGATGAAAGGCTTTGGATCAGCATGTCAAGAGCTTTTATTTACATCTCTCTTTCTCTTTTATGACAGTGCACTTTTTTATTTCTATGAAAATTATAGTATTTTTTCCCCAAGATTCAGTTGAAATGGGGTGGGTTTACTTATATTACAATTTTACATATATATTCCTGCAATCTACAGGCTTGAGGCAGTGTATAATTTTGAAGTGATAATACTTTTAACTACATTATGGATTAACACGTTCGTTGCCACCCAAATGTGAGAAAATTCATTCGGTGTGAATTTGAGAATGTTGAAAAAAATTAACATTCCAACATACCCAGAATTCCGAAAATTCATTCATAATGGTTGAAAATTAAGTTTGGAATTTATTGCTAAAAGTGAACACTTATTTTTGTGCTGAACTGTAAATTAGAAGGAATCTTAAAATTCTATAAAAATTTTATTCTGTATATAAATTAACATCAACAAATGCATAAAAACAAATAAAATTGTGTGCCAAGTCTATAAACAAGTGGTGACAAACATTACTGCAAAGCATTCAGTATACCAATGTTGAGCAGTTGCTGATTTTGCCTTTATGTTTACAGCACTCAGTGGTTGACCACTTAAGAATGACTGCTCATGCGCATTTTGGCAAAGTGCTTGGATACATTTTTAATGTAGATATGTGTTGGGCACATCACTCCTAGTGCCATTTTACCCTTACATTCATTCTTCTTCTTCTTCTTCTGGCGTTATAACCCACCCTGGGTTATAACGATGTTCCACCAGTAAGCCCTCCCAGAACGGCGCCTCCGTAGCCAGATGGGCAGGAGCAGCAGTGCGTAGCACATGCTTCTTGATTAGACCGGGGTTCGAGCCCGTGACCACCAAATACGGAGGATGCGGAAAGGTCAGGGAATGACCACCGCATATCCCCGGAGCAATATGGCCTAGTTGCTAATGCTCCTAAAAAACCAAACAACAACAACAACGCTCCCAGAAGTCAAACTTCTCCAACTTCTTATTCTTATGATCTTTAAGTCCTCTTCTACGTCATCCATCCATCTTTTCCGCCGTCTTCCTCTCGCCCTCTTACCTCTAGGTTTCCATTTCATCATGCTTTTAGTTGTTCTGCTGTCATCTGTTCTCATAACATGTCCCAACCAGGCAAATCTCTGGCTCTTCACAAATCTGACGATGTCCGCACCCTGAATAAGATGGTCAAGTTCATGGTTCATTCTGATCCTCTAGGATCCATCAACATCTTGTACGGGCCCAAAAACTTTTCGTAAAATTCTATGCTCGAACACTCTCAACAACTGCTCATCTTTACTCGTTAATGTCCAAGCTTCACAACTTGGGAAGTTGTGACGTTATTAAGAACATACAAAAGTCTAATGAGACTTTTGTATATTCTTAATTTTAAATGTCTGTTCAATATTCTGGACTTCATTAGTTTTTCATGTGCATAGAAACATCTGTTTCCACTCAGGATACGGGACTTAATTTCATTAGTAATAGACTTGGACTGGTTTATCTGCGAGCCTAGATAGGTGAAATTTTGAACATGATCAAACGAGAAGCCGCTGGTTCTTAAATTTTCGATGTTATCTGCCGTTCTCCGGACTTCCATATATTTTGTCTTCGCTTCATTTATTCTAAGTCCTGTTCTTTGTGCTTCACTATCCAGCCTAGCCACTGTTTCCTCCAGTGCTCCTTTAGTCCTACTAATAATAGCGACATCGTCAGCATATGCAGACCTGCATTGTCTTTGTGCCTATGTGTCCAGCCACTTCTAATTTTCTTACAGCCACCTCTAAAACAAATTAAATAACACAGTAGAGAGTGCATCGCCTTGTTTAACACCAGAGTTAATGTCAAAGGGAGTCATCAACTCGTTGTCAATTCTCAACACTGCCTTAGAGCCAGCCAGGGTTGCTTTTTTATGAGCCTAACAATCTTTGCAGGTATGCCCAAGAGAAGGAGATAATTTATCATTTCCTCTCTCTTGAAGGAATCAAAAGCTTGTTTAAAATCTACATATAATGTAGACTACATATTTAAATAAGCCAGTGAATTTAGTGAGCGATTCGAGTCAAAGGCAGTTGGGATCTTAATTCCATGCATAATTTAGCGCGAATATCAGCATATTCTTCGCGCTTATACGTGATAACCCCAGGGGCTCACATCTGGTGAGTATGAGCTTGGCAGACCCAGGGTCCTGAGCTGGATATTATTCTCTTTCTTGGTGATTCCCCCCACCCCCTCTCTCTCTTTCAGGGTAACTCGGGAATTTTTTTTTGGCTGGTGCAGCATAAGCCTCAGGCTTCCTTGCACCATATGGCTAATAATAATAATGATAATATTACCCAGTCTCCACATAGACAATGTGCTCTCTCAAAAACGGCGTTCACGATTGGGCACTAAATAAGAGAACTGGGCAAACAAACTAAAGTCGTGAACGATTGGACACTAATTTCTTTCTCATATTTTAATTGAACCACAATAATCAGCTGAATAGCAGAGCAATGCATATACTGGCGTACCCGGGTGAAGTTATACACGTCAAATTGATAAAATAAAAATATACAATTAGGTTTCTATATAGATGCTATACTACATGTTACACAGAAAATGGATGCAGAGCTATACATGTCCATATGAACCACTAAGTCTGAATGGTTACAGTATTATTTTACTACTTCTCTGTTCTCAATCTTGAGTTTTCTTTCCTATCATCACTAACACAGTTGCAAAGGTCTATTTTCATTTTGAATTAATTATTTGATGGAAACATTCTTCTAATGGTAACCAGATTACAGGGATGAAACAGAGTGGTAAATGATAGTTAATGGTGTTTATTTACAAAACAAAAAAATAATAATAATAAAAATAAAAAAAATTATTCAAAATGTATTGAAACATTTTATCAAAAATGTTAATGATACAGCCATTTACACCTCTATCGCCTTCTTACAATGTTATGACAAATTAAAATATTACATAAAAAAATAATACAGTACATCTTGCCGTTGTATATTCGCTTCGTAATTATACGGAAGGGGGGTATTTTCAACGACAAGTCAATTTGTTTTCTTGCATCATTTGCCACTCTTAATATTAATACTAATTGTTGGGAATCAGACCTGGATTGATTTCAGGTCTGATTCCCAACAAATCGCCCATTTTCAAGTTTATCTCTACATACATGCTGTATATAAATATTAAAAAATAACCAAAATGTAGCCATAAATAGATCGAATGCTTGGCATTGAGATGGTTCAATTCCTTTAAACTTGTATCATTTCAATAATAAATTACTTTATCTACCATGTGATATAATAGTGTAGAGTCTATCAATTCATAATAACATAATAATGAACAATCATTATATCCCCCTTCCAAGTAATCGTAAAATTTATGGTCTTAAAAATTGGCTCAGTCAGTTTTGAATGTACTTCCCCATAGAAACAATGTTAGCAATAGTTTCTCAGAGTAGTCTGTAAAAGCATATTTAACACATTCGCTGCCTCAATGCATATAAGTGTTACAACAAGAAGGAAAGTAGAAAGCTTCATTAGAAAATTAAAGAAAGTACACAGGAATTCCGATCAAAAGTCACTGCATGTAGAGACAGTGAAGGAAACTTGCTCACTGAGAGAAAGGAGGTTCTGAAACGGTGGAAAGAGTATTTTGAGAGCATCTTGACAGGAGGTAAGACTGAAACAAAACAGCTGTTGTACTATACAGTACAGCCGTGCATTGAAGGCCCTAGCTTCGAAGAAATTCGAAAAGTTATTAAGTACTTAAAGAACTTTAAAGCACAGGGAGCTGGTGGAATAACGGCAGAGTCGCTCAAGAACGGTGGAGTGACACTATGGAGAAGAATACATAATCGGATACTGTTAATATGGTCTGAGGAAAAAATCCCAGATGAATGGACACTTGGAATCATACAGCCGATTCACAAGAAGGGTGATAAACTGCTTTGATCTAACTATAGAGGTATTACATTGTTGAGCGTTACTTACAAGGTTTTGTCGAGAATTATTTATAACAGACTGGCAGTATATTCAGAGAAAATCATTGGAGAATATCAGTGTGGTTTCAGACCCAATCGCTCAACAACTGACCATATTTTCATCTTGAGGCAGATACAGTAAAAAACATTTGAGTACAATATACACTTATTTAAATATGTAGATTTTTGAATATGTAGACTGTTTTGGTAGATTAGTTCTCACTATTGATGACGTTCAGTCAGCCATTTCTTGATTTAAGATTTCGCTGATCCTTCCCCTGCTCTTTGTTTCAATAAACGCAGTTCTGCTATATCTCCAATTCTTACAAATATCTTCATATATATTGTCTTTTTCGTGGATGTTACCCACCACCGTTCAAAGAGGCCTATATTATCTCAATATATTAAAAAACAGGGTGAGAAAGTTCCTATGTCTAGTTCGATGCCTAATCGATAGTTCCTATGCCTAGGAACTATCGATTTATTACTATACTGAATACAATTGCGAAAATTTTTAAACTTTTACTTTATGAATATCTTAGTTTCTATTTTCAACCTTTTAATAATCATTATGCTCTTCTTCCCAGGAAATCAACTGTTTCTAATCTGACTTTGTCCTCCCATTTCCTACAAACTAATTGGACAAAGGAAATCAAATTAATTCGCTATTCCTAGATATTTCTCAAGCATTTGATTCTGTTCACATCAATCTTTTGCTCTTCAGGCTTTCATCTTATGGTCTGCTACCCTCTTTACTGAACTTGCTTGATTCGCTGCTTAGAAATCATAAACTATGCGTAATAATCGATCCTGCTTCATCAGTTCCGTTTACTGTTTCGCAAGGTATTCCTCAATGCTTGTCCTTGGGCACACGTTTCTTTATTGTTTACATTAATGCTCTGTAAACTTTATTTCAGTCTGTTAATGGTAAATGGCAACTCTATACAGATGATATTGAACTTTACAAAGTAATCTATTCTTCAACTGACAGTGATGAATTCCAGTCCTGTCTTGATTCCCTCACTTGAGCGAATTCAAATCAAATCTATTAAGTCCTTATGCTTTCGAAATCGCCTTGCCTTTCACCGTCCAAATTATGGAGCTCTTTGCCGTCCCTTCAGAATCGTATCTCTTCACTCCAGACGACAACTCCATAGGTCTCTTTTTGTCTACAATATCATAAACTCTATTATCGATTTTCCATCTGTTCTTGAACAAATACCTTTCACTATACCCTGCTTGAATTCTCTTTATAAAACTGATTTTTCATTGTCTATCCTTTGTACTCAACACTTATTTGGTAGTCCTCTGTTCCATTTCCTTCGGGTATTGAATAAACACAACACTGATTTTACACTTAAACCATCTATATAAGAAATTTGCTCTTTACTCTGTTTTTGTATGTTTTAATACTTGACTGCTTTGTATTAATTCTCTGTCATGCCCAGCTTTCTCACCATCTAGGGTCTGCGTGTTCTGTGGTTCCTTTTTCTTGTAAATAAATAAATAAATATTAAATTTCAGAATCGAGTTTCGAGCGATGTTTAATGGACTGTTGCAAGGCATTACTAATTAGCAATAAATCAGATTTTGAAGCTTTGTTATTATGTACATGAGGTTTTTCAAAGAATACGGTTCTGCTATTTCAGTACGAGGAACACTGAGAATAATTAGAATTTTGTATACATGTATGTTTTAATACTTGACTGCTTAGTAATTATAACGATTCTAGAACAGTCGTGGATGTGAAGTAACCGTTCTAATAATATGGTACGTGCTTCTCTACTGATACAATTGTAGTCTGGTTGTCAGTACTGCTGAAGACTCCTGGTGAACTTCAGAGATACTGTCTCTGTACAATCTTGCATTCTACCAGTTACACAGGTGGTCCGTACATAAACTGAGTTAGTTCCTTATAGAGTCTGAGAACATCAAATACTGCCCTGTGCTTTTCAGTTAAGCAATAGGTTATATGGAATAGGTTTGATTTTACTTGAATATCTTGGGAAAACAAGATAGGAATTGGCCACAGGAAGGAGCGGAATTCTTGATGCGACGTTAAAATGGTTCTTTGGATTTGGCTCATGGTAGCACAGTTGGTAAGATCGCCATCCTCTCCACCCCAGGTGGGAAAGACCCGAATTAAAGTCCCATCGATGACATGAGCAATTTTTACGGGCCTTTTTCACAACTTGGCTGAGTTAGTCGGTCTCAGGCTAGGGTAGCATGATTTTTTTCTCCTGGTGAAACATGGGTTTCTCGTCCAGCAGGACAGAAAATCAACCTCAGAACACACGCAATTTACAGATTATACACGGAGCAATATGGCCTTAGTCGCTAATACTCCTAAAACCCTACAACAACAGTAACCTGGCCACTTTGTTAATCTTTAATTAAATTGGATGGTTCCCTGGTGCCACTGAGATAGTCTTCACTGAACTGTAGAACGTCATTCATGGCTTACTATGCATCCTCTTTATATTATTTGGAGTACAGAAATTAAGGTTCGCTGCACCTTCTTCTTCCTCTCAGTATTTCGTTATAAGAACGAAGTAGATAAGTGCGAACTTCTGGGCCTGGTATATCAATGAAAGTTCTTATTCTTCTATTTTGACTCGATTCATGGTTCCACTGAAATGGACTGACTATATAATAAGTGTGATTTCTCACGGCTCATTATGCCCAATGTTACAGTGAGACTTAAATGATATACAAAACAATTTTTAATCAGCTTGGATGCGAGGTAATCGTTCTAATTATGGAGGATGTTTGCTTTGCAGACACAACCTTTGATTTTAGTGGTTGGGGAAGAAGTTATGACCGCCGCCGATGTACGTAATTATTTCAACGAAACCTTCATGAGTACTTATTTCATTAATGACAAATCCAATCTTTCTAAAAAAGTAAATATAACTAAATCGTAATGAAGCGGCTTCAATCCTGCATAATGTCAAACATCTAAATAGACAATAAAGTTACAAACTCCTTAATAAAAAACCTATGTTTAATAACAGACGGACCTATATGGCGTCGCCATGCTGTGTGCCGTTGTACAGTACATAGTAATCACACGCTACAAGTCAAAATTTTGAAAGTCATAACGTCTCATTACCTTTGCCGGTTTTGACTCTGAAACCATCTACAGATAGATGGTATTTTATATAGTATTTTCTGAACACAAAATAAGTCCACTTTAATCACTTTGAATGACTAATTAACACTATAATCCGAGGAACATAAGAACTGTGCATCTGGCCAGATTCCTGTTTTTGGTGCATATAGTGTGCATAGCGTTCGGAGAAAGACGCCTCCAGTGGCTTCCCACATCTGCGCCTTATGAACTCTGTGGAGACAAACAGTATCACTGTGAAGGCCAGAAAAATTTTTTGTTGTAAATGAAGTATTGTGCTGGGTTCTGTTAGGTGTCCTGGCTTTTGGCCGCAGGGCCCCTAGTGGGACCCCCACGTTGCCCGCACACACCACTAGGAGGTAGCCAGGCTGCCCATTATTCTCTGGCTAGTCTCCTCCAGGTCGCCTGAGCTTCCTGGAAAGAGACCAAAAAAAAAAAAATATATATATATATAGGGAGTACAGGATGTACTGGAGAAGGTAAAGGAAAGGAGGTATAGACAGAGCAATGGAGGATATAAGGGAAGGCATCCTCCGCAGGTTGAGTGGGAATTCTCCCACCTAAGCGGAAGTAGAAGGCCCTCGAGAGGGTGGAAAGACAATCACGTATCAAGAGAGACGCGGTTGAAACAATTCAAGCGACCTGAGTGTCAAGTTCAGTAGCTAGAAGTGGTTACAATCTAGAAGATGTTCAGTATATGAGAAAAGGGTGTTGATCAATGTGCATCAGTTCCAGGACGTTTCACCAGTGATCTTCTTCTAGTGAAGAGATCATGGGTGAAGGCAGAGAAAGTGTGGTACAGGTCTTCCTCATTGATCAGAAAATGTTCATTTCCTCGAGGCAAGGCATGTATTTTTGATATGAGCAACGTTCGCAGGTCCTCGTAGAGCGGGCAAACATAAAAAGGTGATCCCAGTCTTCGTTATCACTACAAAGACAGCGAGGGTCATCCACGATGTTCGTAGAGGCAAGTTTGTGATTTATGGATCCATAGCTTGTAATCAGGAAAGTGGTATATAACCCTGGGCTGTACCATGCTGGAGCTTTAGGGTAGATCTGGGCTATTTCAGGTAAGAATGTTTTAGTGATGGAAACTTTGGGGGTGGTATTCCATCTGTTTTGCCAGGCGTTAAGAAGGTAGACTGCAAGGCGCTTTTTTTCTTTGCTAGGTTTGTAGTGAAATCCAGGATGGTGGTAGGGAGTCCCTTTGTGAGCCGGTAGTGCACGCCTTTGCGAATTATCTGCAGATCCAGAGGGAGAACTCCTGCCAAGACTTGGAGCACTGGGTTGATTACTGTGCAGCAGGCACGGGTGATAGAAGGATATTACCCTGGCTGGAGGTGAGCTTCCTTTGGTTACGAACAATGAGTGCACGATGTTACCAGACACCTGCACAGAAGGTTATAGTGGGAATAAATACAGCTTTGTATAGCATTTGCAGTGAGCGGCGATTTAGGCTCCAGTCAGACCTGCTGATCCTCACTACCATTGCCGTGTAGTTCCTGACTTTGCGATGAAGGTAGTCTATATGCGGGTAAAACGTGAGTTTGGGGTCGAGACTTACCCCAAGGTACTTCATCTCGGTTGTCAGTTTGATGGTTCTACCAGCAATTTTAATCTGCGGCGGCCTGCTTATTTGAAGGGTTCCTCTGAGTAGAATTGAAGTAGTTTTCTCAGGAGATATATGGAGTTTATGGAGGCTGGCCCATTCTTGTAGCTTTGTAAGGGCTCCGTTGGCTATTGTTTCCAGGGAAGCTCTGGAGTTTACAGTGACTGTCAGTATCAAGTCGTCTGCAGAGGCTTGGGTGGAAACATCCCCCAGGTCTAGGTTCAGGAACTCGTCCCTAACCACATTTCATAGGAAAGGGCCAAGGACAGAGCCCTGGGGGCATCCTCTGTAGACATTTCTGGAGACTTGTCGATAGACATTTCTTACTGTAACACTTCTGTTGTGAAGATAGTCCTGTATGCAGCTGTAAAGATTTTCTGGAGCGCTAGCTTCTCTGAGTCTTCGTAGTATACTTGGAGACTCAGAGAAGCTAAAGATTTTCTGGAGCGCTAGCTTCTCTGAGTCTTCGTAGTATACTTGGCCACCAGAGCAAGTCAAAGGCCCAAGCGAAATCCACTGATATTACTAAGTATTTGGTGGCTGAATTTTTGACTGAATCCGTGAGCTGTCGAAGAGCATCTTCTACTGAACGGCCTGCCCGAAAACCGAACTGGTTTGGGGACTGGAGATTTGCATTTTTATAGTGTTTTTCCAATCTGGATAAGAGAAGACGTTCAAATATTTTGCTTAAAACGGGAAGGCGTGCTGTGGGTCTGTATGACCTTGGCTGCTCTGGTGATTTACTTGGGTTCTTCAAAATGAGCGTAGATTGGCCTCTTTCCAGTCATCTGGGAAGAGTCTAACTTCCAGACAATGGTTGTACATGCTGAGAAGGAGATTTGATTGCGTCTCTGCAAGCTTCTTAATTACTTCTGCTTCAATGAAGTCTAACCCTGGGCGTTTTTTGTTTTAATTCATCTAAGTTGTAAGGCTGTTCTATAGAAGTGGTGCTGTAGGATGCGTTTTCAGTACAGATTTCTTGTTGCTGGCTGGATTGAGGATCTCTGTTTAGCGGGAACAGGGTGTCCAAGATGTTTACTGACTCTTCCCATGTGAGGATTGTTGTGCCCTGCGGGGTGACTGTACAGGAGATGACCTCAACCCTGGGAAGCTTGTTCGTAACAATGTGATACACAACTCCCCAGGGGGTGCTGTTGTCAGTCTTTGGTGCATTTGGTATGTTGGGGGTCTAACGGTTCCTGGGATTTCTCCCATCTCCGTGTATTTTTTTCTGTTATCGGTAAAGCCAGAGATTTAAAAGTGTGTGGGATATGTACTATGTAGTATGTTGTGCCCATTGTTCATCCGGCCCGATAGCCGCCGGGCCCCTAAGTAGGGCCCGACGTTACCAATACCAGCCACGGGGAGGCCGGACGAGTGTTACCAGTGATTGAATTAGTACTCTGGCAGGTTCTGCCACCTACTTTCCTGGGATTTTAGTGGCTAGGACCAAAATAAATAAAATAAAAATTAGAAAAATAAATAGTCGCGAGGATGTTTTATTGCGAATTTGGGTTTTTGCTTTAGGAGCACTGTTTGGGGTTTTATGCTGAAGGTTTTGATCAAGTCTAATTGGGTCGGGCAAGAATTTTGGTGTGGCTTAGAATTTTGATGTAGGGCTAATCGCTGTGTGAGATGACAGATTTGGGTGGGGAGGCAAAAGTGTGAAATAGGAAGCAGAGAGGTCGATAGGGAAAGTGACTCCCCCGTTTTTCAGTGGGGCATGCCCATGCCTCACCAGAGGGAATTACGGTTGGCAAGGGGGAAGGGAGCATGTCTCTCCTCCACACCAGGGATTAGGGTTTTAAAAAAATCTCGCAGGATGGCGCCTCTGTAGCCAGGTGGGAAGGAGCAGCAGTGCGTAGCACACGCTTCTTGATTAGACCGGGGTTCGAACCCGTCACCACCAAATACGGAGGATGCGGAAAGGTCAGGGAATGACCACCGCATATCCCGGAGCAATATGGCCTTAGTTGCTAATGCTCCTAAAAATCAAATAACAAACAAACAAACAAATCTCGCAGGTGCGAGATTTGATAGCCAGATGGCACTCTAGTTCTGATGTCATTCCAGTTTTCATCATTTTCAGGAACTTCGTTGTGACGCGTTTGTATCAAGTCAGAGCTGGTCGGCCGCAGGATTCTTGCTTTGAGTCTTTGGTGCAGAACACAGAGTATTTTTTTATTTTTTTATTTATTTTTTTTTTGGGTCTAACGGCCCCAGGGATTTACCCCATCTCCGCGTATGTTCTTTATATCGAGGACAGTACGCTGTCAAGGCCAGAGGTTTAAAAGTGTGTGGGTCATGTGTTGTGTAATATAAATTTTAAATTTATTTTCTGTTTATACTCCGGGACAACCAACCGGTCAGAGGAGTTTACAAGATAGACAGAATACAAGAAACGGCACCGTATTCAGCAGTCACGGGCTTGAACCCCGGTCACTCAAGGCACGTGTACTTATGCACCCGCGCGCCTGACCACTAGGCTACGATGGCCTTGTTCTGTTGTGCTTTTTTTCTCTGGCTTGTTAGCCTCCAGGTCCCAGATGGGACCTGTCGTTTACGTACTCCGCTACGTGGAGGCCAGCCAGGTGTTGCCTTAATGTTTGCTCTGGCAGGTCCTACCACATATTTTCCTGAGATTTCAGTGGCTAGGACCTAAAAAAAAAATAAATAAACAAATAAAATAAAGTAAAATAAATAAACGAATAAAATAAAGTAAAATAAATAAAATAAAAATTCTTCTTTTCTTTTGGGCACAGATGGTATATTATACGCTGCTTAGAGGTGCTATAAGGGATAAGCGCTGGAGGTGATAAGATTTCCTAATAGGTCGGGCATGAATTTTGGTGTTTTAAATTTGTACGTGTGGGCAGGCACTGTGTAAGGGAAAAGAGATGAGAGGGGAAGTGGAAGACTGGGCGATTGGAAATTGGAAGTAAGGGGTATATAGGGAAGATGACCCCTGTTGAAATAGTGGGGCATGCCCATGCCCCACCAGAAGTTTGGTGCATAGTGTTAGGGTCAGGCGCCACCTGTGATTTCTCACATTGAATTTAAAGCGGGCCGTGTTGACAATGAAGATCGACATCGGGCGGGCAGGATTGATGTCATGGCCACAATGTTCTGGGATCGCCAAGGCGTTCTTTCTGTTGGTGGATTTCTTGCCGAAGGGAGGAACAATCATTGCACGTTGGAAAAACTAAAAGCCAATATTCGACGCAAACGACCAGGACTCCTGACAAGCGGCATGATTTAGTTGCACGACAACGCAACTCCACACACAGCCCACACCACTCGTGAGTGGTTGCGCCGTAATCGTTGGGAATTTCTGTCACACCCCCCCTTCCCCTACAGCCAGACTTAGCGCCTTCAGACTTCCATTTGTTCGGCCCTCTGAAAAAACATCTTTCAGGAAAGCATTTCACCACTGATGAGAAAGTGTATCAGGGGGTGCGATGTTGGTTACTGTGTGTGGGCACGAACTTCTTCAGTACTGGTATTGATAAACTGATCCATCGTTGGGAAAAGTGCATCAATAAAACTGGAGACTTTGTGGAGAAGTAGTGCATGTTCACTTATTTATTGGTGTGTAATTTCAGCTTCGTATTATTAAACATCATCGAGAGAAAAAATATGTTAACTTACTTTTCGGAAACCCCCAGCATTGATTGACCTAATCAGAAGTTCAAATTCATTTAATTTATTTCCGATGCTCTCATCATTACCATAAAAACCAAATTAAATTTTGTATCTTATGGCTTTTTTACAATCCTGACATGTCTCTTACACTTGATTAAACATCAGTTTCCTAGTGCTATGCTGTTTGTTTGTTTGGAGCATTAGCAACTAAGGCCATATTGCTCCGGGAATATGCGGTGCTCATTCCCTGACCTTTCCGCATCCTCCGTATTTGGTGGTGACGGGCTCGAACCCCGGTCTAATCAAGAAGCGTGTGCTGCGCACCTGGCTACGGAGGCGCCGCCTAGTGCTATGCGACTGCTGTTGGTTTTTGAACTTATTTCAGTGTTCTTTTTTTTTTTTTTTCCTTTTTTGTGCATAAAGTAATTACAGGTCGCACAGAAGTACACGTGGGGGGGATGCAAGTGTGATTGGTCCTATATGACTAACCAGTGTCATCACAATCGCACACCATAATCCTCTCCCGAATTAGCAGTTTTCTGGACGCTAACGGCTTCCTCTGACACTAGCAAAAACTCTTGGAACTCCCTCTGTTCAATCTTATACCATCACCATCTTTACATAACAAATTTCCTCTGTTAACTAAGGCGGGACATGCTGAATAAAATAAATAAATTTTCTGTTTATACTCCGGCACGATAACCAAGTCCGTAGAGTCTACAATAAATCGTCAATACAAATATTTATCGTATTTAGTATTCACGGGCTTGAACCCCGGTCCACTCAAGGAATGCGTGCTATGCACTCTTGCTCCTGACCACTGGGCTACGTCAGGCCTGAATAGTCCAGAGTTAATCCACAAGGCGTTCATCATGTATTCCATCCTGTCATGTCTGGATAGGATTGTCGACACATGAACATTTTATCCTTTCTTCCTTTCTCACTATATTTTTTCAGCATAACCCCGTATTTCTTAAACAAGCCACCAATTCGTTATGTTAGAAAAAAAAGGGAGCGGGTAATATTGCCGAAAAAGGGTAGTCAGAGTCTCTGGCGCATTACTGGAGAATAAAAATAAGATTTTAGGTGAACTTGGACCAATAGTAATCGTTGTTCCGTGATCCATCGCGATGTTAGCATTAGTAGAGGCATTTGATGCAAGAAAGCAAGCTTTAACAGATACACTGTTAATGGTTACCTGTTGTGTATCTTGTTATTAATAAAATAAAAAATAAAATAAATAAAAAATTATGCAGCATCAGCCAAAAAAAAAAATAAAATAAAATAAATAAATAAATAAATAAATAAATATAAAAAAAAAAAAGAAACCACTTCCGCTTCACCCCTCTGTTCGTTCAAAATACTTATCCAGCTGAGCCTTAAACTTATTTAGGCTATCAACTTCCACCACAAGGGATGGAAGTCTGTTCCACCAACCAACCACTCGCTGGCTAAAGGCAAATTTCCGCACGTCTATCCTACATCTGTCTTTCCTCAATTTGAATTTATCCCCTCTCAGGTGATTATTCTGAGCGAGAGGAAGAATTCCATCAGCATTGAGCATGCTCAAACCATTCAAGGCTTTATACACCTCTATCAGATCACCTCGCTGGTGCCTAGTCTCCAGACAATGTAATTTGCAAAACTTAAGCCTTTCTTCGTAAGAGCACCCCTTTGTTCTATTCACAAATCTTGTTGCCCTTCTCTGTAATCGTTCCAGCAGCTCTACATCCTTCTTGAAATGAGGCCTCCAGACCTGTATACAGTACTCTAGGTGTGGCCTGACCATTGCCTTATACAAGGGAATAATCACCTCCTTATCCCTGCTAGAAAATATAACATTTCAGGAAAAATTCCTATACAGTATATCATTGACAATACGCCATGAGCTACTCTTTCAGCCTGTCTGCACTGTCAGAGAACTTCATATCTGCCTGCACAACCACCCCCAGGTACCTTTCATTCTCTACCACTGTCAGTGTAGTAGCACAGAGTTGATACGTTGCTCTGGGGTTGCTGTTTCCCATGTGTAGTACTTTACATTTGTCAATATTAAACTTCATTTGCCACCTCTCAGCCCATCTGCTCAACCTTTTCAGATCCTGTTGCAGCAGCATAGTGTCAGTAGTGTCCTTGACAACCCTGCCTACCTTTGTATCGTCTGCAAACTTTGACATTAAGCTTGATATGCCATCATCAATATCATTTATGAATACAGAAAACAATAATGGACCCAACACTGAGCCCTGAGGGACTCCACTAATAACATTAGTCCACGACGAGCAGTGTCCATTGATTACCACTCTCTGTCTTCTCCCCCTCAGCCACCCCTTTATCCACAGCAGCAATTTGCCTCCAAGTCACACTGCTCCAATTTGTGCAGCAGTCTTCCATGTGCAACAGTATCAAAAGCCTTTATAAGATCCAAGTATATAATATCAAAGTTATTCCCTGCATCCAGTTCCTTTGTGACTGCATCATAGTATCCAATCAAATTGGTCAGGCAAGACTTCCCCCTTAACAAAACCATGCTGTGTCCGAGCTATAACTGAAGTCTTGTCTAAATGATCCTGCAGTGCTTCTTTAACCAGTGCCTCCATTAATTTTCCTGGAACAGAAGTTAAACTCACAGGTCTATAATTACTTATGTCAGCCTTTGATCCTCCTTTGTGAATTGGGGTCACATTTGCACATCTCCAGTCTGTGGGTACCTCCCCTGAATCCAAAGAAGCTCACATAATTATGGCTAAGGGTTTGCTTACTTCCTTTGCTGCCTCCTTTAATATAACCGGATAGATCCCATCCACCCCGGGTGCCTTTCTTGTGTTTATCTTCAACAATTTCTCCTCCACTTTATTCTCAGTTATTACAAGATTCTCTAGCTTACTGCTAGAGATGAATACACCTCAGGCTTTCCCCTCGCTAAATAACTCCTCGTGTGTGAATGTCGATGCAGAATATTCATTTAGTTTGTTAGCTACCTGAGCAGGATCATCAACAGTTGACCCATCAATATCAAGTGGACCAATCTGATTCATCCCCTTCCTTCTAGAGTTTACATAAGTAAAGAACTCTTTGCTGTTTTTCTTTGCATCCCTTGCCAAAGATTTCTCGTAATCTGCCTTCGCCTGCCTAACCTCCTTTGTAACTTGGTTACAGATCAACTTGTATCTATCATAGGCTTCTGTGTCATGTGTTAATTTCTATGTATCCCATGCATGTTTCTTCTCTGCCATATGCCTCATCAGTTCATTTGACATCTATGTAGGCCTAAACCTTGAACAATATTTCTTAGTTGGTATGTAAAGCCTAGTAGCTTCCAAGATAAGTTCTTTGAATGCTTCCCATTTTGCATTTGCTGTTGGTAACATCAACAGTTCGTCCCACTGTATAGAATTTAAATACTGTCTCAGTCCATCGTAGTCGCCCTTATGAAAGCAATAACCCTTCCCTTTACCCCTAATGGTAGTTACCTCTTTGAGTAAATCCCACTTCAGCACACTGTGATCACTTGCCACCTAGTGGTTCATTTATCTGCAGATTCTTAATGCATTGAGAATCACTGCTGATAATCTAATCAAGAGTATTCCTCCCTCTAGTTGCTTCCTGAACATGCTGATGTAGAAAACAATCATCCAATAAATCCACAAAAGCCCTGCTAGTGTGTGAGAAACCAGCCCCCAAATTCCAGTCAATATCTGGGAAATTAAAATCTCCCATTATAAGACTCTCTGATTTACTGGCCCACTCTATTTCCCTGTACAGTTCCTTATTATACTCATCAGAGTCATTAGGCCTATAGCACACTCCTACTCTCAATTTTGATCTCCCAATGCTTATGTCACACCAAACTGACTCGACACTGCACTGTCCAGCGATGTCCACTGGCTTCACTTCCTTGGATTTTATGTATTTCTTTACTAATAGCATAACCCCTCCTCCCTTCCTATCCAGTCTATCCTTTCTGTAGACGTTGCACTCCCCAAATTCCAGTTCTGCATTCCTTATATCTGTGTGACACCACGTCTCTGATATACCAACAATATCTGCCTTTTGATGTTTTGAGCAATACCTCAAATTCATCAATGTTGGAGCACTGGGCAACCGCACCTACGTAAATCTGGCTTTTGGTGCAGGGAGGGGGAGGAGGACAAGCCTATCGTTGAAGTTGCTCTCTAAGAAAATAGAATCTTGTACAGGTAGGTAAAATTCTCTCCGAGTAACAGAGGTAAAAAAACCATATTAAAAAAAGCGTTTTCTACCCGGGCCATAATAGACGGTGCCAAAAATATTCGAGTTGCCTAAGTAGGTAAAGTGTCTTTAATTGTGTTAGTTTAAGTGCCATTTCACAGTTTTTGTGATGGATTTGAAATTCTTCTTAACATGTCTACAAGCAGTTGCACGTAGTTTTTTTTTTTTTTTTAATGTATGTATGTATATATGTATGCATTGTGTGTGTGTGTATATATATATATATATATATATTTTTTTTTTTTTTAAGCGGATCTGCGTATTATACAATTAAAAAAGGCGAAGAAATATGCAGGTTTTTTTGTTGTTTTTCACCTGTAGTAAAAAAAAAATATTTTAAAAAAGTGTATTAATTTTCCCTACCGAAACCCCCATTAACACACATCTCTTTACCCATCTGTTCTAAGACTGGCTTGAAATCCGATATGGCAGTGTGACATTACTGAAAATACCGTCAAGTGCGATGGGGTAAGCAAACTGGAAAGTAACAGTAAAATTAAAGCTTCCTAACGTAAACGAACTGGGATACATAAGGAAAGGTCGTTAACCGTACTCAAGACGTCAGTGTTCTTTTCATGTTAGGATTTCAGAGAAGAGGCGACGGGTGCAAAGGTCGCTCCTTCGAAAAGATAAGAGGAGATAAATACGATATGTCTTAAATTTTTAGATATGGAGACAAGCAAAAATTCAGAAAGGCCATGGCTGTTAAAACAGAACACTTTCCACCCCATAAAACCTTTTTTTTTTTTTTTACAGAAATAATGTTATACTTTTTTAAAAAAAATTTGGTAGTCTCATTTAAACTAGTGAACATTTATCTTGCACAAGCATGCTAATTGTGTACGGTTTTAAGAGATTTTTATGCTGCAAATAATTTGCAATCTAGCAATTTTAGAACTGAATCTGAAATTTCAGCTAAAAGTAGATCTTTTGACCTAGAAAGATCTGAATATCCATTGATTTATTTCTAGATTTATTAAAATATATATATGTTATATTGTACTCGCTTGGACGTTGTAGGCGTTGTGTTTTTGCTATATTTTATATATATTTTGCCCAGCTACTGTTATTTAGGTTAACCTTATGTTACCTTTGACCGCTGACTGCTTACAGGATCAGGTATCTAAATCTTAACTGGAGTAGAGTGATACAACATGACATTAGGCACATACATATTCAATAATGTTTAATGAAACAAACAAAACATAAAATAGGTACATAGGCACTTTCATTAAATTAACCTTCCTTGCTATAATTCTACAAGAGAAACAAATCAAGCAAACAGCACTGTTACTTCCATATCGCCAGCCTACTGTTATTACATAAATTTTTCTTCTCAATATACATTACAGAACTCTTGGTATTGTGTCATACTGCATTAACGTGAAAATTATCTCCAATTACAATTTCCCTTAAGCATTCCTAGTTTATAAGAATATAGAGTGCCTCTTTTGAATTGGAGTTCTAAAGTTAATTAATCTTGCTCCACTAGGCCAAAATTTCGGAGTACTAAACTCAACTTACAGGTTTTCACCAGGACGGGCCAGCTTATTCAATAAAGATGAGTCCTCCATTGCTTGACTTTATTTCGGGGTCCTTTTGCGTTTCCAGCTTCCTCTACCTTCCTTAGATCTCCAACCATTTTATTCTGCACATTCCGATCCTATGCTAAACTATAAACTGGATCCTTTTCGATCCTTTCCCTTCTGACCTACGTATACGTCGCTACTACGTTACCTCCGCACACCACCAAAGCCTTACCCGAAAGACCAACTCATCATCCGCCATTCAATTCCTTATATATCAACTTGTGTTCTCATTTCTCCTTCCCTTAATTTTCTCTAATCCCCATTAATCCCGGCGCCCTCGAGTTTCTAAAACTCCTACTGCCCACTTCGCAGTACAGTATAATTCTTCTGGCTTGGCCATTTCTAGGAAAACGTTCCTTGACCTTTTATGAGTCAAAGTTCTCCCTTCCTCGCTTTTATGCACCTTCTTAAACTATTTATTACCCGTTTCTATTCTATTCAAATTGTTCGCGTATTCAAATAAATATTTGCTAAATTTAGCTAAACTATATTTAGGTATAGTATCCAAAAATTTTTAAGTATAATATCAGCTATATATATATATTATTTTATTTATTTTATTTTTTTTTCATTACTGGTAAAGCAACTGTGTCGCGTTCATTTTCAGTAGGAAGTACCGCCGACTTGTTCGTTATTAGATCATTTTTTAAAATAGTTTGGTTGATTGTGAATAAAGAAATGAAAGTTTATTTTCTTAAATTTAATTATTATTAAACGAAACTTTTATTCAGACATTTTTTCTCCAACAGCTTGGTCAGTGTGTGGCAGAATTCAAATATATCTGTTGTGTTCCTGATCACGGACAGATAAGTTATTCTACTTTTTTTGCATAACTGCCCCTCCGAGGTTATGAACACTACATATTGAAAAATTTACACCTGTAATTTTACACAATTTTTCTATTATCGCATTCAGCATAAATGTTATTAACTGGTTATGCATGAATACATTCCAAAACAACAGTAACTGAAAATAATGATCGTTTACTTTAACCAGTGAGTACACTAATTAGTGATTGGCTTAGTGATTAGCAATTATTAATCGAGAGATTTTAATAATCGAAATATTCATTCGATTACTAAAATCAAAATCAGATCTAAATTCATTCGAATAAAAAAAAAATAATAAAAATAAAAATGTTCAAAAATTTACACCTTTCTGTTCCAAGCTATGTCGAGAACTGATGTTGGAACAGAGAGGGATCCAACTTTTTTTTTTTTTCTAAAATTTTTTTTCAAATCTGTGGAAATATTAAGCGAAGGAAGAAATCTGTTATCTTCCAAACATATACTGTATATAATAAAATACAATAAAGTGGCAATGGAGCTATATAAATAGGAATAAAGATGATATGACAAATGTACCTGATTGCGCAAAGCAGCAGCAAAGAATGCAAAAGTTTATATTTGCAAGTTGGAATAAATAGGCCTGATAAAAGTACGAAGATGGAAGCGCGTAATTTACACAGAATGCCAAACACTAATAGGAAAAGGATAGCAGAAATGGGAAATATTGTAGGTGTGAAAAAGAAAGGAAGAAAGAATGTGAAAAATCGTATATGTTATAATGAATTAAGAAGATTACAGGCTGAATTGAAAAGCCAATTAGAGAGGAGGGAACTGTAAAGTAAAAATGATGGAGTCAAAACGATGAAGAGTCCACGAAAAACGGAGAAGCCAAAACCGACTTCCAGAAGTACTCCCTCAAATCGTTCAACAAGCAGCGGGCGTAAGTAAACAGGATTTTAAGAAACACCGAAGCATCCACACACAGATTAAACGTACATTGCTGGATAATGATTTCGGTTCAGTCTGTTCCGTGTGTTTGGTTCAAGAATGATGTGAAGATTGTAGCAGCTCGAGTTCTTCTTTAAACATAATTTCTAAATGAGGATGTAAGTCAAATGTCGGCCTGTAACAGCTGCCTTGGCTCTTTCAAGAACAAAGCGATTCCGGCTCTATCGAAGTCAATTGGTTTTAAATATCATCCGATGCCACAGCACTTGCCGGAACTACATTTGGTAACGGGACGTCTCATATCTCCTAAGCTCCTATTCATGCAGATTCGTCGCCAGCGGTATTCAATCGGTCAATACGGGATCCTCGTATTGACCTTTACTTCAGAAGTTTCAATTAACTTCCACTATGTGTGCTCGGCGCACACAATTTTTTTTTTCGTATGAATTGTATGGAAAACAAAAGTTTTCCATACAATTCATCCAAAGTTTATTCACAATTCATAAAAGTTTTCCAAACAAAAACAAATGAAACTTGAGACATCATGATAAATCTAAAATAACTAAATATAACATTTCAGGAAAATCTGTGTGTGTGCACGCAAACACACACAAACAAATACAGTGATCACTGAATTATGACCATTTAATGTAATACTGTGTTCGGCCACCGTTCGCACAGATTTTTTATTTTATTTTATTAATAACAAGATACACAACAGGTAACCATTAACAGTGTATCTGAGATCAGATCAATAAACATAATAACAATAATGTGAAATCCTACAGGACGATAAACATTGATATAGATTCAAACAATAAAAGCATATGTACAAAAGAGGATTGTATTAAGTTAAGTTACCGGTAAAACAAGTAATAATTAATCCGTTAGAGAACAGAAAAATAATATAACAAATAATAATAAACTACAATAATTAGATGTGAGCTAGTCACTTTGCAGTTTAAGTGAAGAGGCAAACTTGTGGATGGAGTTCATCAGTGATTGGGAGTTGTCAAAGAAGTCAATGCGAGAGTCGTTTGCTGATTTGCTGATTCTGTTCAGTGGACTGAACTTCATAAAGTCCGTGTTGGCAGAGTCAAGGCGAAACGGTGTAAGGTTCCTGACTTGTCTACAAGGAGCATTGAAGTTTATTTTACTCAGGATATCAGATGCTTCGTAAATTCCAGTGATTACTTTGGCTAGAAGGGCGATGTCAGCAGTAACTCTTCTAGTGCACAGAGGCCTCAGATGAAAGTAATCACACAGCGATTCATAATACACTGAGTGATAGAATAGAGGATTGCGGTACGTGAGGTAACGGACAAAGTTTTTTTGGACTGCTTCAATTTTGTTAGTTAAAGTCTTTGTGTGAGGATTCCAGATGGGTGAACTGAATTCAAGGATTGGCAGAACAATAGTTTTATAAAGGATAACCGCATATCTGTAGTTTTTGAACTTGTATGTGTTCCGTTTGATGAATCCCAGTGTTTTGAATGCTTTGCTGGTGATTTTAAGGACATGGGCATCGAATTTAGCACTGCTGGAAAAGAGAATCCCTAAGTCGTTAACTTGGTCACACCTTTCGATGATCACAGAGTTAATACTATACTCCGTATTCATTAGTTGTGGAGATCTGCAAGATGAGAAAGAGATAACTTTGCACTTCGAGGGGTTAGCAGACAAGCCATTCAGAGATAGCCACAGAGAGAATTTATTGAGAGCACATTGAAGTTGTTGAGAATCGGTAGTCTCCTTCACTGCTGAGTAGATCTTAAGATCATCTGCATAGAGAGCAACTTGAACATTGGAGGTGTACATGAAAGAAGGAAGATCATTTACGAAAACAATGAAGAGAAGAGGACCTAAGGGAGAGCCTTGTGGTACTCCGCTTAGTGGTATAAAACAGTCTGAGTTCACTTGATCGATGATAACGCTCAAGGAACGATGCGTAATATAGCTGCGTAGCCATGAGAGCAAAGGGTCACGAATACCATATAGCTTAAGTTTTTCCAGAAGTTGTTCGTGCGGGACTTTATCAAATGCCTTGGATATATCTGTGTAGACTGCATCAACTTGTAGGTGGTTATCAAGAGCTTCAGAGGTGTATTGCCAGAAAGGAAGTAAATTTGTGACTACTGACTTGCCACTGCAGAAACCATGTTGATTCTGATCGATAAAAGGCTTGAAGAATTCGAAGAGATGTTTGTGCACTGCTGTGTCGAAGAGTTTAGCCAGGCTGTTTTGCAAGGTTATGGGTCTGTAATCGCATACGTCATTTTTATCACCTTTTTTGAAAATAGGAACTATATTGACCTGCTTAAAGTGCTTAGGATACTTCCCCAGCCTGAGAGACAGGTTGAAGATCCGCAGTATGAGGGGTTTCAATGTAGTGACAGTCCTTTTCCAAAATAAGCCTGGAATGTCATCTGGGCCTCTAGTATAGTCATTTCTCATGCTTTTTAATGCCGAATTTAAATCTTCATCAGTGATAAAGAGATTAATGAGGATATCATCTTTAACAGGTGTGAAGTCAGGAAATGAGGCAGATCTCAATGTATCATTTGTTTGAATTCTGGAAAAGTGTTTGGCAAACTCTTGAGCAATACTGAATTCGTCAGATAAGAGAATTCCATCTGCGTTACGGAGTTGTAACTTTCTACTGGTTATGTTCTTATGCTTCATGAAATTCCAGAATGGTTTGATATCTCTGTGAGTAAGCAGACTATCCTGAACTGACTCTGTATACATGTTGTAGGAGTTTAATATGAGAGTTTTCACTTCTTTGCGGAGTTGGCTGAATATTTCATAGTATTGACTGTCACATGTTTGCTTATACTTGTTTCTGTAGAATTCTTTGGATTTAATTTTACGTATTAGTTCACTGTTATACCAGTGCGGGTAGGTAGAGCGTGCGGTAAGATGGGATTGAGGAACAATGTCAGATATAACTGAATGGACACAGTTAATCAGGTTGTTGGTGAGCACATCGATGTCATCCATAGCGTCAGCGAGCTGCTTGTCTACGTTTCTTAGAGCTAGGTTGAGCAGAGGCCAGTCAGCCTTTCTGAAATTGAATCGAGGAGTACGGGAGCTGCATTTGAAGTTATGAGAAGTCACTGTGATGTCAAAAGTAATCGGTGAATGATCCGAGTGAAATATGGGGTTGTCGGTGTGAACATCTATATGAGTAGAGGAAAATATTAGGTCGAGGTAGGCATTTTCTCTGGTTGGAAAGTTGCAAATTTGTTCCAGACCATAGCTGTGAAGCATATTAAAGAGAGCCCTAGTCTGCAGTGATGGAGAAGAAGATCCTAAATTGGCCATTTGACAGTTAAAGTCACCCAAAACCATTGCTATGTCGGCAGATTGAATTAGTGGGAAGATTGATTCCAGCGAGCTTTCTAAGTACTGGAGGTCTATATTAGTTATGGGAGGTGGAAAATAAAGCAACACTATTAAAACCTTTAACTTGCCAAGATGAAGAAGGCAGTATACTGATTCAATATTTGTGAAATTTGATGTAGTTTCACAGAGTATATGGTTAGAATGTATAATAGCTACTCCGCCTCCACGAGATCCTCTGTCCTTTCTATGGATTGTATATTGTCCATCTATAATCTCCTGATCATCAATATCAATGGAGAGCCAGGTTTCAGTGAGCAGGTAAATGTCGTAAATATGTGAGCCTTGGATTGCTCTGAAGTGGTTTAGGTTGCTAATTATACTCCTGCAATTCTGAAGGTAAACACTGAACAGTTGGGATCTGGGGATTCTATGACGAGAGGAGAACGTAGTATGTGTAGATAGCAGGGTATCTGATTGCTATGCCGGTGGAGAGGAGATTTTGGACTCCCTTGATGGTCTGTCCGTGAAGCGTTTTACTAGAGCCCCTGATAAAAGGGATCTTAGATTCAGCACTTTTTCTGTTTGTGATGGAAGGCATGTTATTATAAAAGATGAGTAGGCGGGACATCGTGTCTTCAGAGAACGGATATCTACTCCGAAACCATATTCTTCTTTAATTAGGTTGATAAGATCTTCAGATTTAGTGGAGGGTCCAAGTCTAGAAAGAAAAATTCGGTCTTTTGTGGGAATAATTGTGATATTATACTTGTGTTTGAGTAACTGAGATTTTTCTGCAGTAGTTACATTCTGTGTTTGATGAGTTATGGCTGGAAGCTTGGAGAAAGTACCTTGAGATATAGATGCTTTAATATTTTCTGACGGTTTGTTCTGTTTTGATCTTTGGTGTGATATTTGAGACTGGCAATCAGAAACAGGTTTGCTCACTGTGGCGGCAGATCTACAGACAGGTTTGCAGACCTCATTAGATGTGGCAGCAGTTATTTTTGCATATGTTGCCTTAACTGATGTTGAAGAGGATTCCGCTTGGTGACTCTGAGCTTGTGAAATAGAAGTACATACAGAACTGTTCCGCAGAGGAGAGTAGGTGGGAGGAGTGGTTCTATTTACATCAGAAGAATCATCTAACAGAGTCTGTTTGGCAATAAATTGCTCAGTTGAATGACTTGAGTCATGAATGTTGGCAGGCTTGGGCAAATTAATATTTGCAGCAGTAGAAGTATTGAGGCCGGTGGAAGGTGAAGATCTGGTCTCAATACTGAGGGCACCGTCAGTTAATGAAGAATTCGTATTCACTTTGAGCCCATTGGTGTCGAGAGTAGGTTCAGAATTCTTCCTAGCTTCCCTTAAGTGGCAAGACATAACTGATGTGAGATTTTTAATTTGGGCGTTAATGTCAGAAATTTCGGCCTGTTGATTAGTTAATATTGTTTTTATACCACAGATCTCCGTGTATAGCTCGCTGTTTCCTTCATTAAGTGTATTATAATCCAGGAGAATTTCAGAGTTTGCAGTATGAGGTGCGCTGATTAGATGAGTTTGAATGAGGATTTTCTGCATAGTGTTAAAGAGTAGTTCCTGGAATTCAGTTGATTGCAGAATACCAAAGGTTGGATTCAGAGTTTCCGTAGGGAACGAGTTAGCGCTGAGATCTTCTGACAGCACAGATATATTTGTTTGAGTTGATGCATCTGAGATTTGATGCGACCCCAAAGACAACAAAGAAGGATTAGAGGCTTCATCCATGTACGATTCAGAGTCGGTATTTCTAGTTATTGGCATGATATTTGTCTCAAATGTACTAGAGTACGGCATTTCAACTTTGTTAGCGGAAGAGGAGGAAAGTGACTCAGGTTCCGTGCTGTTTGGCGTTGCAACAGTTATAGGGCTTTTCTGAGAATTTCTGAGTCGACATCTATCACAACAGTATGATTTCCGCCGACTTTTATTTAATTTTTTCAGGTCAGAATGGGTACAGTCATTGCATATTAATTGTTTGCACTCAATACATTGGACAATGGGGTCAGAGCTGGTCCCACAGATGGTGCAGACGTTAGAATTTTGACAGGAGGTAGTATTTGTCATATTGAATTCAGTTACTGTAGTTTTACTAGATAATTTAATATCACCACAGTTGTGGTTTAGCAAGCAATAGGCACTGTGACCAGCCGGTCGCCTTAGTTGCCCTGCAGTGAAATCCACAGGGAGCAGGGGTCTAAGTAGGGAGGGAAGAACAGAGCGGCTAGGCAAAACTAATGCCTGGTCAAGGTCAAGTGTCTGTTGGACACATGTATAAGTTGAACAACAAGATAATGGCTGAAAGCGCTTGTATGGAGTAGCGGAATGAACATGCAGAAATTCATTTAATACTTATCTGTTGTCCGTTCAAATAATACAGTACTTGCACCTGTCAATCCAAGGGCTCTATCCTTATGTGATGGCACTAATAGGAACTTAATACTTTAAATAAAAAACACACAAAACCAGAAAAGTTTACGGAGCATATCATACAGACAGCCGGACACAAGCATCCCCCTAGCGGAAAAAAAAAAAAGAAAGATAATAGCCTCTATTCGCTTAGGCAATGACTTCATTAGATATCTGAAGACGTCCTGTAGGGATTGTCGGAATAGGTGACGATTGTGTGATCATACGCCTCGCTTTCCGTTCCAAAACAAGCCACAAGCGTTCAGTTGGATTGAGATGGCAAATTCGGAGGCCAATCAAGATGGGCGATATCTTCATTGTATTCCTCGAACCACACATGCACAGTCCGGGGACGATGACACGCCGCATTATCATCTTGGAAAATCCTGTTTCTGTCTGAGAAAAAATGCATCATGGCAGGGTGCATATGATCTCCTAAGATCTGCCGCTAGACCTAGCCAGTGACACGTGGGGTCCTAAGCACAAGGATCCTAGTTCTTGCCAGCAAAACATGATCTGCTATGCAATCACCGCCACCTGCCTGGATCACCATATACGATGAGCTTCATGGACTCCTGTTGCTTGCGCAACACATCCTTCGACTACAGCATTTGCCGTCGACGATGATCAGCGGTGAGGAGAGGATGTCTTTTGGGTCGTCTGCTGTGGAACCCCATACTGAGTGTGCGGCACATTATAAATTTAGATATTGTTCTTGCCTTCCCCATATTGCATTGCGATGTCAACTTTTGCACAGTGACGTGGAGTCCATATAAAGTGTTGCATTATCCCCTCACCAGGAACCTTGCGTAATCCTTTTACAGTTCTGACGGGAGGTGGTTTGACCCGTTTGACACTATTTTTTGTACACCTTAACCACAGTGGGCGGTGAGCAACCGACAAGACGTGCCGTTTCCGATATGGAAGCACCCGACGCACGAGCTCCCACAATCATGCCCTTTTGAAACTCCGCGTGTTATCTTTACTACGCCGCAGAACTGTTACTTTATTAATTTGATTTTGTACGACCAGATACAAATTACCACTCCTCTAGCCTTCGAAGCTTCTTATACTGCAAGTTACGGGTTATCAGTCCATTAGGAATGGGGCGGTCATGATTCAGTGAGTGTATGTATATGTGTATGTGCATAACGCGCGGGCGCCTCCGTAGCCAGGTCGGCAGGAGCAGCAGTGCGTAGCACACGCTTCTTGATCAGACTGGGGTTCGAGCCCGTGACCACCAAATACGGAGGATGCGGAAAGGTCAGGAAATGACCACCGCATATTCCCGGAGCAATATGGCATTAGTTGCTAATGCTCCTAAAAACCAAATAACAACAACAGCATAACGCGCGTAAAAAGCTCTTAGAATGCTGCTAAGTATTGGTTGGACCTACCTACCAATGACTATTTTTCTTTTGTGATTTTATTTTCGGATATGCAAAGAGTGCTGGCACAGAACTGGCTTCAATAAAATAAATCCATTTTAAGACTGACAAAAACATCAAAAGTTGTCCGAAGTATTTACAGGTCTCTAATTACTCAATTAGTCCTTTGATCTCCCCCCCCCCCTTGTTTGTGAATAGGAGAGTCATTTGCACTTCACCAATTTGTCGGGAAGCTCCTCTGAATCGAAGAATACTCATAAATCAGTCTAAGTGTTTGTTTACATGTTTTGCTGCTTCTTTTAATATAATTGGGTAAATTATGTTAGTCCAACTGCTATTCACTTTCAGCTTCAACAGTATCGCTTTAATTTACTTCTCAGTTGCCACAAAATCGTTTAACTTACAGTTATAATTTGGTATTCATCTGGTATCCCCATCCCTAAAAAAAACAAAAAAAAAAACGTACTTTTTCTGACAGAATCTCAGTTAACCGTTGATTCAACTACTGCCCATCTTAGTTGCCCGAATTATTCGCTGTATGATTCCTTTTGCTTCAAAGGTGGTATTTGTGCATGTGATATTATGCACATGGAATATTCTGATATTCCCTGTCAGATACTTAGTAATTTAGAATTTCGTCTATTCGATCTTCTCTGGCTTAAAATCTCTCTACCACATTCTCTGAAATTCATCTGTTGCCTCTGTCGTTCTCCCGACTCCATTAATCACTTGAAAATATTTTACTTCCTCTCTTTGAAACTTAACTTTCTTCAGTCCAACTTTCCTAACAGTGAGGTAATTTTCCTTGGTGATTTTAATGTTCACAATTCCAGCTGCCTTCCGTTTTTTTAGCCACACGGACAAACTGGTAGAGATATCTGAGGCTTTTGCGATTACTAATGACCTCGCACATATTGTCCATTTAACTACCAGAATACCAGACAATCCTAACCACACAGCCAACAAGCTTGGTCTTTTTTCTCACAAACAACCCTTCCAAGTACACAGTCTAGGTGAGTGGTCCTCTTGGCACCTCAGATCACAACTTAGTGATGGTCTCTTCTCCAATGGAGCCTTTCTCTCATGGCAATTCCCAACCTCGTGTTGTTTGGCATTAAGAATATGCAAAATGGGATGACCTGCGAGATTTCTTTTCCTTGGTCGGACTACTGTTTCAAAACTTCCAATGTCAACGTTTGCTCAGATCATGTCACTGAAATTATTCTTCTACGAATGGAATCCTTAATCACACACTCACTTTAAAATCTCGTCCTTTATCTAAACCCTGGTTTTCCAATAAATGTGCTAAGGCCGTCCAGGAGAATATAATTGGCTTGCTTCCAAATCTTCACTTTCATTTTCTGCTTACACCAAAGCTTTCAAATCCTGTAAAGCTGTTATTAATCAGTCCAAATAGATTTTGAAAAGGCTAAGAGTAGAAAACTTGCTTCTTGTCAAATAGTAGCCAAGCATTCTGGTCTCTGGCCATAGCTATTGGCTGCAACTTTTGCTCGTCTCTTTCTCACCTCTGTCAAAACAAGATGGGTCTATTACTACTTCAGCCAAGGATAAAATTGACCTGCTGGCATCCTAATTTTTCTACCAACTCGTGTGTTAATGATCTTGGTAAACCACCCCCACCATTCCCAGTACTTTCCATTCAATGCCACCAGTGGTCTTCCGTCAAAAGGATTTTGAACTCTCTTGATGCTAAGAAAGCTCCAGGTCCTAATGGTATTTCTCCACTTGTTCTCAAAACCTGTTCTCCTTAAACTTACTCTTTTTCTGTGTCGCCCTTTTTTCACTTTCTTATTCCAAAGGTGTTTTTCCTTCTGCTTGGAAATTTGCTCATATCCAGCCAGTTCCTAAAAAGGGTGACAAATCCCTCTCATCCAATTATCGTATCATTGCAATTACTTCTACTCTTTCTAAAGTAATGGAGACACCAATTAACTGCCAACTCCTTGAACTATCTTGAAACCTTCCATCTGATCACTAATTGTGTATATATACACAATGAATGATGACCACCTACCTAATACTTCGTAGGTCCTCCTTTTGCCCTCAGTACAGCAGCTATCCTACCTGGCATTGATTCAACAAGGTGTCGGAAGCGTTCGGGAGGTATGGCCGACCAAGCTGTGTGTAATGCGGGCAGCAATGCACGTATGGAAGTGATTGGTGTATCCAGACGCCTGATATGCCTTTCCACAGTGTCCCACCAGTGCTCTATGGGATTGATATCGAGGGAGTTCGGAATCCAATCGATAGTGAGAACTGTGTTCCTCAAACCATTCCTGCACAAGGGCCCGATGGCATGTCGCATTGTCACCTTGAAAGACACCATCGCCATTCGGGAAAAAGAGTAACATAGCGAGGAGTGTACAGATTCAGCAAGCAGTTGACGATAGCGGACACCAGTGATACGTTGTTCCGCATGCACCAGGGGTCCAAATTCCTGCCAGTGAAACATGCCCGACACCATATAACCGCATGCACCGGCCTGCACTTTTGATACTATGCATGATGGATGAAGAACCTCATGTTGTTGACACCAAATGCGTACACGACCATCCACAGTGTGGAGTAGATAACCTGACTCATCCGACCAGCACACACCTTATTCCAGCCTTCTTACGTCCAACTTGCATGCTCTTTGCACCAGGCGAGTCATTTACACTGATGAACCTTGATTAGAAGAGGATGCCGTAGGGGGTCGTCAGCTGGTAAAGCCCATACGTGCGAGAATGTGACGGATGGTCATGCTAGATACTGTTCCGTGTTGGCCCATGTTGTATTGCGCATTCAACTCTTCAACAGTGCTGCGCCTGTTCTGTACGAATCGTTGGACTCAGCGCTCACGTCTAATATCAACCTTTCGCTGACCTTTTCAGTTTTGCCGTCGGGGTCTTCTCCGATTTGCTGCCATAATATAGGTGACGAATTATTGTCCAGGACGTTTAGACAGCCCTCAGCATTCAAGCTTTGTTCAAATCTATCATTGGGCTAGGCCAAACCATGAAAATAGGAGGAGATCCGCCATGTACACAGAACACACCTTAACTATAAACAGTGGTATGCTGTCAGGACCATTAGTAGCTTTGTTGCGTGGGCCATTTATTACGTCAATGAGCTGCTGCTTAGAGATAATTAAGCCATGGCAGCCAGGGTTTTCTGGTTTTCACTAGGTAGGGTTGAAATTTCGGTGGTTCCATCGTGATGATCGAAAAATATGCAAGTCCACTCCTCAATCGCTGTGAGCCGTTTGTCTGTCTTCCTTATGGCTTGGTAGATTGGCACTGTGTTTTCCCGGAAGAAATCCAGGAAAATCCTTCAGATTTTTATTCGCCTTCTTTTGTTGTTCGTTGAGGTGGTCGGTCCAACCCGTTCTTCCTTATTTCAGGGCTATGGTCGGTCTCTGGAATGTCTACTTGTTGGTGTTGGCTGTTCTTGGTCATCATTATCTTGGTCGATCTCTTAATCTCCTCCAGTTCGGTGTTGGTCCAATTTATTAATCCTTAGTGCCGGAAATGCATAGATATTTATGGCTCTGATCGTATTCCCGCCATTCAGCTTTGTTTTAACAGGTTCTTCAGTCTCTGAGGTATTTCTCAATTAGGAGTCCTTTGTTCTCCTTGTGTTCTAAATATTGAGCCTGCATTGTCCCCAGATATTTGCGGTCTTTCCTCTGTCATGGCTTCAATCTCTTCACCGGTGTTCAGCTTGTATTTTCGGCCAACTGGATTCCCCTGATGCATTCCATGAGTCTTGTATTTGTCTAGGAAAAATTGAATCCTGGGATCAGTGCTGAACTCTTCGGTGATTCGCAATAGCTGTTTGAGTTAATTCTCGGTTGCCGTATAGAGTTTGTTAGTCATGTATGTCTGGTGAAAGTGGGTGTACAGGTTCTTCTGTCCTTCTTGTTTTTTGTTGGGCATGGTGGACAGTTGATAGAGTGCTGTACAGAACCATAGTGGACTTGTTGGGCAGTTGGGGTTAGGTCTGGTTGTGATGTTCTCAAACTTGATAATGGCCTTCCACTTTACCATAAATCTGTATACAAATGACATAAATGTTGCTGAACTTTTTTTAAAAGAAAAACCTCCTCATCCCACCATCAAGCTGCCTCCGTAAAACTTGACTGTCGGGACAATTCAGTCTGACCAGTGGCTTCGTCAGACATCATTTACATGCAATCACACCTGTCAGGTTAGTCGACCCTGTACCGTGACTCGTCACTCCAAAGTCTGGAGTACACGAATGGAAAGTTTAGTCTTTCCATTTGTACGGTCCGAAAGGCAGGCCTTACACCAAGCTTGCCGGCGGGTGGCATTAGACGAGTGGCATTAGGTGATTAGTGGCTTCTGGATGGCTGCACGATCGTTGTAACTCACATCATGCAGCGTTTTGAGCATTGCACTAGTGTTGATATGTATCCCAATCGTCTCACTAGGGGCCTATGTTACTGTTACAGTGTCGATCTGCGTTCCTTAAACTTTGAAGGTTTTCCGCTTCTTTTCGTAAGTGACTACACAGGTTTCAGAGTTTTAAATTGTGTGCTGTGGGCCCAACTGATGAATTTACCAACAGCAAATTCTAAATGGGAAATATTCAAAGATGCTACAGTACTAGGCTTTTCATACCAACAAAGACGTACTGTGCCGTTGTTGTCTAAGCCTTAGACCTAAATGGATGTCAGATGAACTACTGAGACATGTGGCAGAGAAGAAAAGTGCATGGGATGCATATAAATTATCAGGCGACACAGAAGCCTATGGTAGATATAAATTAGTCTGTAATCAAGTCACAAAGAAGGTTAGGCAAGCTAAGGCTGATTATGAGAGGTCTCTGGCAAAGAATGCAAAGAAAAACAGCAAAGACTTCTATGTTTATATTCACAGTAAAAGGAAGGGATTGAATCACATTTGGCCACTTGATGTCTGTAGGTTAACTGTTGACAACCCTGCTTAGGTTGCGGACAAATTGAATACATATTTTGCATCAACGTTCACACTGAGGAATTCTTTAGGGAAGGAAGTTTATCTAACTCTAACGAGGAGCTAAATGACTTTGTGATAACTGAAAGGAAAGTTAAGAAGAAATTGTTGAGGACCACATAACAATGGCACCTGGAACGGATGGAATCTATCCAATTATGTTAAGGGAGGCAGTGAGGTAGTAAGCAAACCTTGGCCATAATTATGAGGGCATCTTTGGATTCAGGGGAGGTTCCTATGGACCAGAGAAGTGTGAATATATCTCCTTTTCATAAAGGGGGATCAAAAGGCAGCATAAATAATTAGGACCTGTTCCAGGGAAACGTTAACGTCTATTCCAGGGAAAATAATTGAATCACCACTTAAAGAAGTAATGCAGGACCATTTGAACAGGCGTGCAATTATACTGCAGTCATAGCATAGATTTGTCAATAGACGATTTTACTACAACACGGCTAAAGTAGTAATTTCCATAAATATATGAAGCGGCTGAAAGTATTCTGTCCAGATCATTAGCATGTCAGAAGAATATAAATGATTACAGTCACTTCCTGCTAGTTGTATTATGACACACACACACAAGTGAGAGGCATCCATTCCTGATCCAGTTGCAGCAGATTCACTTTTTGAATGTTTATTCGGCATACGTTTTTGCTGGATCTCAGTCCATATTGGGATCAAGGGTAATGATCTGGCTGATGCTGCAGTGACGTTGTTGTTATTTGGTTTTTAGGAGCATTAGCAACTAAGGCCATATTGCTCCGGGGATATGCGGTGGTCATTCCCTGACCTTTCTGCATCCTCCGTATTTGGTGGTCACGGGTTCGAACCCCGGTCTAATCAAGCGTGTGCTACGCATTGCAGTGAGGTCTCCATAAGCCCGAACAACCGTAACCCTTAGTACCCCATACAGACTACGGGCAAGTAATACGTAATATACGTAATGATTACTCTGCCAGGTGGCAACAATTATATCATGGACAGATAACCAATAAGCTATATGAGATAAAGCTTGCATTCAAACACTGGAAGTCTAGTCTGTGCATTAACCGAAGACAGAGGAAGTTGTTCTTGCTTGCCTCCACATAGGATACAGTCATCTTAGGCATTTATTCCTACTGAGGACAGATAATTTCCTACATATTGTCTGAGTGTCCACGTCATAGACACGAACGTGTTTTTTATTTTACTGCTTATAGTCATATGCTGGAGCCTTTTATCCAAAAATGGCCACGTTTCAACCGTTTTTAGTTATAATAAATAAATAAATAAATCATTATTGTGAAGTAGAGTTACAGCGCAATATCCCATCACGGCGACGAGCGCCAGGGGTTCACATATAGCAGTTAGAGAAAAGCGGAATAAGTACAGCGTACAAATACAAAATACAGCGAACAAATACAAAAGGCTACAAAATACAGCGAACAAATACAAAAGGCTACAAAATACAGCGAACAGATACAAAAGGCTACAAAATACCGATCACAAATGCAAAAGAAATACAAATACAGCATAAAAACAAACAGAGATAGACACAAATACAGAAATAAATACAACTTGGCAATATATCAGGGTTCAAGGGCTTTGATAAAGTTGTGTCTGTCCCTTCTTGTTACTTATTAAGCTGTCGATGTCGGCGTCCACACGGTTGAGGGCAGCGAGCATCTGCTTGGGAAGAAATCTCTCAGTGAGTACAAGTCTGTTGTGGATTACCACAACAGACTTGTACTCACTGAGAGATTCTCTCGTCTACGGTGGATCTCAAAGCAGCAGCTGCTACACGTCCGACATCCTGTCACTGTTAAAAGGTTCATCACCTCCACCGTCTACCCCGCCATTCTCTATGGTGCAGAAATATGGGCCTCTGCTGCACATACAAACCTCAAGCGGGTGTACACCGCTGAATACTGTTTACTGAAATGGGCCAAGTATTAGGTTACATCATTACTACCTAATACTTGATGTAGCCTAATACTTGAGTATTAGGCTACATCATTACTTCTCTCCAGTCCTCCTACAATTCTGATCAGGTTAAATGTGTGAAAATGTGCTTTGAACCAGAGATAATTGAACGTTGGATCAATCGGATGTGGAGGTGGGTAGTAAATGTATGAATGGATTAGAACAGGGGTGAGCAACCCCCGGCACGCGAATGTGCAATAATCTGACCCGCGGTCGTTTTCAAAATAGATATAATAAACGGCCTTGCGTTTTTTATACATGTATATATTTTTGAATTAATGGAATTTCTGACGTAAAGCCTCTTTTCCACGATCAGTAACTTCATCCTCGCGATGTCGAGTGCTTGTGTCATGGTGGTTGTGGTAGCGGGAGGTAGCCGCAGCTTGTAATTGGCCCATTTCAGTAAACAGTATTCAGCGGTGTACACCCGCTTGAGGTTTGTATGTGCAGCAGAGGCCCATATTTCTGCACCATAGAGAATGGCGGGGTAGACGGTGGAGGTGATGAACCTTTTAACAGTGACAGGATGTCGGACGTGTAGCAGCTGCTGCTTTGAGATCCACCGTAGACGAGAGAATTTGGTACTGATTTTGTTGATCTGATTGACAAAGGACATCTTTTGGTCAAACAAAATGCCAAGGTCTGTGTGCGAGGGTACGTTCGGTATTCGTACCCCTACGAGTGAAACGTTGAGTACTGTCGGCATGGATTTAAGGGAGAATATAACTTAAGCAGACTTCAGTGGGTTAATTTTTAGATTGAAGTTTGCCAGGTACAATTCTAGATCCTTAAGCTGGGAATTGATCCTGTTGCTGAGCTGAACTTATTTAAAATTATGACAACTATTTCTCATATGACCTGGTTTTCGCACATTATAGCCTCAGTTGTTAATGCTCCAATAAAACTCAAATCTAAAACATAAGTGAGAGGAGTTTACAACTAATAATTTTACAAGAATACAATCATTACCGTATTTAGCAGTCACGTGTGACTCAAACACGGGTCAACTGAAAAGCATGTGCCATTGAGCTCCCCTTGAGTATTAGGCTACATCATTACTTCTCTCCAGTCCTCCTACAATTCTGATCAGGTTAAATGTGTGAAAATGTGCTTTGAACCAGAGATAATTGAACGTTGGATCAATCGGATGTGGAGGTGGGTAGTAAATGTATGAATGGATTAGAACAGGGGTGAGCAACCCCCGGCACGCGAATGTGCAATAATCTGACCCGCGGTCGTTTTCAAAATAGATATAATAAACGGCCTTGCGTTTTTTATACATGTATATATTTTTGAATTAATGGAATTTCTGACGTAAATTTAGAAAATACTTTGTGCATTGCTACAACAAATATCGATCCAAATAACGATTCACTGATAAAAATAAACAGTATCAAATCTCATTAAATATTATAAAAATAAAAATTGCCATTTTTGTTACTGGACTTGTATTTGTATTTTGTTACTACAGTATGATTGTATTTCGTTTTTCTTATTAATAAAATTAATTATATGTACGTGTACGTTTAAATATTACAATAAATATCGTAAAACGGCTTGACAATTTTTTCATTATATGGCATTTTAATAATCCTAAAAACCACGGAAAGTTAAAAAAAAAAAAAAAAAAAAAATAGGCCCGTGTGTACCTCACAGTCATTTTATTTGGCCCGCCATTTATAAAAGTTACCCACCCCTGGAATAGAAAAATTGTTAGAGAGGATGTAGATGTTTATTTGTCATGTTATGCTCTTAAAAGTTTCCACACATGAAAAAATCATATTTACAAAAAATTTTTTTTGTTTGTTTTTTTTTTATTAGGTGGTTTCATCTCCACCAGCAAGGTGGAGATGAAAACACCTAAAAGCGAGGTGATTTTAATTTTTTTCACAGGTAAAAATTTCACTTCAATTTGTCTCTTTTTAGCTGAATTGAGGTTATGAGATTGTTTATTTCTTTGAGAATTGAGAGGCTTACCAAAAGAGTCTAAGTTCTTTTGGTAAGCATCTCTCATGCTGAAATAGAAGCCATCGTTACGTGGACATGTGTTTGTGTTTTATGTAGGGTGGTTCCTAAACGTTAGTTTAACTCTGGGATGTCGAGAGCTAATGCAAACTGCACGACAGCCCTCTCCTTGTGTGTGTGTGTGCTCCCACATGTAGATGTGAAGATAAAAAAGCGACAAGTCACTTGTAATATATAATAAATTAATAAGATAAAAATTTAATAAAATAGAAACATTTTTATTATTTTAAGTTTATAGAATTTTTGCTGATTATTAAAAATGAATTTATCCAATTAAAAAAATTGTAATATTAAGGTACCGACCGGAGACGCTTGATGAATTGTATGCCCGAATACTGTAGAGCAGTGGTTTTCAACCTTTTTTTTAATAACGGCACCCCAGTAATTTATTTTATTTTACAGCACCCCTACTCAATTTTTTGCCTGTTGGATCTGATTCCCCCCCCCGTGTGTGTGTGTGTGTGTGAATATATACACTCGTATATATCTAATATTTAAAAAATATATGTTATATGATAGTTATTACAATAATATAATTATAAAAATTACATTTCATAATGTAAATTATATATATATATATATATATATACACAGTATATAATAATTTTATTCTTTATATAGAGGTACTAAGTAAACATCATTAGATCACCACAAAATTAAAAAGATACTGTACACCTTTTAATAATGAAATAAACATATAATTAAAATAATAATAATAATAATAAGTTTAAGTAACTTAAACCGAAATTACGTGGCACCCCTGGAATGTTGTTGCGGCACCCCGGTTGGAAACCACTGCTGTAGAGTCTAGACCACTATTCTCCCTCGTCGGAGGGGAATAGGGGTATACAGCACTTGGCCCACAGAATTCTGTAAAATGGCCAGAAAAAAGTGTAATGCGGTGTTTGTACAGTGTGCTTTGTCATTGTTAATGACCCAACCTTCTTTGAATCAGACAAGGACTTCTGACAGTCTATAACCAGTGGATTATAGACCAGTAACTCCGGCCTGGGTGCCTTCCCCTTTTGCGTCTGTGTTTGTTTTTATATTTTGTTGGTTTTATATGAATTTTTAGTTTTTATTTATGAACAATAAAATCCATATTTAGTGGCATTTAAGCCAAATTCTTAAGATGGCTTTAGATAAGAAGGGTGATGTTGAATTGGATGAATATCTTACTGGTGTTCATGATTTTGATTCTGGAGTACATCTTCGGATGGACACCTAGAATTCTTCCACACTGAATTTATACAATAGCTAGTTTCGACAATTCAGAACTCCCTCGTGAAGTAAGTACCAAGCCGAAAGTTACTAATTTTGAAAATGGCAAAATGTCTAATAAGTGAACTTATTGAACGTTACATTTGAAGCTTTCGCTAGAGATTTCTGGGATATAATAACTAACTGAATGGGTAAAAAAAAAAAACAGTATGTGACCATTGAAGAACCATTGGAAAAAGTTCTCTGTGGAGTAGCCAAGACTAGCAGATAAAAAGATCAAAAGCCATTCACAAAAGTGATACAGTATTTACATCTGTATAAAATATTCAAAACAGTTCCGTGAAAACTGCATGCACATTTTTACCATCCTGTTTAAATTTACTTACTCAGTTAATTCTTCTTTAAAAAAGTATTACAGTTTTATCAGTTTCCTTTGTATATGAAATAAATGTATCGAGGTTTCTCAGAGCCCCACCTGCATGTAAATATAAGTCAAAAAGGCCACCATAGTGGTGAGTATCAGAGAAGGCTAATCCCCAGATAAGAATTGTTGGTGCAGTATTTAGATATTCTATTAAGCACATTGTACTATTTTAACAAGAAGAAGAAAAAAAAAAAAAAATACAGTAGGTTGTCGAAATAACGAAACATTCGAGCTAACTGCACATTGGGATCGGATGTTTACACAACAGCGCAGATGTCTTGAGGTGCCGAAAAAAATAAAACGGCAAGTCACGTCATTACTGTTTTTGTTTACGTTCGCCATTATGAAAGTGAATTCTCTGCCGATACCACGGATCGGATTATACCGCTGTTTTACATTTAATTTAATGGCTCCTTAAGTTAATAAACCTCATACAGAGAAGAAAAGAAGAACAACAGCTTAGTGGCAAACTTGATATAATCCAAACTATTACTTTAGGGTCACCCTGAAAGTTAATTCATATACCCATGTGTATTGTGTCTGTAAATTGCTTGCATTCTTTGGTCGATTTGCCTGTTTTGTTGGACGAAAAACCCAGTTTCTGGGGGAGGGGGACCTTTCTATCTACGCCTGAGACCGACTAACTCAGCCACCGAGTGAAAAAATGCTCATAAAAGTTCCTCGCTACACGTGCAGACTAAACTTGAGATAATAAAGAAAATAGAACAGAGAGCAAGCAGGAGTATAGCATTGGATCGTCAACATGTTTATGTTTTTTATGTGCAATTAATAAAATTGCATTCTTAATCTCTTTATTTCTTATTTATTTCTCATTATTTCTGCATTAAATATATTAAAAATAAAACTTTCTAGATAACGAAAAAATCGAAATAATGGCACCTTGTATGTTAATTTTTTTTCACGTCTTAAACCTGGCTACGCATTGATCTCTTCAGTCAAAAAAAAAAAAAAAAAAAAACAGCGTAGAAGAACTAATAAATGATAAAAGCCTTGCATTCTTAGGATGCTGTAATTTATGATCAGAAACGTTTTTTACTTACTTGAAGTACACGGTATAATTATTTAGCCTTTTCCTTGTCAGATGTCTGCATTAACTTTTCAAGATAACAAAAAATTTTACTGGTTAAAGAACATCCACAGAGGAAAAATGAACAGTCAAGAGACGCAAAAAAAAAACTACCTTTTAGTTTTATAGAACTATAAGTAAACAAAGTAATATACTATGTGTGTGTGTGTGTGTGTGTGTGTATATATATATATAATTACAATAGTATGTAAGATAAGGATTCAAGATAAACGATTTGAACAGTGTTTAAAGTACAATAAAAGCTATACAACGGAGCCCTAAGGCCAAATTAATAGAATAGAATAAGATTCTAAATCCAAAATTTACGTTTGAAGATGACACCATAGAAAAAAAATTCCTGCGAAATCGAGTTGGAGTTAGTGTTGCCAGGTGCCCTCCAGACAAGTACCGGTTTCGCCTACTCAACTTCTTTCTTCAATTTCTTCAAGGTAGATTTCAGAGGTGTAGATTTCGAAGATGTAATATAAGTTTCAGCGCCGTGATCACAGTTTAAAGTAGAATGGGTTGTTTTGTTTTACGTTGAGGCATCTCATTTTTAAGTGTATGTGTTTGTTTTTAATACTGTATTTAACAAATGTTACACCAACAGAATCAGCTTTTACCAAACTCCACTACTACATCTTACTGTCTTAAATCATACTTCTCCAGTTACTGCATCTTGCTGTATCAGCGTCTGCAGTGAGTATCAAGGGAAAGTGTAGCGTGTGGCATGAAAATTAGGGCATTGTGACGGAAATGTAGCGCGTGCAGATCAAAAGTCACTGTTAACGCATGATTAAAAGATGAAAAGTATGACCACAAAAAATCGCCCCTCGTAAATTTCTGTTAAAAAAAAAATTGGTAAAAAAAAAAAAAAAAAAAAAAAGAAGAGGAAAACGGGCATCCCTTGTCCAGTTTGACTCATTTTTTGCCCGGACTACGTGGTAGACCTCTGCTGCCTCTCGGCTATCTGCATGGGTAAAAATTTCGGTTGAAAATCGGACGTTCTGCAACACTGGTTTTGTTTGTATATTTCGAAGCTTAAGATTATGTATTTAGTTGGATGTGATCATTTTACTGTTGCTGAAGCACTGGTATATCGGCTGCCAATATTGTTATTGTCGTAGTGACAATTAAATGGCTGCGGCCCTGTGATCAGGAACTCAAGAGTCTTCAGATAATTGATGGCTCGAGTCATTCACTCTTTAGTCATTACTACTCTGTACTTGTCAGTTTATTTAAAGACTGGCATGTTCTCGATTAAAACATTTCTAATTTCATACCGATGAAGAAATATTGTTCAAGGTTTAGGTCTAAATGGTTATCAAATGAACTAATGAGACTCGTGACAGAGAAGAAAAATGCATGGGATGCATATAAATTATCAGGCGACGCAGAAGCCTGATAATTTATATGCTCAGAAAACTTCAGATATGAAGTTTTCTGAGCAATGTAGACAGGCTGCTAGGGCAGGTCATGGGGTTTTGTCAATGATATACAGGAATTTTGCTAGCAGGGAAAAGGAGGTGATGTCCCTCTGTATAAGGCAATGGTCAGGCCACGCCTTGAGTACTGCGTACAGGTCTGGAGGCCTCATTTTAGGAAGGATGTAGATTTGCTTGAGCGTGTACAGAGAAGAGCAACACGATTGGTGAGGGGAATGAAGGGATCCTCTTACCAAGAGAGGCTTAAGTTCTGCAAATTGCAGTGGCTGGAGACTAGGCACCTGCGCGGTGATCTGATTGAGGTCTATAAGGCCTTGAATGGGTTGAGCACGCTGAATTCTGATGGGATCCTCCCACTTGTTCAGAATACGAACCTACGGGGACATAAGTTCAAATTAAGAAAGGATAGATGTGCGGAAATTTGCCTTTAGCCAGCGGGTGGTTAATTGCTGGAACAAACTTCCATCTGTCGTTGTGGAAGTTGATAGGTTAAATAAATTTAAGGAGGAACTGGACAGGCAATTGGAGGGTATGGTGTGATTTTTTTTTTTTTTTTTGGCTGATGCTGCATAAGCTTCTACACTGCTTTCTTGCATCAAGTGCCACTACTACTACTACTACTAATTGATTATATTTATATATTAATTAAATTTACTAGTTTCGAGAGTATTTATTAGCAGTAATAATCACATGGAAATAATTTGCATATTTATTCTGTTCAGGAGAAATGACCCTTGAGTAGGGTAATCAGATTTTCAGAGATAAAAAGCGAGACAAAACGAATTGTGGAGATTAAAAAAAATTAGGATAAACGCACTCTGAAGAATTAAAATTAGGATATTGCTGGCATTCTATTCAGTGTTGCCATTTTAGCGGTTTTCCCGCTAGATTTAGCGGAATTGCTTCAGGTTTAGCGGATAAAAATATGAAATAGCGGATAGCGGATTTTTTAGCGGGAAGAGTATAAATGTTTAGCATTTTATGTATTTTGGCAATGTAACATTTAAATTTAGAAATATTAATTTAAGAAATATTAAATTAATTGTTCAATCAATTATTTAATTAACACTAAAAATAATTGATAATTGAAATAGAAGAATATCATATTTCATAGTTTTTTTTTTTTATAAAGTGAAGAATCGGTTTTATATTATTCTGGATTTCCCTGAGGAGAACCCCAACAATTTTACGTAGTTACGCTCGCGGTCAAACGACCTGATCATTGGGTCATAGCTTTAAATTGTTGGATCAAATCTAAAAATGTGGAAAAAATTCTAATGACGCCTTTTTTTTGAAACCGCGAAGGAATGGCATTGGATAATTTTTCTTCGTCGTATTTGTTTGGCTTCCAAGAAATGCGATCCGAATTACCGACATCTCTTTCAACGTTTCTAATAACCACAGAGCAATAAGTAATAATTATTTCTAATAACCACAGAGCAATAAGTAATAATTATTTCTAATAACCACAGTGTAATAATATCTTAGTATAGTCAGTCCTCGTATAGCGCGATAGTTGTATTCCTAGAAACTCTCGTGCAATGCAAAAATCATGCAATATAAACAACAGGCCGTATGGGAAAAATAGGGTTAGGTGCCGACCACCCAAGATTGAACACACATTTGTAACCAAAACATTACCAAACACAATAAATAATCGTAATAAAATACGTAAGTATTTTATTACGATTATTACGTATTTTTTTATTACGTAAAGGTCGTAATAAAATATTGCTAATGCTTTTGCTTCTATCGTAAGCAAACTTGTTTTTTGTTTGATTTTATATCCAAACAGATGACAGCAGTTCCATCTCTTCCAATTCTTTGTGTCTTAATCTAATGGATTTTAATTACACTTTTAGTCGTTCCCGCTATGAAAGTTGTTTTTATTTTCTCCGCATTCTTTGTAATTCTCGGCGTTGCCTCATTTAGGCCTGTAGCACGTGCAATATCACGTGGTCTTTCATTTCGCTCAACGCTCAAAGCTCAAAACAAATGAAAATTTTAAAAATTTGGCGGGTCAAGTGCTAAAAATAGCGGATTTTGAGTATGCGGCTAGCGGGAAATATTATTAAGAGTTGGCAACACTGATTCTATTATGAAAGTCAGAGCGATGTAATTTTTACCTCTCTTTGGTGCCCTAATATAGTAATATTAGTATTGTTTCTCAAAACAGTTTACAAATAGACCTGTAATTTCATTTTCGCTTCAAGTAAAATTATACATTGGTTAAATGCATGAACCCAAAACCTGAAATACATTTTGCATAAAAAGAAACCCCAGACAATGCGATTCACTGACCTGTTTGTTGGTTTGACTTCTTGCCAAAGTCTTATATTCAATTCTCACTGAGTGAACACGAAAATATGTTCGATATGTAAGCTTCGACGATAGAATTGTTGAAAGGACTTGGGTTTTAATCTATCCGATTAAAGGTTGAGTCCTGAAACGCAACCCAGGTAACGTACCCAACCCTCATGCGATTAATCTATCTAGTCACAGGTCTGGGTGGTGATATCTGCCAAGGATAAGTAACAATAGTCTTCTCCGTAGGTGAAGATTTACTTATTCGAAGTAGTGCAATACCCTGACAACTCGTTGTGACGGTATTCACAATATGAGATTTAATTAAAACGATGCATTAAAATTACCCTGATGGTAGAAATGATCTGTGTGCATTACCCGTGCATAAGTAAATTCCTTCATACTCTTAGGCACTTAGCCCAGAAATAAATATCTTTTATATTGAATTTTTGTTACGTGTATTGGTTTCCATTAGTTTCCTTTTTCGTGATGTTTTCTTTTTTACTCTACTTCAAACAAATTAAATAATAAAATTTTTAGTTAGGCCTGGGTGAATAGTAATCAAAAATACTGAGAATTTCTATGCTGAACTCAGAACCTCAAGTCCGCTGGTTGTTTATTTGGTGTTTAATGGCACGTTGCAGAATGTCAGGAGACGTAACAATGTTTATAATACCCTTGAGGGAATTGTTTGGATTCCACTGTTCACTTTCGCTTTCACAGTATGGTGTTTAGTCCAATTAAACGGGGCTTGTCGGCATGTATATCTCTGGCCAAAATACATCACCACTGACCTCTCCGATAGTATGAAATGGGAGAATGTCGTACAACTGTTGAGGGGGTGGATTGCTTGCGGAAATGAGATGAAGTGCGTTACGAGTCAAAGTTTGCGCGTAGGCGTTTGGAATTAGTCTGGACAGATGACGGTGGAAGCAGGGGAGAGAGGGGGGAGTGGTAAACGAAACTTGGGAGTGTCAGCGGAGAGGAGGAAACAGGAGTTCCCTGCTATAGGAGACACCAAGCTTCTTTGGTGAGAAAAAGTGTGCAGGAAAATGTGCCAGCCAAAACTTGCGGTATTTAATTCATCTTTTTAATGTTACATGCAGTAAAAGGAAAGAATTAACAACGAGTGTAACTTTCTCTCAGCTAATAAATCAAACTAAATTTAAAAAATATATTTTTTGACTCATTAGCAGTTTCATAGAATTCTGGCATTTAAAATTTTTCCTTGATATTTGAAGTATCAAAATGATTCTTTTGAATATCTTTTTTTTTCTGTTATCAAGGAAGAAAAGCAGTGTATTTGTCTTCCCTCCCCGTTTCACAGTAAGATTTTATACGGCATAAATATTCGAACATGTTACATTATTTAAGCTTATGTGTCCTTTTAAAAATTATTTTGGCCTTTTGTTACATTCTTAAGCGGTTCTGTATATGATTACATTTAGAAATTTAAGGATCCCGTAAATGCATATTTAGTCACTATGTAGCTTGCTGCCAAAGTTGAACGGGATTTTTAATATATTTTTCGTACTGTACATCAATTTATATAGAATAATGATGTACAGTACGACATTATGAGCAAATATGGAGGTAACCATATGACCATAGCAGAACCAAGGAATAGGCAGTGTGGACGAATATCACACGCTCTTCTTTTATTTGTTTAAACTGTCTTGTTTTTTTTTTTTTTTTTTGATAAGGGCACAGGGAAGCAATATCAGGTCTTGCTTACACAAAAAATACTAGGGTCGTTACTGGAGATAAGTTCAGTCTTCTTCTGTAGCGCCATCAGAACCGGCTTTAGGCGGTGGTGGTCGAGTTGGGCCAGAGGTACAAGAATACTGTATTTCATAATCAGGATGGTCGATTTGGGGAGGACACTATAAAAACACGCTACCTTTAACAAAATAACATCATTGTCAGCAGAATGCAATAACCACATTCATAATAAGTTACATATTTAGGTAAAAAATAAAATTGTTAAATAAAAGAAAAAAACTGACATGTAAAGAATGCGTTCATTTAAAGAGGACAGACAAAAATACATTAAAAAGATTAAAAAAAAATACTGGAAAACATTTAACGCCTTAGGAGCATGGTTATGGGAACGGCACAAAGCAAAGAGCAAATTGAAAGCCTCCATTTTTAAATTTCAGAATCGCCTTATTGAAAAAATTCTGTTTTTCTTTTTGAATTTCACTTCTAACATTTTTAACACACTATTGATTTTTATGTACCAGTTCAGTCTTTCTGACTGTAAATTGCTTACGATATGAACAAATTGGTATACGTTAGGATGGTGGGAAATATAAAAATTGCCGGGATGAAAGGGTTCACAAGTATGTAAAGGCAGCCGTAGCCTAGTGATCAGGCGCGCGGGTGCATAAGTACATGTGCCTTGAGTGACCGGGGTTCAAGCCGGTGACTGCTGAATACGGCGCTGTTTCTTGTATTCTGTGTAGCTTGTAAACTCCTCTGACCGTTTGGTCGTCCCGGAGTATAAACAGAAAATTTACTATTTATTATTGCTCGTTCTGCACATAGAACCTGATACAGAGGTCCAAATATTTGCCGGAAATAACGTATCCTTGCTGACCAAAGTAATCACAAAATGTGATCAGTCGCGGCTATTCCTGGAAGAACTTTGAAGAGCTCTAACACAAGCAGTCATCCACATCAATTATGTTCCAAAAATGGAGAGGGGGAAAAAAAGTCTTGAAGATTTTTTTCTGCTTTTGAATATTTTTCTGAATATCCCCTACAAGGTTTATTCCCTAAATTTTTGCTTGAACCAAGCTTTTTCGTTGGTTTCTCAAAATTTTCTTATAGCATTATGAATTTGAATACTAATTCAAAATTGACAACTATATATTTGAGATTAAAATTTAACTTATTTTCAACACAGTTTCAATTTATATTATTAAATAAAATTTAAATAATATTCTTGATTTATTACGCAATATATTCTAAACTAATGGTACACAGTGATCATGTATCCATGAACTGAGAAAAATCGACAAAAATATTACGGAAACTCAGCTATTCCATCCATATCCTTGAGGTTGTCACAGACATTCTCTCAGATATGCCAGACAAGCTGTTCTTGCTACCTGGGAGTCTAAAACGCTGATGGAACTGATATTCGGGTGACACTCAAGTCAAGTGAACCCAATTTCGGCGAAGTCCGGACGGTCTATGACAGCCAAATCCTCTGCTTGCACCTTCACGATGGTGGGACTATTAGTAATCCTGGGTATAACCTTCATGCAGAAGTACATGGTGTGTGACCACCCAGGTGTGAACCAACTTAAGGAGGGGTCGAGGTGTGGCGCCCACACCACATGGAGGAACGCCGCCCCTCTATGTTACCAGGCAGTACTGGTGGTAGATGACTCTCATCAACCGGTGAAATACCACCACTTTGCTTATTGGAGGCTTGAAGTGGTGGAACCCATGTTTAATCTCTAGAGCTAAGTTCTGGCCAACCCTTCCCTATCTCTTCCATCATGCAGTATGATTGATGATTTTTGAGGTTATGATGAATGTCGTGGCGAGATCCAATATTCCTTACATTTCGAGGGTACAGCTCTAAAACGGTGTTCGCAGGTCGGCCGCTAGATAGTACACCGGACCAAACCTATTGGTAACTTTCTAGGAGGCTTCCGGATCAGCTAGTGTATAATCTTGCTACCTGTACTCTGCCAGATAGTGACTGGAGGGAGTCCCAGTAGTGTGCATGCGGGGAGCATTGTCGAGGCCACGTTATGTCAAGGATCTGGGTATATTCTTACCACATGTACGCCATATCCAAAAATTTCATTGCTTCATACAGCATGTCCCATCCACTTTTTCTTACTATTGAATACACCATGAATTGTCAAAATAATAGAGCAAACTTATCTGCGAAAAGATCTAAACCTCCCAAGGACTTCCTAATTCATTTCACAAATATACGTGGTCTCAATTCCAATCTCAACGATGTCCATTTCCACTTGCAGTCTTCCAAACCCCATGTACGTTTTCTGACCGAATCTCAGTTATCAGTTGATTCAACTACTGCTCATCTCAGATGTCCAAATTATTTGCTGTATGATTCCTTTCGCCTCAAAGGTGGTACTTGTGCTTATATCCGTTCTGATATTCCCTGTCAGAGACTTGGCAATTTGGAATCTCCTCTCTTTGATCTTCTCTGGCTTAAAATCTCTCTACCTCATTGTGTAAAATTCATCTGTTGTCTCTACCGTTCTCCCAACTCCACTAATCACTTGGAGCTCTTTGACTTCCTCTCTTTGCAACTTGACTTTCTCCAGTCCAACTTTCCTAACAGTGAGGTAATTTTCCTTGGTGATTTTAACGTTCACAACTCCAGCTGGCTTCTGTTTTCTAGTCACACCGACCCAGCAGGTCGAGATGCAATTACTAATGACCTAGCACCGATTGTTCATTTACCTACAAGAATACCGGACAATCCTAATCATACAGCCAATACGCTTGATCCTTTTCTCACAAACAATCCTTCTAAGTACAAAGTTGAAGTGAGAGGTCCTTTAGGCACTTCAGATCACAACTTGGTGATTGTCTCTTCTACAATGGAACCTTTAGCTCATGGCTACTCCCAAACTCGTATTGTTTGACATTACAAGAATGCAAAGTGGGATTACCTGCGAGACTTCTTTTCTTCTTTTCCTTGGTCTGATTACTGTTTCAAAACTTCAGATGTCAACGTTTGCTCAGATCGTGTCAGTGAAATTATTCTTGCAGGAATGGAATCCTTTATCCCACACTCCACTTTAAAATCTCGTCCTTTATCTAAACCTTGGTTTTCCAATAAATGTGCTAAGGCTGTCCAAGAGAAGAATGTTGCATATCGTAATTGGCTTGTTTCTAATTCTTCAGTTTCATTTTCTGTCTACACCAAAGCTCGCAACAATTGTAAAGCAGTTATTAATCAGTCCAAACTAGAGTTTGAGCAGGCTAAGAGTAGAAAACTTGCTTCTTGCCCTAATGGTAGCCGAGCATTCTGGTCTCTTCCCAAAGCTATTGGCCGCAACTTTTGCCCATCTCTGCTCCCACCTCTGTCCAAGCCAGATGGTTCCGTTCTCACTTCAGCCAAGGATAAAGCTGACCTGCTAGCATCCCATTTTTTCTTCGAGCTCATGTATTAATGATCTTCGTAAAACACCTCCCACCATTCCTAACACGCTCCATTCAATGCCTCCTGTGGTCTTCCGTCAAAAGGATATCAGAAGGATTTTGATGAATCTTGATGCTAAGAAAGCTCCAGGTCCCGATGGTATTTCTCCACTTGTTCTCAAAACCTGTACCTCCCCCTGAACTTACTCCTATTCTTTGCCGCCTTTTTTCACTTTCTTATTCCAAAGGTGTTTTTCCTTCTGTTTGGAAATTTGCTCATATCCAGCCAGTTCCTAAAAAGGGTGACAAATCCCTCCCATCCAATTATCGTCCCATTTCAATTACTTCTACTCTTTCTAAAGTAATGGAGAAATCAATTAACCGCCAACTCTTAAACTTCTGCTCTGGATTCTTCTGCTCCTATGCTTATCTTTAGTGACACTCCGATTTCTAGGCAAAATGATATATCTCTTTTGGGGATAACCCTGACTTCTAATCTCTCTTGGCACAAGCACATTACAAATATTGCTTCCTCTGCATCTAAAAAACTTGGTTTTCTCTTTCGCTCTCGGCGTTACTTTTCTTCCAAACAGCTGCTCACTCTGTATAAATCGCAAATCCGCCCTGCCATGGAACATTGTTCCCACATCTGGGGTGGTGCCCCCAAAACCTCTCTCGGGCTTCTTGATTCCATTCAGAAGAGGGCAGTTAGGATAATTAATGATTCATCTCTAACAGAGTCTCTCCACTCGCTTTCTCATAGACGTACTGTTTCTGCTGCATGCCTCTTCTACAGATACTTCCATGGGCACTGTTCTTCTGAATTGGCTTCTATAATTCCCGCTCTCTCTCTCTCTCTCTCTCTTTCAAAACAGTCCGAACACGTGCCGCCACCAGCCAACATCCATTTACTGTCTAACTTCAAACCCACAGAACCAACTTTTCATCTTCCTCATTTATTCATTCAACTGCCGTTTTCTGGAACAACCTTCCTTCATACGTATTTCCTGAAAATTATAATCTACAGAAGTTCAAGTCCAATATCAACAAATATCTTCTTTCGTCTTCTCAACCTCCAACCCAAGCACGGTACTAAGTACTATAGGTTCTAATACCTCTCGTGTTTGGGGTTCTCATAATATATATATATATATATATATATATAATACAACAACAACATGATAAAATAATTTTCCTTGGTTAACAATTCTTCCCTCTATGTTGGATTCTTCTCGCACGATCAGTCATTTGATTTTATTATTATTATTATATATATTTTTGTGGCCTTTCTAATACTTCATTAAAAGCTTTGCGCTCAACGTATTATTGCTGCTTGCATAGGATTAAAAATGTCTTCATGCTTATGTTCATATTAATTTTCAGTATAACGTTCAACTCTGTCCTGCCGTATACATGCTTACGAGAGATTTTCTTTCTTTTTCCGTCACGTTAAAATGACGTTGGTTAATCTTGTTTAATCTTGTATTGCAGTTTCCAGCCATTGCAGGAAGTGTAAACAAATAATCAATTCAAAATAAATGAACGAACGAACAAAAATTTTTGGCTGTCCCAAAGTCGACTAGGATTAAAGTAAATCAGTATCCCAAGTTAATCTTCTCTTTGTTAATCTCTCATGTTTGCCTGCAACTCGACACCGTCTTCCGTGACTACTAATACCACTGTACTGTATATGGAACTGTCACACGGGGGAGGGGGAAAAGCTCCCACTGGCTCGCCAGAGCTATAATTACATCTTGAGAGGTACTTCTAGACCGTTGTTAGAATATCATTTATTCTAGAGTTTAAGTCGTTCTTTAAAGCATTAAAAAATCGTCTGAAATTTTAGGATCGACTTATACGCCAAGTATAAGATTCTAAACTTGAATTATAAGCACGTGTATAGTGTTAGAAAACCATGAATCTATACCGATTTCTCTACAATTAATTTGTGCATATTTTTACACAATAATATATTGTTTCTCACTTACCTCATGAATTTTTTCATCTTCTCCATTAGTTGAAAACAATGGAATTCGTCGGGAGTTATGTTTTTGGTTTACTTTCTGAGTTCTCAATCCATACTTATAGCAAAGGTTTACTGCAAAATCAATTTCCAGTAAAGTACTGAACAAAGAATCAAAGTACCGTATACTTGTAGCATCAATAAGAGCGATGTTACACCGTCACATTTGCCTTGTAGGGTTTGGTTTCGTAACATAAGAGTACAGTGTACACTTTCTTTACGCCTTATTGTGCAATGTGATAAAATGTCACAATTTAAACTAAAAAAACACCAGCAGAAATAACAATTAAAAGGAGACTGGTTTCTAAAAGAGATTTTACTGTACACACCATTATGCGAGATTCAAATATGACTGTTAAAAGGGGGGGGGGAGTATTTTCAAGGCAAAAAAGAGACTCTCCTGTAAAAGAGCCCCGTGTGTGTGTGTGTGTGTGTATAAAGAAGTCAACTTATACGAACGACTTATTCTATTACGGTACATAGAAGAGGCCGGTCTCAGTTAGCAGCTAATAACTGAGACAAGTCGGAGCTATTGTCAATGTCATACCGAGCTGATATTTATACAACTGATTCGACTGTATAACAAGACCACTATTTTGAGCGGTAATACATTGTTAAGGGTGAATTTTACACAAAGTCACCTGGGGATGACGTGGAACACAACCCGTGGGATGTGGTTATATGAACTCGCCAGAATTTATTACCCTTTGGAAGTATTCCTAGGCCGTTAAGGATGCGAAGAAGCAGTTGATCTCAGCTAACCTTTGGTGCTTGAAGCTGTCACAGAAATTCTCTCAGGTATTACAAGCTGGAGAGTAGCGTAGCCAGGATTTTTTGTCAGCAGGTACATTCACAAAGCAATGAATACCACAATACCAGCAGTGCACCTGCTGACCCTACCCTGGCTACGCCACTGAAGCTGTGTTTTTGAGCTGGGAGTCTAAAAAAGCTGATCGAACTGATATTCGTGTGACACTCAAGTCACGTGGACCGAATTTCGACGAAGCCCGATCGTTCCATGACAATTAAATCCTCTGCTTGCACTTTCACGATGGTGGGAATGTTAGTAACCCTGGGTAATAACTCCATGTGCAAGGCTGAAATATGGCACCTAGTACACTGGAGGTGACCAACCAATTGCGAAACCCACGTAAGCAATGGTCGAGGTGTGGTGTCCACACCACATAGTAGAATGTCCTCCCTCTGTGATAATAGGCAATAATAGGTGTAGTCTTGCTCTCATCAATCTGTACACTACCACCACTTTGCTTATTGGAAGCTTGAAGTAATAAAACTCATGTTAGTCTTGACAGCAAAGCCAGAGCCGGAACTAAGGTGGGGAGAGCGGGGCTTCCGCCCCAGGTGTAGCATTTTAAGGGCCCATCCGACCAGTTATATATTTTAAAATTGCTTCATTTTTGATTTAATTACAGTCGGACCGGTGTTTAACAAATTTCATTATAGCGAATTTTTTGAATTCCTTTTGGTAATAACATTTAAAAGTTTCTGTAGAATGAAGAAAATTCCCATATAACGACGGATTACGAGAGACTTAACTTTGTATGCTTGTTTCCACCTCTGGCCATTAGGCAATTTAAGCAATTAGAAAGCACCAATTAAGGGTTAAAGGGATTGCCGTTCCACAATGTATCAGTCACCTATCCCACATACCGAGAAGTCATGCAAGTCAACTGCTTTCTATGGCCAGTCAAAAGATTAAGACGTATTCTCGACACGGATAAACGGATAATACCTTCTGGTCAACTTGCCTTTTTTTTTTTTTTTTATGTAAACCCCAAACACGAGATTTATTAGAACCTATAGTACTTAGTACCCTGCTTGGGTTGGAGGTTGAGAAGACGAAAGAAGATATTTGTTGACATTTGACTTGAACTTCTGTAGACTCTAATTTTTAGGAAATACGTATGTGGGGTTTACATAAAAAAAAAAAAAAAAAAAAAAGGCAAGTTGACCAGAAGGTATTATCCGTTTATCCGTGTCGGGAATACGTCTTAATCTTTTGACTGGCCATAGAAAGCAGTTGACTTGCATGACTTCTCGGTATGTGGGATAGGTGACTGATACATTGTGGAACGGCAATCCCTTTAACCCTTAATTGGTGCTTTCTAATTGCTTAAATTGCCTAAATTGCCAGAAAACGGCAGTTGAATGAATAAACGAGGAAGATGAAAAGTTGGTTCTGTGAGTTTGAAGTTGGACAGTAAATGGATGTTGGCTGCTGGCGGCACGTGTACGGACTGTTTTGAAAGAGAGAGTGGGAATTATAGAAGCCAATTCAGAAGAACAGTGCCCATGGATATATCTGTAGAAGAAGCATGCAGCAGAAACAATACGTCTATGAGACAGCAGGTGGAGAGACTCTGTTAGAGATGAATTATTAATTAACCTAACTGGCCTCTTCTGAACGGAATCAAGAAATCTGAGAGAGGCTTTGGGGACACCACCCCAGATGTGAGAACAATATTCCATGGTAAGGCGGATTTGCGATTTGTACAGAGTGAACAGCTGTTTGGAAGAAAATTAATGCAGAGAGCGAAAGAGAAAACCAAGTTTTTTAGATGCAGAGGAAGCAATATTTGTAATGTGCTTGTGCCAAGAGAGATTAACAGTCATGGTAATCCCCAAAAGAGATATATCATTTTGCCTAGAAATCGGAGTGTCACCAAAGATAAGCATAGGAGTAGAAGAATCCTTTTTGCGAGATATAAGACAAGCCTGGGTTTTAGAAGGATTGAAATCAACTAAGTTGTGTTTTCAACACTGGAGAATTACCTGGAGATCGGCATTTAAGGAATTGGTAGCAGATTTTCGAGAAGTTGAAGCTGATTGAGCAGGGCAAGGTTTCTCAAAATGGAAAGTGGAATGCAATGTGCTATCATCAGCAAAACTATGGATAGGATTTCCATAGTTTTGCTCCACTAATGCTGGTGTCACCTTGGGGGACACACCGGCATTAGTGGAGAAGTTAGAAGACAGAGAGCCATCTATCACCACCCTCAGTGAGCGATCAGAGAGAAAACTGGATACCCAATTACAAAAAAAACAGTTGGCAGACCATAAGATGGAAGCTTGTTTAGAAGACCTTTATGCCAAACACGATCAAAAGCCTTTGAGATGTCAAGAGCAGCTGCTTGTATTTCATCAAACTTTTCCATTGAACTAGTCCATAAATGGGTAACATAAGCCAGAATATCGCCAGTGGATCGATACTGACGGAATCCATACTGGCGATCATTGATCAGACGGAAGATTTCTAGGTAGGTTAAGATTTGGCGGTTAATTAATTTTTCCATTACTTTAGAAAGAGTAGAAGTAATTGCAATGGGACGTAATTGGGTGGGAGAGATTTATCACCCTTTTTAGTAACTGGCATGATATTAGAAAATTTCCAAGCAGAAGGAAAAACACCTTTGGAATAAGAAAGTGAAAAAAGGCGGCAAAGAACAGGAGTAAGTTCAGGGGGAGGTACAGGTTTTGAGAACAAGTGGAGAAATACCATCGGGACCTGGAGCTCTCTTAGCATCAAGATTCGTCAAATTCCTTCTTACTTCCTTTTGATGGAAGACCACAGGAGGCATTGAATGGAGCATGTTCGGAATGGTGGGAGGTGTTTTACCATGATCATTAATCCATGAGTTGGAAGAAAAATGGGATGCTAGCAGGTCAGCTTTATCCTTGGCTGAAGTGACAACAGAATCATCTGGTTTGCACAGAGGTGGGAGCAGAGATGGGCAAAAGTTGCGGCCAATTGCTTTGGCAAGAGACCAGAATGCTCGACTACCATTAGGGTAAGAAGCAAGTTTTCTACTCTTAGCCTGTTCAAACTGTAATTTGGACTGATTAATAACTGCTTTACAATTGTTGAGAGCTTTGGCATAGGCAGAAAATGAAACTGAAGAATCAGAAACAATCCAACTACGATATGCAACGTTCTTCTCTTGAATAGTCTTAGCACATTTATTGAAAAATCAAGGTTGAGATAAAGGACGAGATTTTAAAGTGGTATGTGGGATAAAGGATTCCATTCTTGCAAGAATAATTTCACTGACACGATCTGAGCAAACGTTGACATCAGAAGTTTTGAAACAGTAATCCGTCCAAGGAAAAGAAGAAAAGAAATCTCGCAGTTCATCCCATTTTGGCATTCTTGTAATGCCAGACAACACGAGGTTGAGAATAGCCATGAGATAAAGGCTCCATTGGAGAAGAGACGATCACTAAGTTGTGATCTGAAGTGCCTAAAGGACCTCTCACTTCGACCGTGTACTTAGAAGGGTTGTTTGTGAGAAAAAGATCAAGCATGTTGGCTGTATGGCTAGGATTGTCGGGTATTCTTGTAGGTAAATGAACAATCTGTGCAAAGTCATAGTAATTTCAAAAGTCTCAGCATCTCGACCAGTGTGACTAGAAACCGGAAGCCACCTGGAGTTGTGAACATTAAAATCACCAAGGAAAATTACCTCACTGTTAAGAAAGTTGGACTGGAGAATATCAGGTTGCAAAGAGAGGAAGTCAAAGAGCTCTAAGTGATTAGTGGAGTTGGGAGAAGGGTAGAGACAACAGATGGATTTCACACGATGAGGTAGAGAGATTTTAAGCCAGAGAAGATCGAAAAGAGGAGATTCCAAATTAACAAATTACCAAGAGTCTGACTGGGAATATCGGAATGGACATATGCACAAGTACCACATTTGGAGCGAAAGGAATCATACAGCGAATAATTTGGGTAACTATTTGTTCAAGGAACAAGGTCTTCTTTGTTAAAAATAAAAATTTTATTAAAAAAATACTGCATTATGCTTGTACGTGTTACTTATGATTCCTGAAATTTTTGTGATTTTGTGAGAGTAAAAAAAATTATAAAAATTCCGGATTTATAATCACTTACGGAAAAAAAAAATATCAGGAAGGAACAGGGTTTTACATCTAATTACAAACTTCTATAAAGTATGGTCCGTTTTGTGACCTCACACCTCTGAGCTTTTTGGTTTGTCTTCAAACAAAATTTTTCAAATATCTGTTAATATTTCAAGATGTTTGAAAAATCACTATATAAAATCTATAACCCCTTTACAACTTCTCCAATTCGTTCATGAGTATTGTCTAATAGAATTTTATCTAAATATAGAAATAGCGCTATATATTTTTGTTACCCTGCCTGCAACAGTGGTTTTTTTGAAAGGTCCTTCAAAGCGAGAAAAATTCAATTAAAATAATACACCTTCATTGCATTACGAGGACCTCAGATGTCAACTATACACCAAGATTCACTCGCTTCTTCGAAACCAGACTCGCTTCTTGCGCAAAATCTGTTCACAAGACAACTGACCCTACCCTACCCTCCCCTTGATTGGAGATATCCCAAAAGTTCACCAATCCATGAACAGAACAATATCAATCACGAGACAACAGCCATCCCTCAATGGCTCAGAGTAATGGAAACAGAACTAAGACTCTGACTCAACTTGTTCAAAGACACCACAGAAGACCAGAATAACTCCCATCTTTCCCTGTTGGGCACCTGGACTAAAGGACATCCAAGGTTGTCATATGACTCAACATACAATGTTTCTCTCTTGAACGGTGCTTTCTTTCCCTTTCCCAAATCTCTTCCCTCTGGTGGAGCACGGGCCTGCCCCAATGCAATCGCGGGGCCATCCTCTCTATCGGCCCCTTACTTCCTTTTCTTCCCTCCAGTCTTCGGTCTTCACACCCCCTTTACTGTTGACTTTCACAGCGTTTCCAGCCCCACGCGTCCAAATTTAACTACATCAAAATTTCCTGCCCGACCCATTTAGGCATATAGAAAATATTATTTCAGCGTATAGCCCCTCGCTAGCTTCTAAATTATTCTAACAAACGCTAATAACTAACCGCAAGCAGCACTTTTTTTTTTTTTTTTTTTTTAAGGTTCTAGCCACTGAAATCCGAGGAAAGTAGGTGGCAGGATCCGCCAGAGTACTATATAGGTAGCACCCGGCCGGCCTCCCCGTGGCGAGGTATGGTAACGTCGAGTTCCATTAGGGGCCCGGCGGCTAACAGGCCGGATGAACAAGGGCACAACATGCTACGTAACACATGACCCATGTACTTTTAAATCCCTGGTTTGTCCGATACAGTGTACATATGCGGAGATGGGAGAAATCCCAGGAGCCGTTAGACCCAAATATACCTATACCTTCATTGCATATTTTTAGTTCATGTTATAATGTTAAAATTACCATATTTCGCAATATTTTGTTTCTATGATTTTATAATAGATATATAAACATAAACTATCTGGTTTTCTAATTTTTTTGTAGTTATATGTACTTTCTTTGTAGTTTATATAGAAATAAATTCTCTGTAGATATAAGCGAATATTTTTAAGTTTCTTTTTCTTTGATATTTTTGTTTTGTTATATTCATTGTATTGTTTAAATTATTTTATTAATAAATATATGCAAATCGTAGACCGTTGCAATAGTAATTTTTATAAATTCATAAAGGTTGTAGAGGCGTAGCAAGGGGGAAATTTTTCTATCACAATCAGGGGCTCCAGGAAGACATGTTGGCCCCGGGCGTCGACGACCCTAGTTATTCTACTGAAAGATTGACTACCTGCATATAATGGGGGCGTACTTATAACACTTTTGTGCCAGGCGTAGGATTGCCTAGTTCCGGCTCTGAGCAAAGCTCTAGCAAATCCCATCTCTTCCATCATGTACTATGATTAATGTCGTTTGCGGTTATTATGGACATAATGGCAAGATCTAAACTTTCTTACATTTTGAGGGTGCAATTCTGAAACTGTTTGCAGACTGGCGGCTAGAGTGTCCACCTGACCAAACTTTAGGTAACTCTCATGGAGGTATTTGGTTCATCTAGTGTATAATCTCATTTCCTCTACTCTACCAGATAGTGACTGGAGAGAGTTTGAATAGTGTGTATTTGGGAGCATTACCGAAGCCACATTATGTCAAGAAGTTGGGTATATTCTTGCCGTGTGTATGCTATATCCAAAAATTTCATTAATTCATATAATATGTCCTCCTCATCTTTTCTTAATACCGAACACATCATGAATAGTAAATCTAATAGAAAAAAAAATTATCTGCGAAAAAGATCTAAACTTCCAAAACACTTTGGTTCGTTTCACAAATGTATCGGGTCAGTTCCAATCTCAGTGGTATCCATTTCCACTTACAGTCTACCAAGCCTCACTTACTTTTTCTGACAGAATCCCAATTACCGATTGATTCAACCACTGTTCATCTCAGTTTTCCGAATTTTTCGCTGTATCATCCCTTTCGCTTTAAAGGTGGTACTTGTGCATATGTCCGGCCTAATATTCGCCGTAGCAGACAATAATTTGGAATCTCCTCTTTTCGATGATCGCAGGCTTAAAATCTCTCTGTCCCATTCTGTCAAATTCATCAGTTGCCCCCTGTCATTCTCAACTCCATTAATCATGTGGAACTTTTGACTTCCTTTCTGTGAAACTGCACTCTCTCTCTCTCTCTTTCGCTCTCAGTCCAACTTTCCTAACAGTGAGATAATTTTCCTTGGTGATATGAATGTTCACATATGAATGTTAGTTAAGAAACACATAAAAACCAAGGAAGTGAAGCCAGTCGACATCGCTGGACAGTGCAGTGTTGAGTCAGTTTGGTGTGACATAAGCATTGGGAGATCAAAATTGAGAGTAGGAGTGTGCTATAGGCCTAATGACTCTGATGAGTATAATAAGGAACTGTACAGGGAAATAGAGTGGGATAGTAAATCAGAGAGTCTTATAATGGGAGATTTTAATTTCCCAGATATTGACTGGAATTTGGAGGCTGGTTACTCACGCACTAGCAGGGCTTTTGTGAATTTATTGGATGATTGTTTTCTACATCAGCATGTTCGGGAGGCAACTAGAGGGAGTAATACTCTTGATTTGATTATCAGCAGTGATTCTTCATGCATTAAGAATCTGCAGATAAATGAGCCACTAGGTGGCAGTGATCACAGTGTGCTGAAGTGGGATTTACTCAAAGAGGTAACTACCATTAGGGGTAAAGGGAAGGGTTATTGCTTCCGTAAAGGCGACTACGATGGACTGAGACAGTATTTAAATTCTATACAGTGGGACCAACTGATGATGTTACCAACAGCAAATTCAAAATGGGAAGCATTCAAAGAACTTATCTTGGAAGCTACTAGGCTTTACATACCTACTAAGAAATATTGTTCAAGGTTTAGGCCAAAATGGATGTCAGATGAACTAATGAGGCATATGGCAGAGAAGAAAAATGCATGGGATACTTACAAATTAACACATGACACAGAAGCCAATGATAGATACAAGTTGATATGCAACCAGGTTACAAAGGAGGTTAGGCAGGCGAAGGCAGATTACGAGAAATCCTTGGCAAGGGATGCAAAGAAAAACAGCAAAGAGTTCTTTACTTATGTAAACTCTAGAAGGAAGGGGATGAATCAGATTGGTCCACTTGATATTGATGGGTCAACTGTTGATGATCCTGCTCAGGTAGCTAACAAACTAAATGAATATTTTGCATCGACATTCACACATGAGGAGTTATTCAGCAAGGGGAATGCCAGAGGTGTATTCAACTCTAACAGTAAGCTACAGAATCTTGAAATAACTGGGAGTAAAGTGGAGGAGAAACTGTTGAAGATAAACACAAGAAAGGCACCCGGGGTGGATGGGATCTATCCAGTTATATTAAAGGAGGCAGCAAAGGAAGTAAGCAAACCCTTAGCCATAATTATGAGAGCTTCCTTGGACTCAGGGGAGGTACCCATAGACTGGAAATGTGCAAATGTGACCCCAATTCACAAAGGAGGATCAAAGGCTGACACAAGTAATTATAGACCTGTGAGCTTAACTTCTGTTCCAGGAAAATTAATGGAGGCACTGGTTAAAGAAGCACTGCAGGATCATTTAGACAAGACTTCAGTTATAGCTCAGACACAGCATGGTTTTGTTAAGAGGAAGTCTTGCCTGACCAATTTGATTGGATACTATGATGCAGTCACAAAAGAACTGGATGCAGGGAATAACTTTGATATTATATACTTGGATCTTAGAAAGGCTTTTGATACTGTTGCACATGGAAGACTGCTACACAAATTGGAGCAGTGTGACATTGGAGGCAAATTGCTGCTATGGATAAAGGGGTGGTTGAGGGGGAGAAGACAGAGAGTGGTAATCAATGGACACTGCTCATCGTGGACTAATGTTATTAGTGGAGTCCCTCAGGGCTCAGTGTTGGGTCCATTGTTGTTTTCTGTATTTATAAATGATATTGATGATGGTATATCAAGCTTAATGTCCAAGTTTGCAGACGATACAAAGGTTGGCAGGGTTGTCAAGGACACTACTGACACTATGCTGCTGCAACAGGATCTGGAAAGGTTGAGCAGATGGGCTGAGAGGTGGCAAATGAAGTTTAACATTGACAAATGTAAAGTACTACCCATGGGAAACAGCAACCCCAGAGCAACGTATCAACTCTGTGGTACTACACTGACAGTGGTAGAGAATGAAAGGGACTTGGGGGTGGTTGTGCAGGCAGATATGAAGTTCTCTGAGCAGTGCAGACGGGCTGCAAGAGTAGCTCATGGAGTATTGTCAATGATATACAGGAATTTTTCCAGCAGGGATAAGGAGGTGATTATTCCATTGTATAAGGCAATGGTCAGGCCACACCTAGAGTACTGTATACAGGTCTGGAGGCCTCATTTCAAGAAGGATGTAGAGCTGCTGGAACGAGTACAGAGAAGGGCAACAAGATTAGTGAATGGAACAAAGGGGTGCTCTTACGAAGAAAGGCTTAAGTTTTGAAAATTACAGTGTCTGGAGACTAGGCACCAGCGAGGTGATCTGATAGAGGTGTATAAAGCCTTGAATGGTTTAAGCATGCTCAATGCTGATGAGATTCTTCCTCTAGCTCAGAAAAATCACCTGAGAGGGCATAAATTCAAATTGAGGAAAGAGAGATGTAGGATAGATGTGCGGAAATTTGCCTTTAGCCAGCGGGTGGTTGGTTGGTGGAACAGACTTTCATCCCTTGTGGTGGAGGTTGATAGCCTAAATAAGTTTAAGGCTCAGCTGGACAGGTATTTTGAAAGAACAGAGGGGTGAAGTGGAAGTGGGTTTTTTTTTTTTGGCTGATGCTGCATAAGCTTGCTTTCTTGCATCAAATGCCTCTACTAATGCTAATGCTAACTCCAGCTGTCTTCCATTTTCTAGTCACATTGACTCAGCTGGTCGGGACACTGAGGCATTTGCAATTACTGATGGCCTCGCACAGATTGTTCAGTTACTTACCACAATATAAGACAATCATAATCGCACAGACGCCACTCTTGATCTTTTTCTCACAAAGAATCCTTCCAAGTACACGGTCGAGATGAGTGGTCCTCTAGGCACCTCAGATCGCAACTTGGTGATGGTCTCTTATCCAATGGAACCTTTCTCTCCTGGTCATTCTCAACCGTGTTTTGCATTACAAGAATGCAGAATGGGATGATCTCTTGACTTCTATTCTTTTCCTTGGTTGGAATATTGTTTTAAATTTCCTGGTGTGAATGTTTGCTCAGATTGTATCACGGAAATTATTCTTGTAGGGTTGAAATTCTTTATTTCACACTCGACCTTAAAATATTGGCGCCTATCTAAATTTTACTTTTTCCTATAAATGTGCTCAAGCCGTTCAAGATAAGAATATTGCATATCGCAATTGGCTTGCATCCAAATCTCCAGGTTAATTTTCTGCCTGCATCAATTACAAAGAAGTTATTAATCAGTCCAAACTAGGTTTTGAGCAGGCTAATAGTAGAAACTTGCTTTTTATCCAAATGCTAGTGCATTCTGGTCTCTTGCTAAAGCTGTTGACCGCAACTTTTTTACATCTCTACTCCTACCTCTGTTAAAACCCGATGGTTCTTTATATTTAGCTATTTCAGCTAAAGGTAAATCCAATCTGCTTGCATCCTACTTTTCTTCTAACTCTTGTATTGATGATCTTGATAAACCATTTCCTACCAACCCAGTAGCTTCCATTCAATGCCTCTTGTAGTCTTCCCTCAAAAGGATGTTAAAACAGTGCTCCCGAGCTTGCTCCTCTTCTGTGTGGTTATTTTAAGCTTTCTTAATATACTGGTATTTTTCCTTCTGCTTGGAAATTTGCTCATATGCAGCCAGTTCCTAATAAGGGTGACAAATCCCTCCCGTACAATTATCGATTGTACTACTTCTCTTTCTAAAGTAAAGAACGAATCCAATAACCACTCACTTCTAAACTCTCTAGAAACTTTCCATCTGATCAATGATCGGTAATATTGATTCCGTCAGTGTCGATCCACTGAGTGATATACTGGTTAAGTTGTCCAATTACGAACAGATTCAATGGAAAAGTTTGGTGAAACTCCAGCAGTTTCTCTTGACATTTCAAAGGATTTTGATCGTGTTTGGTATAAAAGTGTTCTAAATAAGCTACCATCTTCTGGTTTGTCAAAAGTTCTTTGTATTTAGGTATCCGGTTTTCCCTCTGACCGCGCACTGCAGGTGATGGTAGACGGATTTCACTTGTAACATGACCTCATGCTAGTGTTCTACAAGGTTTAGTTCTATTTTAATTAATTAGTCCATGGGGGCTACTTTATAAAATTGTAAGAAATAAATTTTTTACACAAGAAGTGTATGGATCGATCGTATACAATGGTTTGGAGACCACCAACTGGACGGATTCTGTAAACATTATTCTAGGTAATCTTTTTCTACAGGACAATGTGTGGTCTGATTCTGATTTTCACACTAATATTCGTTCTGCCAATACTCTGTATGTTACTTCAATTAAGACTGAGCATTTTAATGCCATCGAATTGGACACAGCGTTCAAGCAAGTGAAAGTTAAGGATGGACATCCTGGAGAATACCTTTATTGTGCGTCTCGCCAAGATTAAGCCCAGTATACTTTTACAACTTTTCAATAAATGTTTAGATGCTGCAAATTTCCCGGATCTGTGGAAGACTGCCCTCATCAAGCTGATTAGGAAACCAGACAAGCAAGTGAAAAACCAAGGTGTTATTGGCCAACCTTGGTAAGCTATTAGAACGTTTATTGCCCTGAGATTAAACAACTTCTTATTGTAACGGGGACTAATTCCGCCTAATCAATACGGATTCACTCCCGGAAGGTCCTTCGAGAACGCCCTTGCTGACTTGATTTCTTCTGTTGAACACACCAGTTTCAAGTACAGTATACTCTTGCTATCTTTATTGACATCATCATCAGCAGCCATTTTCAATCCACTGCAGGATGAAGGCCTCTCCAGCAACTTTTCAGTTCCTTCTGTTTTGAGCACTGGCCACCCATTTACTACCCAAAAACACATGAATTTCATCTATCCATCTCCGCCTTTGTAGTAGTAGTAGTGGCATGTGATGCAAGAAAGCAAATATATGAGCTTATGCAGCATCAGCCAAAAAAAAAAAAAAAAAAAATCACACCATTCCCTCCCAATGCCTGTCCAGTTCCTCCTTAAATTTATTCAACCTATCAACTTCCACAACGGAATTGCTGGAAGTTTGTTCCAGCAATTAACCACCCGCTGTCTAAAGGCATATTTCCGCACATCTATTCCCCATCTGTCCTTTCTTAATTTGAATTTATGCCCCCTTAGGTTCGCCATCTGAACAAGTGGAAGGATCCCATCAGAATTCAGCGTGCTGAACCCATTCAAGGCCTTATACACCTCAATCAGATCACCGGAAAGGTGCCTAGTCCCCAGCCACTGCAATTTACAGAACTTAAGCCTCTCTTGATAAGAGGATCCCTTCATTCCCCTCACCAATCTTGTTGCCCTTCTCTGTACACGCTCAAGTAAATCTACATCCTTCCTAAATTGAGGCCTCCAGACCTGTACGCAGTACTCAAGGCGTGGCCTGACCACTGCCTTATACAGAGGGATAATCACCTCCTTTTCCTTGCTAGCAAAATTCCTATATATCATTGACAAAACTCCATGACCTGCCCTGGCAGCCTGTCTGCATTGGTCAGAAAACTTCATATCTGCCTGCACAATTACTCCCAGGTCTTTCGTTTTCTACCACCTTAAGTGTAGTACCACACAATTGGTACGTTTCTCTGGGGTTACTTCTACCCATAAGCAGTACTTTGCATTTGTCAAGGTTAAACTTCAGTTGCCACTTCTTAGCCCATCTGCCCAAATTATCTAGATCCTGTTGCAGTAGCACACTGCCATTACTGTCATTCACAACCCTGCGAACCTTTGTATCATCTGCAAACTTCGACACTAAGCCTGATATACCTTCATCAATATCATTGATAAATATACAAAACAACAGTGGACCCAACATCGAACCCTGTGGGACTCCACTAATAACATTAGTCCAAGAAGAGCAGCACCCATTGATTACCACCCTCTGTCTTCTCGCACTTAACCATCCTTTTATCCATTGTAGCAACTTACCCTTAATATCATTCTGCTCCAATTTATACAATAGTCTTCCATGCGCAACAGTGTCAAAAGCTTTCCTGAAATCCAAATAAATGATATCAAAATTATTTTTTGCATCCAGTTCCTTTGTAACCACATCATAATATCCTATCAAATTTGTCAGACAAGAATTTCCCTTAACAAACCCATGCTGTGTCTGAATTATTGCTGCAGTCTTGTCTAGATGATCCTGCAATGCATCTTAACCAGAGACTCCATTATTTTACCCGGAACAGAAGTTAAACTAACTGGTCTGTAATTACTCGTGTCACCCTTCGATCCCCCTTTGTGAATTGGGGATACATTTGCACATCTCCAGTCCGTGGGAACCTCCCCTGAGTTCAAGGATGCTCTCATAATTATGGCTTATGGTTTGCTTAGTTGCTTTGCCGCCTCCTTTAATATAACTGGATAGATCCCATCCACCCCAGGTGCTTTTCTTACGTTTAACTTCAACAGTTTCTCTTCCACTTTGCTCTCAGTTATTACAAAATCATTAAGTATCCTGCTACAATTTGATAACCTTCTGCCATTTTCAAACCTTAATAATTCCTCACGTGTGAATGTAGATTCAAAATACTCATTCAGTTTGTTTTCTATCTGAGCAGGATCATCAACAGTCGAACCATCGATGTCAAGTGGACGAATCAGATTCATCCCCTTCCTTTTAGAGTTCATATAAGTAAAGAAATCCTTGCTGTTTTTCTTAGCATCTTTTGCCAAGGATTTCTCGTAATCTGCCTTCACCTGCCGAACCTCCTTTGTGACTTGATTACAGATTAACTGATATCTGCCATAGGCTTCTGAGTCGCTTGATATTTTATATGCATCCCATGCATTTTTCTTCTCTGTTACGAGTCTCATTAGTTCATTTGACAAGCATTTAGGCCTAAACTTTGAACAATATTTCTGAATAGGTATGAAACTTTTAGTAGCAACCACGATTAATTCCTTGAATGCTTCCCACTTAGAATTTACTGTTGGTAACATAGTCAGTTGATCCCACTGTACAGAATTTAAAAACTGTCGGAGACCATTGTACTCGCCTTTACGGAAGCAAAAACCCTTTCTTTTACCCCTGATGGTAATTAAATCTTTAAATAAATCCCACTTCAGTACACTGTGATCACTACCACCTAGTGGTTCTTTTATCTGCAAATTCCTAATACATGAATGATCACGGCTGATAACCAGATCAAGAGTATTACTTTCACTGGTTGCCTCTCGAACATGCTGCTGCAGAAAACAATCATCCAATAAATCCACAAAAGTCTGACTAGTGTGTGAGTGCCCAACCCACAAGTTGCAGTCAATATCTGGGAAGTTAAAATCCCCCATTATAAGACATTCGATTTACTAGCCCACTCTATTTCTCTGTACAATTGTTCATTTTACTCATTGGAGTCATTAAGCCTATAACACACTCCTACTCTTATTTTTGCTTTCGCAGTGCTTATGTCACACCAAAATGACTCAACAGTGCACTGTTCATCTATATCAACTGGATGCACTTCTTTTGATTTTATGTTTTTCTTAATTAACAGCATAACACCTCCTCCCTTCCTATCCTGTCTATCCTTTCTGTACACATTGTACTCCCCAAATTCCAGATTCTTACGTTTAACTTCAACAGTTTCTCTTCCACTTTGCTCTCAGTTATAAGGAACAGTTTCTCTTCCACTTTGCTCTCAGTTATATAAGGAATGCCAGTTCGGCATTCCTTATATCAGTGTGACACCATGTCTCTGATATCCCAACAATATCCGCCTTTGATGTTTTGACCAACACTTCAAATTCATCAAATTTATTTACTATACTTCGAGCATTGGTATACATGCAAGTATAGATGCACCTATTCTTATTCTTAGTTACTCTAACACATCCCATATACCCACCTGTTTCACGATGACTGCCACCCGTCCGTGAAAACCCCCAACACCCCTTGCTCCAGGTCGCTACTTATTCTAATAGAAGTTGTGCAAGAATCACCTTCACCTCTGCCTACGGCTACTGTTAAACTATGTCCTTGTATCCCCCCCAAGCTATCAGTTTTCCGACCCACCCAACACTGCCTCGATAGCATCAGCAAATATTCTTGCACCCTTTCTATTTAAGTGTATCCCATCCCTGTAGAAGCAGTCTCTCCTGTTAACAAGTACAGTCCAGGCTGAAAAAAATTCTATCCCTTGAGTCTTGCACAATCTTTCCAGGGCCGAATTGATCGTCAAGGCTCTCATCATATACTGCCTCCTATCGTGTCTGGGCAGAATTGCAGACACTTTCAAATTCAACCCTAATTCACTGCTTTTTTTCACCAGTGACCTCTACTTGTTAAGTAATTCTGCCGGTCTCCTACTCTTGATATCATTAGTGCTAACGTGTACAACTATATCACCTTTTGGGCCCTTAAAAGATGATATCTGCTCTACAACGTCATCAACCTTTGCCCCTGGCAGACATATCCTGGTCCTGTTCCACCGATCCCTTTTACAAAGGATGTTTCCCGTTTTCCTGACAATAGAGTCACCAACAACTACTAGTTCCTAAGGGACCAGCGCATTCTGCCTTGGGGGTTGCCGCTGTGTTGCGTGATGACCAAGTGCAAGCTCTGGCGTTGATGTGGGCAGCTGAGAGCCTGATGGGCCCCTCAATTTAGATCTTTCGAGGGCATCCACCCTGTCCTTCAAACTCTCATATAGGCCCATAACAGCGCCGAGTTGTCGGATTTCCTTACACTCCTTACATCGCGCACACACAAAGACATCCCCCATGGCAATATCATGTTCCGTTCCAGATAGGTTCGGCAAACATTTCACAAGTTGTACATTTTTTTAGGCTGTGATGCGTTGGAGAATCGCCCCCCTCAGTTCTCCCCCGAGTCACAGCACTCCTGCCACTTTGTGCCCGTTGCTTTGCTGCTCTAGTTTGGGGCATGATACTTTAAATTAATAAAATCAATAAATTAAATGAATTAAATGTCAATACTACGCATCTAATAGAAACAGTGAAGCGTATTACTGTTTCTACAATTATACGTTAGAGCTACCTAGCTACCTCAATTAAAAATTTGAATTCCCTATCACTATATACAAAAACAGTGCCTGCAATATTCGAATGAAATAACGGTTTTATAAAGTATTACGTATATCTACAAAAACTGTTTATATAAATTAAAATAAAAATAACCAGCCTAATTAAAACTATAAGACTACGTATTAAGTACAATTTAAAATAACAATTATGTAAATAAAAAGCAAACACTTATCGTTTTGTTCGGAGCCTGTAACTCGCAGCTGTATTTTCTAAAGAGAGTCAGCGCCCTCTCTTTAGAAGAGAGGGCTTTGTCTTCCAGGTTTTCTTCTAGCTCCTCTTGGGTACCATTCTGTTATTTTCTTAGTCCATCTGTCATCATGTCTTCGAGCTATGTGTCCTGCCCAAGACCATTTTAGTTCTTTAATTTTGATAAGAATGTCCTTTACTTGAGTTTGCTGCCTAATCCATGTGTTTCTCTTTTTATCTAACAGTCTGATTCCCAGTATAACTCGTTCCATTCTTCGCTGTGTAGTTCTCAGCTTCTCTTCCATTCTTTTGGTGAGTGCCCAAGTTTCACTTCCATAAGTCATGGTGGGGAGTATACATTGGTTTATTATTTTACTTTTCAGACAAACTGGGATATTGCTCTTCAGTATGTGACTATATTTCCTGAATGCTATCCATCCAGAATTTATTCTTCTCTTGACTTCCAGCCATTTATCATTATTACAGCTAATAACTTGTCCCAGATAAGTATATGACTCCACCTTTTCAATTACTGCTCCTTCAATCATTATTTCCCTTTATGTGGCATACTTGTTCGAGTGGGCAGGAGCGGGAGTGCAGTAGCACACGCTCTTTGAGTAGACCGGGGTTCAAGCCCCTGACTGCTGAATACGGTCGATCTGCCAACCCGCACTGGACCAGCGTGGCAGATTATGGTCCATTTCCCTCAGCATGAATTGTTGAGGAGGCTTCCACCTTGCAGTGGGTTGATAATGGCTGCACTTTACTTTTTACTTGTTCATCATTACTTTTGTTTTAGCCATATTCATCTTTAGTCCAAAATCCTTACTAACTGTGCATAACTGATTAAGATTTTCCTCTAATTCTTTGGGATCGTGGCTTATAACTAAAATGTTATCTGCAAATCGTAAATGGTGTAGATACCCACCGTTCACATTGGCTCGTTTTTGCGACCAGTCTAATCTTCTGAAAGCTTCCTCAAGGGCAGCAGTAAACAGCTTCGGAGATATTGTGTCTCCTTGTCGAACTCCTTTCTCGATTTTAAATTTGTTACTGTCTTTGTCTAGTCTAATAAAGGAGGCAGCACTCTCATATACAAATTTGTATTTTCTTCAAAATCATAATATATGGGGTATCAATGCCTTGTCTTTCCAGTGCCCGAAACATTGCCTTAGCTGTATGGAGTCAAATGCCTTTTCATAATCCACAAATGCCAGGCATAATGGTGTTTTATATTCATTTGCTTTCTCCATTAGCTGTGATATTACGTGAAGGTGATCTTTAGTTGAGAATACTGTCCTAAAGCCAGCTTGCTCTTTCGGTTGATTCTCATCAAGTATTCTTTCTAATCTGTTAGTAATGACCCTTGTGAACAACTTGTAGATGTGGGATATCAAGCTAATTGGTCTATAATTTCCAATTTCGGATTTATCTCCTTTCTTATGCAGCAAAACTATGATTGCATTATTCCACTGCTTAGGCGTCACACCTTTTCTAATGCACTTTATGAAGAGCCTTGTCAGTTTTTGTGTTATGTCTCTTCCTCCCAATTTTAACAACTCTACAGTAATTTCATCTTCCCCCGGGGCTTTCCGATTCTTCATTTTCTTCAATGCATGTTTACATAACTCAGTATTCTCAATTTTTCTCCTTGTCAGTGTTTTTCTTGCTCTTCATTTGTCGTCTTCGGTTCATCATGACAAGTGTTTCTTGACTAATTTTTTCTTTGGATTTCTGTTTCCCTATAGGTTTCTTGGGCTTTATCACTTTCAGAAAGTGATAAAGCCCAAGAAACCTATAGAAAAGAAAAGAAAGTTGTAATATTCCTCGTCGATATCTTGGTCCTGAGCAGTCTGCAGAAGCTTAAACTTGTTCTTAAGTTCCAGTACATACTGCTTTTTCTCCTCCTCTGTTATCTCAAAGACCTTTGTATTATTTAATCCGGTCAGTTTTTTCCTTTCCTACATCTATATCAAGTGTACATCTTACCATTCTGTGATCACTTCCAACATTTACCTTATTCAGGACGGTAACATCATTCACAATATATCTTCTGTTAGTGAGGATGAAGTCGATTTCATTAGTTGTTAATCCATTTGGACTCTTCCATGTCCACTTTCTGTTCACCCTTTCCTTGAAAAAGTGTTCATTACTGACAGTCCTTGAGATTCTGCAAATTCCACAAGTCTTTCACCTCTTTTATATCTTTCACCAATTCCAAAATTTCCCATAGTTCCTCTTTCTGCGCTGTTTTGCCTTTTTCCAACCTTAGCATTGAAATCCCCCATCATAATAGTGTAGTGGGTTTTATGCTCATCTAGAAGACTCTCAATTTCGGTGTACATTTCTTCAACCTCTTCATCATCATGGTTCGATGTTGGTGCATAAATCATTATAATCTTTATCTTGTACCTCTTAGAAATCTTGAGTATTAGTCTTGACACCCTTGGTGATGTACTTTTGAATTTCAAAATGTTGTTTTTAAAATCTTTATGGACCAGAAACCCAACTCCACCTTCACTTCTTTCACTGTTTCCATTGGTATACAACAGATTTCCACTTGATAAACTCATAAGTGATTCATTTCTTCTTCTTGTTTCAGCCAAACCGATGATATTCCAATTCACATTTTCTAATTCCTTTTCCAGCTCTAATATCCTGCCTTCACCGATGAGTGATCGTACGTTATAAAAGGCCAAGTTCAGTTTCCGTGCATGGCAACCTGGTCGTACCCAGAGATTCTTAGCACCCTCTGCTTCCACTCTGATCCTCTCGCTGCCGTAAGAGGTTGAGTGACAGCTGCTGGGGACTGAGGGCCATTTGTATTGTTGCACTCTCATATGCTGGAGGGTTTGGTCTTTTCCTCTTCAAGCTGACCAGGCGTCTTGAAGAGAACCACTCTACACGTTCGTTGCCACCTAAGTGACTTAACAGGGCTTACCATCGAGAAGGTATGTATGAGTGGATTTTAGGGAGGCAGGCCAACCGGACTTCTCCTAAATCTTCTGTAATAGAGATATTGGATCCATTAGTGTTTTAGGCTGAGTGTCTGATAACACACAGGATACCTGTTCCCCTCTATTTGATTCCCTTTGGTGGGAAAGTGCCCTGGAATGCTTACGTCATGCCGAAATGTTCCAAGCAACTTTATCTTCTAATAAAGAGCTGTTTTTCTAACAGATTTATCACCGTCAGATCTAAGCACAGAAAAATTTTGCGTCCGGTCCTTCGAGGGTGTCCTCAAGGCTACATTTTGCGACCAGTTTTCTGGAGCTTTGTTTTGCAAGGTTGGATTCCCGAACCTTTGGCAACGTGAAGATCGCATATGCAGCTGATTTGACAGTCCTTGTTAGTGGCAATTCAAGATCATCAATTGAAATACCCGCAGAGAAAGTTTTATCTAATTAATTTATTAAACAATGAATAGTTGAAAATAAGTTAAAAATTAGTCCTACCAAGACAAAAATGATGGTCCTTTGCTGTAAATTGGACGTTCGTCGACCACCAAGAGTTAAAATAAACAGTACACAATACAATTCCTCTAGTAACGAAAATTAAACTTTTGGGAATAACTATTGACAGCAGGTTAAAATTTCTCCCTCATTTATCCAATATGCGAATTAAGATTAGGAATTTCACCGGCGCACTTGTCAGAGTTTCTAGAACTGAGTGGGGTCTTTCTAGAAGATCTTTAAGAAATTTACTATAACTCTGTTTTTCTCCCTATTGTTGCCTATTCTGCTGGCGCTTGGCTGCATAGAATGTGGACTAAAATTTCAATCAAAATTGATGTCAATCCAGCGTACAATGTTACTTTGCATTTTGAAGATTTGTCGAACTGTTTCAACACCTGCTTTGCAAGTTTTAGCTGGGACGTTACCACTTGATCTCTCCGTAATTTTCAGATGCTTATGTTATCGCCTGAAACTTAAGATCCTTGCAGTTTCTATTCACTCAAGTCGATGTTAAATCTGAACGACAAAGAATTTGGCAAAAGTTGATCAATTTGTGACAGAGTAAGTGGGACAGCACAACGCTGGGCAGTGTAACACGCAGTTTTTTGCCCTGAAGTTTATACTCTTGTGGATAAAAAAGCTACAGTCTGGTTTAGACTTGACTTGTTTACCTCTTATTTGTTATCAGGACATTGATAAAATAAGAAACTGTTTAAATTTTGCTCGTCTCCTACGGAATTCTGTCATTGCGGCGGTGTGGAAGATTGGCAGCACATGTTGTACTCTTTCCCTCATATAATGAATTTTGAGTAGAATGCAGAATGCAATTCCCAACTTTTCATCAGGATAGTCTGCATGTCTTGGGAGTTCTGTCCATCCCTGGAGGTCCAGGGATCAGCTAATGGCGATTTCTAGCTATAGATTCCACAACGAGTTGCCATGAAATTGCACTACAGTACTTCGAATAAGTGGCGCTTCACCAAAGGAGAAGACTATGTTTCTTATTCTCAGCGGATACCACCACCCAGACTGCACCCTTTCAAGGCTATTTGATATAGCTTAAACGATGCCGCCTTTGCAAAAATTTGCTAATTCAGAGTTTAGCTCTCTTCTATATGATGCGTTTGCATTAACTTGTACGTAGCCTAATTTTCCTGAGGCATAAGCCCTTAATGCATCTTAGGAAAATATATGACTTAACAAAGTCATATATTACTTAAAATATAAATCCAGTTTTTTTTATTAAACATTTATGAAATTTATTTCTTAGTTTCTCTCCTATGTCGTCAGGAATGGTATGGTTGAAGTCTCTCTCTCTTCAATTGCTTTGTTCAATGACCGTCTCTGTGTTTCAGGTTCGGTTATAGAATTAGGTAACCAAGAATGAGTCTTGATGAATAACTGATGTATTCTAACCATAGAATCGGAAAAAAATTGAATTATCGGCAGTATCCAAAACATGGACAACTTTTTATTTTATATATATACAGGCAGTTCTCGCTTTATCAGCTTTCGCTTTACGAGTTTTTTTTTTCCCAAGTATCAAGAAAATCGAAAATATGAATATTAATTGCAAAAAATGAATGTTAAACATTCGTAAATACCGCATTCCAAACCACGTGCGTAGCTATACAATACAGTGTATCCAGCTTTACGATATTAATCAGTTTTTTGGTAATTCGTTTCAAGATCTCGGAAGTTGAAATTTTCGCTGTATAAATAAGCTATTTATCTCTCTAAAATGTCATTTTTAAGGTCAGGAGCCCGACCTTAAGGCCATATAAAAGGTCATGAGCTTGGTTTGTAAATTGTATTAGTTACCAATTCAAATCATTAAACGCACTACACTTTCACCGTTATCATATGTTCCGTTATAAGAATCAATTTTAAACGCCTTTGTGATATTTTTCTAAAGCACATTTCTGGAGATCACGACCATAAAACAATAAAAACAATTTTCACTTTCCGGTTTATTGGGCTTTTCTGTTACTGCAAGCAATTATAAACGGGTAGTAAACTCGATCTTCTTGCATTTGCGAAAATACCGATAGCTGGAATTGTGTGGTTTTTTACGTTATTATGGTGAAATGTGTTTCTTCTTTACTGAAATCTTCAATCGTATAAAAAACTTAAATTTTCAGAATCTTCTCTTCATTCCTTTTTTTTTTTAAGCTTCGTAAACTTGTTACTCCAAGCGAATCGTGTTAGTTGCAATTTGTGTGTGCCGTTAAAAAATACTTATGCATGCAATCGTGAAATTTATAATTAAAAGAGAAGATTATCTTGGAAATAAATGCCTCTTGAAGCATTTCTGAAGAAGACGACTCCTTGTGCAACAAACGAACGAGTGCTGAGCCAATAATGAGTGATCAACGAGTGTGCATTTAGTCGATGATGATGGTGAAGAATAAACATTCTTTAACATTTGTAAGTCATAAATAATTTCTCTTCTCTATTATTATAATTTTCTTGATTTTACAGGCTACGTTTTCATTTCTTTCGATAAATCAATCATTGGTTAAACATAAACTAATTAGCTAACTAGTGTCATTGTTGAGAACGTAACCCCTATTTTTAACCTTATGGCTATGATAAATAAATTCCCGCTTTACGAGTTTTCGCTTTACGAGCGCGCGCTAGGAACGAATTAACTCGTAAAGTCGAGAAGTACCTGTATATAGGACAGTCTGTAATGAAGTAGCCTAGTGGTCAGGAGCGAGAGAGGGTAGTAGCAGGCGCTTTTTGATTGAACCGGGTTTCAAGCCCGTGACTGCTAAAGGCGGCTAATGTTTGTATTGATAATTTATTGTAAACTCCTCTGACTTGGTGGTCGTGCCGGAGTATAAACAAGAACATATAAAACAATTCTGCACGTAACCATGTCCACCTTGTCAAATTAGGCTCAGGTAGAAGGGGAAGGCTGACTACGTTGCATATTTCTATATATAGTTATGCGGGGCTTATGCGATCTTTATATAAGAAATAACTTTATTGACTTTGTCCCAAATTTTCTCCTAAATTGTTTCTTCAAGCCTGCTGCCACTAATTGTTACTTAATGTGGATCTGATCCATATTAATTACCTATTTGAGAAAATAGAAAACCTGTAATGGAGAAACTGCTTTCATCATAGAAGATGCAGCATCATCAATAAAAAATGAAGGCTTTTTTATAGGTTGGCTCTTAGTCAGGATAGTAATAACTGCAAAGAGTCATTTACAAATCTTGTAGTTTTAGAGTAATTCATGTTTTCGAGAACCTTACAAGGCAAACAAAAATGGACGAGAAGGCTGTCCAACTAATTTACCACGTACCAAATGCACAATACATTACAAAGCCACAAGCATCTGCCGTTCAATCGGTGGATATCCGCACTTTTCTCCCAGTATTCATGAATTTCTCAAATAAATAACGTCATCATAAGTATAATAAGAGACTTCTTCTTCAAGGTAAATTTTAGATTTGTTTGGATTTTTTTGATTTTTACAATAAAGGCGATCGACGTCAAAATTTCTTTTCTTTTCTTTTTTTTTTTTTGGCTCCATATGTTTTCATATATTGATTGATTTGGGATTTTTTTCCCCCCTCGGCTGTTTTAAAGTCATGTCAAACTATTCACCGAGGAACGCGCTATAAATTTTAAGGGATTACGCGCTATGTTAAGAAGTTTATAATATTTTAATTTTTTTTTTTTTGTATAATATGCCAGATTTTAGAGAATTTTACAGAGTTTATTGTACTTTCATCGAACGTCATTAACGGCACGAGAATTAAAGCAAACACCGTTAGGTTAAATTTGAAAGTGTCTGCAATTCTGCCCAGACACGGTAGGAGGGAGTACATGATGAGAGCTTTCTCAATCAATTCGGCGCTGGAGGGAATGTGCAAGGCTCAATGGGTAGACTTTTTTCAGCATGGCCTGTGTTTGTTAACAGGAGAGACTGCTTCTACAAGGATGGGATACACTTAAATAGAGAGGGTGCAAGAATATTTGCTGATGCTATCGAGGCAGAGTTAGGTGAGTCGGAAAACTGCTAGCTTGGTGGGGTTTCACAGACTAAAAGGTTAAAAGCAGCCGCAAGCAGAGGTGAAGGTAATTCTTGCACTACTTCTATTAGAATAAGCAGCGACCTGGAGCGAGTGTGGCTGGGGAGTTTTAGGGACTGAAGGCAGTCATCGTGAAACAGGTGGGTATATGGGATGTAACTAAGAATAAGAATAGGTGCATGTATACCAATGCTAGAAGTATAGTAAATGAATTTGTAGTGTTGGTCAAGACATCAAAGGCGGATATTGTTGGGCTAGCAGAAACGTGGTGTCACACAGATATAAAGAATGCAGAATTGGAATTTGGGGAGTGCAATGTGTACAGAAAGGATAGATAGGATAGGAAGGGAGGAGGTGTTATGCTGTTAATTAAGAAAAACAAAATCAAAAGAAGTCCATCCAGTTGATATAGATGAACAGTGCACGGTTGAGTCAGTTTGGTGTGACATAAGCACTGCGAAAGCAAAAATAAGAGTAGGAGTGTGTTATAGGCCTAATGACTTGAATGAGTACAATGAACAATTGTACAGAGAAATAGAGTGGGCTAGTAAATCAGAATTCCCTATAATGGGGGATTTTAATTTCTCAGATATTGATTGGAACTTGTCAGTTGGTCACTTGCACATTAGTAAGACTTTTGTGAATTTTTTGGATGATTATTTTCTGCAGCAGCATGTTCGAGAGGCAACCAGAGAGGGTAATACTCTTGATCTGGTTATCAGAAGTGATCATTCTTGTATTAAGAATTTGCAGATAAAGAGCCCACTAGGTGGCAGTGATCACAGTGTACTGATGTGGGGTTTACCTAAAGATATAATTACCATCAGGGGTAAAGGAAAGGGTTTTTGCTTCGGTAAAGGTGACTACAGTGGTCTCAAACTGTTTTTAAATTCTGTACAGTGGGATTAACTGATGATGTTACCAATTTTAAGTGGAAAGCATTCAAGGAATTAATCGTGAATGCTACTAAAAGTTTCATACCTATTAAGAAATATTGTTCAAGGTTTAGGCCTAAATTGTTGTCAAATGAACTAAGGAGACTCGTGGCAGAGAAGAAAAATGCATGGGATGTATATAAATTATCAGGCGACACAGAAGCCTATGGATGGCAGATGTAATCGAGTCTGTAATGAAGTCACAAAGTACATTAGTCAGGCGAAGGCAGATTACGAGAAATCTTTGGCAAAGGATGTTAAAAAAAACCAGGAAGGATTTCTTTACTTATATAAACTCTAAAAGGAAGGGGATGAATCTGATTGGTCCACTTGACATCGATGGTTCGACTGTTGATCCTGCTTAGATAGGAAACAAACTTAATGAGTATTGTGCATCTACATTCACACACAAGCTATTAAGAAAGGAAAATGGCAGAAGTTTATCAAATTGTAACAGGATGCTTAATGATTTTGTAATAACTGAGAGCAAAGTGGAGGTGAAGTTAAACATAAGAAAGGCACATGGGGTGGATGGGATCTATCCAGTTATATTAAAGGAGGCAGTAAGCAAACCCTTAGCCATAATTATGAGGGTATCCTTGTACTCAGGAGAGGTCCCCACGGACTGGAGATGTGAAAATGTAACCCCAATTCACAAAGGGGGATCGAAGGGTGACACGAGTAATTACAGACCAGTTAGTTTAACTTCTGTTCCGGGTAAAATAATGGAGTCGCTGGTTAAAGATGCATTACAGGATCATCTAGACAAGACTGCAGCAATAATTCAGACACAGCATGGGTTTGTTAAGGGAAAGTCTTGTCTGACAAATTTGATTGGATATTATGATGTGGTTACAAAGGAACTGGATGCAAAAAATAATTTTGATATCATATACTTGCATTTCAGGAAAGCTTTTGACACTGTTGCGCAGGGAAGACTATTGTACAAATTGGAGCAGAATGGTATTAAGGGTAAGTTGCTACAATGGATAAAAGGATGGTTAAGTGGGAGAAGACAGAGGGTGGTAATCAATGGGTGCTGCTCTTCTTGGACTAATGTTATTAGTGGAGTCCCACAGGGTTCGGTGTTGGGTCCACTGTTGTTTTGTTTATTTATCAATAATATTAATGAAGGTATATCAGGCTTAGTGTCGAAGTTTGCAGATGATACAAAGGTTGGCAGGGTTGTTAATGACAGTAATGGCAGTGTGCTACTGCAACAGGATCTAGAAAATTTGAGCAGATGGCTCAGACGTGGCAACTGAAGTTTAACATTGACAAATGCAAAGTACTGCACCAGAGAAACATACCAACTGTGTGGTACTAAACTTGAGGTGGTAGAAAATGAAAAAGACCTGGGAGTAATTGTGCAGTCAGATATGAAGTTTTCTGAGCAATGCAGACAGGCTGCCAGGGCAGGTCATGGGGTTTATCAATGATATACAGGAATTTTGCTAGCAAGGAAAAGGAGGTGATTGTCCCTCTGTAAAAGGCAATGGTCAGACCACGCCTTGAGTACTGCGTACAGGTCTGGAGGCCTCATTTTAGGAAGGATGTAGATTTGCTTGAGCGTGTACAGAGAAGGGCAACAAGATTGGTGAGGGGAATGAAGAGAGGCTTAAGTTCTGCAAATTGCAGCGGCTGGAAACTAGGCACCTGCAAGGTGATCTGTTTGAGGTGTATAAGGCCTTGAATGGGTTGAGCACGCTGTATTCTGATGGGATTCTTCCACTTGTTCAGATTACGAACCTAAGGCGATATAAATTGAAATTGAGGAAAGACAGATGTAGAATAGATGTGCGGAAACTTGCCTTTAGCCAGTGGGTGGTTAATTGCTGGAACAAACTTCCATCTGTCGTTGTGGAAGTTGATAGGTTAAATAAATTTAAGGAGGAACTGGACAAACATTTAAAGGAAAATGTTGTGTAATTTTTTTTTTTTTGGCTGATTCTGCATAAGCTCATACGCTTGCTTTCTTGCATCGCATGCCAGTTGTTGTTATTGTTATTTTTGGCGCAAGTGCTGCTTAGACCATATTGCTCCTATCAATGGTGACTGTTATGGAAACAGTCAGAGACGATCATATAATCTTATTCGTTTAAGAAAGCAGAATAATTCCAAGGGATTAGTATCGTTGCCTATGATATGAGAGAGTTTTAGGGGTTCTTTTAGATTTGGAAGGAAGCTGAATGAACATTGACGAGCATGTTTGTACAGAGTGCATTCAACAAGAATGTGCTTCATTGTTAGCTGACAATTGCATTGAAAACACTGTGGAGGATCATTTCCTTTGAGGAGAAATAGGTGAGTAAACTGGCTGTGGCCGATTCGTGCTATGGTTAAGATTACTTCTTCCTTTCTGTTAGTACGAAAACTAGAGGTCTATAACTGTGGTTCTGGTTTTATTTCCAATAGCTTATTATCCGTTTGAGCTTGCCATAGAAGTGTCCATTGTTCCTTACATGTTCTTCGTATCATAGGTCTGTAATCGGCATATGGAACGCAAAAGCCTGAAGATGATGGGTTAGATGGATGTTTTGCGGCATAGTCTGCGCATTCGTTTCCTGGGATCCCAGTGTGACCTGGGGTCCAGCAGAAGATGACTTCTTGCTGGCGTTCCTGAATAATAATCATCTTACTTATGGTTTTTATTAAAGGATTGGTTGGTGAAGAGGTGTTTTGTAGTGCTACTAGTGTACTCTGCGAGTCGGTATATATTATACTTTTTTTAATGGAGCGGTGGACAATATTTTCTAGGGCAAGTTTAATGGCGAATAACTCAGCTGTATAACTGCTGCATTCAGTGGGCAGAGATACAGAGATGGTGTTAGAAGGGAAAACTGCTGCAGCACCTACTCCACTATCAGACTTTGATCCATCTGTGTTTAATTTCATGAAATGCGGATAATTTTGTGTGTGAGCAGTATGAAGTTGTCGCACGTTAATATTTGCAAGGGAATCTTTTCCCCAGTTCAGGAAGTAATTGTCACAGGATGGATTAATACAGGACCATGGAGGAACTGAAGTGTTTGGATCTTGGAGGACCTTTTCAAGGTGTACATTCCAGCTTTCAGATAAAGCCTGCAATCTGATGCCAGTAGGTTGGACTGCTCTGGGTTTATTTCTGTAGAACATTTTAAACTGTGGATCACTAAGTATAGGCCAAATTGGATGCTTTGAATTTTAGCGGCATAATTCAGAAGTAACACCTTTCTTCTGAGGCAGAGTGGAACTTCATGGGCTTCAGCGTAGAGACTTTGTACTAGCGATGTTCTATAAGCACCTGTAGCAATCCTGAGGGCAGAATGTTGAACAGGAGCAAGCCGTACTAGCACACTCTCCCTAGCAGAGTCATACACCGGGGCTCCATAATCAAGGCTAGATCTAATTAGAGTTCTATACAGGTGAAGCAAGATGTAACGGTCTGCACCCCATGTTGTAGAAGAAAGAAAGAATGAGAATGTTCATTTTTTTCTGGCAGGTTGTCCGGAGATATTTGATATGTTCTAAAAAATTAAGTTTCCTATCAAAAATTAGACCGAGGAGGCGAATGCTACTCATAACTGAGATAGGATGATTTGTCAGGTGTAGCTCTGGGTCAGGATGCATCCCTCGTTTGTTACAAAAGTGAATGGCACTAGATTTTTGATGAGATAGTCTGTAACCATTCTGTGTCATCCATAGTTCAATATTGTTTAGTGAGATTTGTAGTTGCCTTTCAATGAATTTCATATTCAGCGAACTGCAGGAAACAGTGAGATCATCGGCATAGAGATATGAGTTCACAGTGTTGGGAATACATTTGGTAATATGATTTATTCTCAATGTAAATAAAGTAGCACTGAGAACTGAACCCTGTGGGACTCCTTCCTCTTGTATATAGATTTGCGAGAAGACTTGTCTATAGCGAACTTGAAAAGATCTATACTGAAGGAAGTTTTGTATGTAGCATGGTAAGTGACCTCTCAGGTCAAGGGAATGAAGATCTTTTAAGATACCAAAACGCCAGGTGGTGTCAAAGGCCTTCTCTATGTCAAGGCAGACCATGACAAGATGTTCATTTCGAATAAATGCATTCCTGATATTTGTTTCAGCTTTAACCATAAGATCTAGGGATGAGCGATTTTTTCTGAAACCAAACTGGTTATCAGAGATTAGATGTTTTGAATCCAGATACCTTGCTAATCGGCGGTGTCTAATTTTTTCTAATGTTTTACTCAAGCAACTGGTAAGAGAGATGGGTCTATAATTGTGAGGGATTGAATGATCTTTCCCTGGTTTGGGAATTGCCAGTACATAGGAGTGATGCCAGCGAGTGGGGTATGAATGTTCAATGAATATACGGTTGTAAAAGGTCAGCAGCAAGGATAATGATTTATTGTCTAAGTGTTGAAGCATTATGTAATATACTCCGTCGGGACCAGCAGCACTGTTCTTTGAGGAATATATAGCTTTTTGAAGTTCGATCATAGTAAGTGTCTGATTGTATGGTAGAAAAGCAGCGGTTTTGAAGTTAAGTTTTGATTTTTCGGCTGAAGCTTTGATCTTCTGAAATGACGGATCATACGAGGTCGAGGCAGACAACTGGGAGAATACTGTCCCTAGAGTATTCGCAATTTCTACAGGAGTAGAGAGCTCCTGTCCATTCCAGTTGAATATTGGCGAGGATAATGGAGGAAATTTACCATTTAGCTGTCTTATTTTTTTCCATATTATTCTTACATCAGTATTTTTATTTACTGAAGTTGCAAATCGGATCGAAGGGTTTTTTTTAGCTTTCTTTCTGATGTGTCGGGCTTTGGCTCTTAGTTTCTTATAATTTATAAGATTGTTGGTATAGGGTATTTGCGAAATATATTCCACGCTCGGTTTTTTCTTTTTTGGCATTCTTACATTCATCGTTCCACCAATAATTTATGGGTCTGTAGGTGTCTGATTGTGATTGTGGGATGGCAATAGATGCAGCTGCTAAAATGCAGCTGCTTTGGTAATATGATCAGTGGCTGTGTCAATTGGGAAAGATTCAACGATCTGTTTATCAAATGAAACATGAGAGGTATACGTGGCCCAATCTGCCTTGGAAAATTTCCATTTTATTTGGTTTCTTGCAGTTGAAGAGTGTGATGTTTGGATCTTACAGATTAATGGGTAGTGGTCACTGTTTAGTGGATCATCTAGAGCTGTCCACTCAATATTAGGAAAGAGGATCGGAGAGCATATAGATAGATCTATTGCAGACACTGTTCCTGTTGGGAGATGGATGTAAGTGGGTGAACCAGTATTTAGGATGGTTAAGTTTTGTCTGTCAATGAGCATTTCAATGAGTTGCCCTCGTCCATCTGCATTGGGAGAACCCCACAATGGATGGTGTCCATTGAAGTCGCCCAATAAACAGAAAGGGGTTGGCAACTGCATTATAAGATTTTCAAGTTCGTGAATAGTACACGGATGATTTGGTGGTAGATAGATCGAAACAAGAGTCAGAGTGATGCCAGTTGCTATTCGGGTAGCAACGGCTTCTATAGAGGTTTGTAAAGAAATGCGTCTGCATGGGACTCGTGAATCTATGAGTATGGCTACTCCACCACGAGCATTGTTTGCAATAGGTCTATCTTGTCTGAAAAGAGTATAGTATTTTATCAAGGGAGATACCTGAGGAGTCAGATGTGTCTCCTGTAAGCAGATGCCCACTGGTTTATGCTGCTTAATTATGTCGTATATGTCATCAATGTTGCTCCTAAAGCCTATACAATTCCATTGGACAACGTTGTTCATTGTTTCAATTTAGATGAAGGAACTGAATCTGACTGCTTTTTGGAAGTCTGTTTGGAACGGTCAATTTTAATCCTATCTCTTTTTTTGAGAAAACAGGTCTTTTGTCTATTTCATCCTCTGGATGGATCTCCAGAATGGTTTCGGTATCATCTTGATTGGAAATTTCATTAGTATCCATAAGGGAGGAGTCAAATGTCTGTTTTCGATTAGAATCTGCGTTATCTGCTTGGACGGATCTTACGGGATCTGCATCGGCAGAAGGTGGTATCGTGACTGGTGTATTGTTAGCTCTAGTAGAGATCTGTTGCTTTGAAGGTTGAGGTACAGAACTGAGCAGGGAACGAGCCCATTCCGAAATAGAGATATTTGGAGCTATTGATGTATCAGTCTGCACTGATACTGAATGAAACTTTTTAGAGGCTTCAGCATACGTGCGTCTGGGTGTCATTAGTTGTATTTGCTTTCTTTCTTCTGGGAATGAAACTTTTTCTATTTTACATTTCTGGATTTTTTTCTCATATTTCCATTGGTCACAATTTTTAGAAAAGGCTGGATGGTTACCTTTACAATTGGGGCAGAGCGGAGCCTGGGCTTTACAGTCAGCCTGGGAATGATCTTTTGAACCGCAGTTAGGACATACGGGGTCTCCTCGACAGACTGTTTGTGAGTGTCCGAATTTCTGACACTTGTAACATCTTATTGGGTTCGGAATATATGGGCGAATGCGACAATGCAAATACCCTGCTTTTACTGATGTAGGTAAATTAGGTGAGCTGAATGTCAAAATTATGCTGCGAGTTGGAAGGAGTTCGCCATCTTTTTTCATTATAATTCGTTTTGCCTGTGTGACTTTCTGATCCTGCAGTTCCTGAACAATTTCTTCTTCTGATACATTCATTAGGTCCCATTCAGAAATAACACCTTTGGATGATTTAAGTGTGGCATGTGGGATCTACACAATTATTGCAAATTAACTGACTTGCTGAAATTTATCTCAGAAAATAATCTAGAACTAGAACTCCACCAAATGAGGTGAGTCTGAATAGAGACTCAGAGTGTTTGGGGTTGGTGGTCTCAACAAGCAGGTCGCCAGATTTCAGTCGTTGTACCATTTTAGGGGAGCCAGCTACGCTCTCAAGACATTTTTGAATGAGGAATGGTGATAAACTACCCAGAATCAGAAAATTTGGGTTTTCCATTCGGGGATCATCCGTCCTCAGTCTCTTTGGATTGGATGAGTCATTATCGGGTATGTGCAAATGGGCGCCTCCAGGTGGGAAGGAGCAGCAGTGCGTGCGTATGTGCAAATCCAATGAATTTGGATTTGCAGTCCTAATCGGTGGAAAATTGTCACAGTCCATGTTTTGCTCCTTTTGGCCCTGGGGGGGTTGGTTTTACCACCCAGATTTCCGGCCCCGCCACGGGGAGGCAGGAGCAGTGCCACAAGGTGACCAATCGGCTAAGTTAGTTAGTTAGTACTATTAGAAATAAAAAAACAGAAAGGTAACTTTCCTTTCTGGGCCTTTGCCTACTTCTTCTAGTGAAAAAGAGCTACACTAATTAATAAATAAAGAAAACGGTTGTTGAAACAAAATATAATCTATCACTTGAAGGCTCTTTAGAGATAACGCTTTGAGATACGCAAAGAAATCGCTTGGTCACGGAACGCTTGGCACCCGGGGCCCGCATGCCAGTACTACTACTACTATCGTTCACATGTTTTCTCGAAGGCTATTGTAATGTGATGTTTGCAATAATTGAACCCTCCCCCCCTCCCGCATAGACAGTTTCTTTTTTCACAAACATAACAAAAGACAATATTGCCACCCGTGAACTATTTTCTGTGATTTAAAAAGCAAATCTACAGCTAAACTTCTTTAAGTTTAGCAGTAGATTTGGTTTTTGACTGTTTGAGTAAAAACTCCAACTGCCTTATTCTGTTTTTTTTTTTTTTTTCCCTCTCTAATCTAGAGCTAAACTTCTTTAATTATGACTAGGGGTCTTCGCCCCTTGCTCGATTTGCCCGCCCATCCCCCGCGCACGCTTTTCTACGTAAAATGTAGAGGTATACGGATGTAAGTCAAATCTCTTCTACGTAAAAGACACACCTGTCGAAACGCACTGGTCGATATCTAATCAGGAAATGACTTACGTAATTATTTACCTGTGCATTTGTAGTGGTATTCTCAAGGTCGAATAAATATCACGTTAAAATTGCAGAACGGTGTACACCCTCCAACATGGTGGCAAGCAAAACAGTGGGAAAGCAGTGACTGACAAGTTGTGACTCCTATAATTCGACAAACGGACAGGAACAAAGCAGTGATTGGCAGATGCCACTGCTTTCTCCGCCTACTGCCCTCCTAGGTTTATATACCTAGGGTGTTTTTCCCCCAACATTTGCTGCTGTTTTTAAATCGGGAACTCGTTTTCCCATTTTAATATACCCTAACCTAAGGTGTTTTAAAACATCCTGATCTAAGCCCTCCCTCCTCGACGAAACAATCAGAAAAGGGGTTGTCTTCACCTGTCAGTTCTCGCCGTCTTCCTCGCTTTAATCGAAGTACCTGCGGGTGTATACTCTCCTGGACTTCAGCGAATATCACTATGTAATTATTTACCTGCGTTTACATAGGTCACTTAGGAAAAGGCCTTTTGCTTCGGGTTCCATAATACATGAGGAATATTGTTGCATCCGAAAGAGCAGGACTAAAATATTTAACTGAAATGTTTACAAACTATACAAATATACAATATTCATTGATATACAAAAAAAACGTTACAATGGAAGATCAAATGTTAGACAGTGAATCACGTTCACACGAGGTTGGTGAACGTTATGGAGGCAATTGTCAATAATTAATTGCATTTGTAGTGACGTAACTGCCTCGCCCCCTTCTCCCATTGGCTCGAATAAATATCACTAGGAGGAAAACTTTTTTAATGTATAGATAGATAGATAGATAGATGGATATGCACTACTAATAATTAAAACTGTCACAATATGCTGACGCAGAGACTAGATGAAAGAAGGATTTCTCTTTGTCAATTGGTGAAAATTGTGAAAATTCATAATGGCATCTCTTGTGAATTGTGATTCAGCCCCGAAAAGTAGACAAGGGAGAAAGAAGGATCAATACACTGTTGGAGATGCCTTCGATTGACAAAACAAGACTCCTGGATGAAAATCATCTGAGCCTGCACTCGCTGAATGGCATTATAGGTAGAGTTGCTGCTCACGAAGAATTTTCCATATAGTTGAATGTCCAACGGCTGGTACCGTTCAGTGGCGGCTCGTGACTCTGATGTTTGGGGATGCTGCGTCTTAAAGTTACATTAAATTGTCTTGGTTATAAGACATGTAGACATACCCAGTAATAATAATAAGCAAGTTAAAAATACTACAAAACATTAACTAGACATTTACCATTAACAGACTTGAACTTTTATTTAAGAACAAAATCCATTCTTCGTGGTTTTATTAATTGAAAATAGATTAATAACTTTTTCATTCAGGTTTGGTGCACTGTTGACCAAGCTTTTCTCTATTGTAAGCATTGCTTGAGCATTTAGCTTTTCCTGATTCATAGTGTTCCTTAAAAATGTTGTTATTCTTTTTAATGTCGAATGGCAGCATTCGGGTTCTGAAGTAGTCATCGGAATGGTCAAAAGAACTTTTATGAGTTTTGTAAGTTCACCAAGAACTTCAACTAGATTATTTTCTGAGATAAATTTCAGCAAGTCAGTTAATTTGCAATAATTGTGTAGATCCGCCGTAGCCGAGTGGTCAGGCGCGCGGGTGCATAAGTACACGTGCCTTGAGTGGCCCGGGTTCAAGCCCGTGACTGTTGAATACGGTGCTGTTTCTTGTATTCTCTCTACCTTGTGAACTCCTCTGACAGTGTGGTCGTCCCGGAGTATAAACAGAAAATTTATTTATTTATTTATCATGTCCGCTATAGAAAACTTGTAATTCCGTAAGAAGTTTTTCTCTTTCAATCATGGAATATGCCTCAATAGTCTCCCGTACCTCTTCCATGGGCATTTTCGAAAAATAACTGTTTTCCTTGTTAAACAATTTAGCAGCAATTATTAATTGCTTTGTAAAAGAATATCTCTCACCTATATATAGTCGCACATACTTCCTTCGCTTCAACATGAATGTTTTTGAATTATTTTCACAGTACATTGAATTCCTGATTTTTAGAAGGTAATTTTTAAACTTTCCAATATATTCATGTATTTTAACTGCCTCAATTTCCCGAGATTGCATTTGATTATAAATAACTTCCATGTGAGTTATCTGATGGAAAAGTTTTAACCAGAACTCAAATTTTTCATTACTCAAGATATGCAAAATTCCAATTGCTTATGAAATCGTCTTATCTGCGTTTGCTGTCTCTTGTAGTTCCTCCATGCGCTTTTGAAGTTCCATCTTATAGGGTTCATATTGATGTTCCATCTTATAGGGGAAGGTCGGGCAACACGGCTGTCCATATGCTTTCTGAGAACAGAGAGACGCTGTGGTGATCTCGAGAAAAATGTTGGTATCGACATGAGGTTCGAAAAGAATATTCTTGAATCTCGGGTACTACTTGCTGCATTTCTCATCATCAGATTCAGTTGGTGCGCATATCAGTGAATAAAATGTACATTTTTGTACACTTCTTCTATTTTAGCCTGAACTCCCCATTTCTTGCCTTTCATCACACTTGCGCCAACAAATGTCTGAGCATCCAGTTTTTGAGTATTTCCTTCGAGGATTATGTCTAACTGATCTAGAATGTAATTCGATATTCCGTATGCCGTTTGGTTTTCCGGAGTGAAAAAACCCCCAAACAAAACGCTCAAAAAATGTCTCCATTCAATTCATATCTCAGAACAATTACCATTTGTGTATGTTCTGAAACATCTGTTGTGTCATCAGCCATGACAGCTATGAATGAAGCTTCTTTAATTTCTCTTTTTATTTCATCCCGGCATATTTGCAGCAAACAGTCAAGAATATCATTCTGAATTGTTTTTTAAATGCCTTTAAATGCTGCATTACTTTCTAAATGGTTCTTTAAATTGGAATCTAATGTACAAGAAATTTATTAATCCTCTGAATACTCCTGGATTTTTAGAATTGTCTTTTTCGTCATGTCCACGTAAAGGAATTTCAAACTGTCCACAAAATTTAATGCAGTCTATTATTTTAGATAATACCTCACGATCCTTGGTAACTTTTCTGTTATGTTTGCAGATCGAAAGTCTGTAGGCTCTCTATGCTGTTCTTTAATATTTACGCTTCCTAAAAGCGATAATGAAATCACATTATCAATATGTTTCTTCGAACTCTCATGTTTTAGAGTTTTTTTCTTTCATTCTGTTTATGTTTGTAAAGCCTCTTTTTGTCCACGTTAAGTCACCTCCGAACAGTAAACATGGAAAACAAAACAATGCATTTTTAACTTCACAACCACAAAGCCAACTTTTCCTTTGGTACCATTCAGTTTTAAAACTGCGAATATATTTCTTATTATTACTTATTCCCCACTGAGAAATTTGAATCTTTGGTATGGGGTGGCCTTCTTTTTTTAATCGCATTTTTTTCTTGGAGAGATAATTGTGAAAAACTAAGTTGCTGAAGTTTATTCACTGTCACGCGATTTACTTCATGAGGAAGCATGGAGGCCATGATCGAATCAAATTTCACAAAATCGTGTGTCGTAGAAATAATGTTTCACTTACATATCACCTCATAATATAACTTCAACTTACCAAGTTCACGCTCAATTCGCAATTAAGCTGTAATCACATAATTGCACTGTTGTATGTTGAGTATTGACTTAACAATGATATTATTTAGTTACCTAATGGGAATTCGGGCGAATAACAAAAATACACCGACATTGTGGCTACACACCCATCATGGTCAACGATGAAATCTGCACTGTGCGCTTTACAGTGACTTTGATTTGTTTCACCTATAAAAAAAATGTATATTAGCAAGTTGCCAATGGAAACCAACTACCAGATATTCATTGGAATGCAAAATGAGTCGCTACCTGGCACACAATGAGGCCTACGGTTAATTAAACTTCAAAGTTGGAAACGATTTCCTGTTCTAATTCGTTTATTTTTGAAATGATTACTGGAAATAGAGGATGACTATTCTACTATATGCGGGTCCTGTTAAAAATGTTCATTTCGTTGCATTGTTCTTCACAAAATTTCATATAACTCCCTTCACTGTATATCTAGATTTAAATAGCTGGGGTGCCGCAGAGCCCATTTACGAGCCGTCCCTGGTACCGTTCTACATTTCTCGTGCTAGTTTCAGAATCCTTCTCGATGGTATCGTGTATCTGTTCCTCTAAAGTAGATGAATTTCTGGTCTTCCCCGACCAGCGATAACAGGCGAAAAGGATGCTGTCTCTCAGTAAACGCTAATGTATACTTTTTTGCAGAAGAGTTTCTTCAAAAAGCTTCTTTTCGTTGCGGTAAAGTTTCTCTGTAGAGCGTTGAACTTCACTGCTGTTTCCATTCTCTTGTCCATAAATATAACTGTCTGTAAATTTAGCGTTACAGTGCCGATTGTTCATGGTCACGGTAAAATAACGACACATGGATTAAAAAACAACAGAAATGCAAATATCACTTCTAGGTTACTTTAGAGAAACTGATAAACAGAACAGCAGATGACACTTTCAGAACAGATGTTTCACTCAGAAGGAATCGAGGTGAATCCGTTCCACAATTTGCATGCATGCATAGCCATCAGATATGCAAATGCTTATAGTTTACCCATATTTTTTTTTATTGACTAGCGTACTTACCGCTAGTCAATAAAAAAACTTCATGGAATAATAATAAACTAAACTTTCACTGCATGGAATAATAATAGGAAAAGAAAAAAAAGTCGGCTATAACTTTGTAGGGAGACGTTTATCGATCTATGTGCATAGGAACCTTTTTTCATCAACCTTTAGCCCAGTAGAAAAATTCCCAAAGTTTGACGACACCTTTCAGAAACACCCTGTATTTTAAAATTGCTTTCCTCTTTTACAGAAAATAAATTTTCTGTTTATTCATTCAAAATAATTTATTTTTGCTTATTAAATTTTTTCTTTTCTCTTCTTTTTTTTACTTTTTTCTTAAATTATATAATATATTATAACCGGAATGATGCATAAAGGTCATTTCTTACATAAAAGAGTAAACATTTCAAAAGCGGCGTAAACTACTTTTAGTTATTTAACTTTTTTTACTGTTTCATGGCCGCGTTTCTTGATTTTTGCCTGAAGAAGCTGCTGTCAGAACCACTTACCGCTGATTAATAAAACTGCAGTGACCTACTTTCCTCATACATTTTTGTTAAGATTTCCTCCATTAACAAAATGATAATATAAACACTATTTACGTTTCTAGAGAAAAGCAGGAACATGAGACAGTGCTAAACAAAAGAAAATCAGTAAAAATTGTATAAAATATGAAGAGAAACAAATCTACACATTTTTCTAATTTCCCTTGGTAATTGTATCGGTTAGTGCGGTCAAGGTTTATGAGGAAATTTAATCAGTTTAAATTTAACCTTGAGGATGTGTTTGTTGACATCATGTGGACAGGCCAAGTGTCAGGGTGAATTTAAGAAAGACAGCCTTATCCTGACAACAGTATCCATGTAACATTTTTGGTGCTGATAATGTACAGGGCGCACTCTCGCGGTAGTGCAGGAGTTACGATCGCTCTCCTATTCATCTAGAAAAAAGGCGGGTTCGAATTCCGTGAAGGCGGAAGGAATTTTTATACAGGGTGTTTCAGTTAAACGTTTCAGAACTTCTAAGAGGGGTAGGGTACATCCTGACAACTCGAAATCATATAGCAATATGGGGTCGGAAATGCTTTTCTGAAGCGGTGTTGTACACAGAAGCACCATAAAGAAAAGAGACCGTAAGTGAGAAATCGTTTTAATAATACATGAAAAGAAGCAAAAGGTACATGGATTAAAGTAAGTGTTCGAAGTTTCTTCCACGGGCTACAATGCACGCCTCACATCTCCGACGCATGGACATCCGAACATTCTGGAATACTCCAGGCGAATTTCGAATTTCTTCGGCAGCTACTGCGATTCTTGCAACCAGCTCCTCAGCATTGTCAACAGGAGTGTCATAAACTAGCGATTTCATATGACCCCAGAAATAAAAATCAAGACATGATAGGTCGGGTGACCGAGCAGGCCAACGCACGGGACCACCACGTCCGATCCACTGTTGACCAAATGTGACATCCAGGTAGTTACGAACATCTCCGCTATAATGGGCAGGGGCTCCATCGTGTTGGAACCACATTGTCTGTTGCGTCGATGCAAAAAAAATGTGCTACAAATCCCCTTTTTCCTGCTGAAGTGTTGTTTTCCGATGAGGCATCCTTCACAAGGGAAGGAATTTTCAACACGCATAACGACCATATCTGGGCGGTCGAGAACCCGCATGCAATACGATGCGCAGCACAGATTCGATTTTCGGGCAATGTATGGGCCGGTATTATGGGAGATCACCTCATCGGACCTTACCTGTTACCGTGTCGTCTAACCGGACCTATCTACTTGATCTTTCTGCAGCAAGTATTGCCACAACTTTTGAGAGATGAACAGATTTCTGCATCGACGCAACAGACAATGTGGTTCCAACACGATGGAGCCCCTGCCCATTAGAGCGGAGATGTTCGTAACTACCTGGATGTCACATCTGGTCAACAGTGGATCGGACGTGGTGGACCCGTGCGTTGGCCTGCTCGGTCACCCGACCTATCATGTCTTGATTTTTATTTCTGGGGTCATATGAAATCGCTAGTTTATGACACTCCTGTTGACAATGCTGAGGAGCTGGTTGCAAGAATCGTAGTAGCTGCCGAAGAAATTCGAAATTCGCCTGGAGTATTCCAGAATGTTCGGATGTCCATGCGTCGGAGATGTGAGGCGTGCATTGTAGCCCGTGGAAGAAACTTCGAACACTTACTTTAATCCATGTACCTTTTGCTTCTTTTCATGTATTATTAAAACGATTTCTCACTTACGGTCTCTTTTCTTTATGGTGCTTCTGTGTACAACACCGCTTCAGGAAAGCATTTCCGACCCCACATTGCTATATGATTTCGAGTTGTCAGGATGTACCCAACCCCTCTTAGAAGTTCTGAAACGTTTAACTGAAACACCCTGTATAGTGTTTTTCTACAGCGTGTACGAGTTCTAAGGGGAGGGTTGTTTACCGCTCCCGATAATTTTGGTTTTTCATCCAGAAAAATAGGTAAAATGGCTATACAATATACACTGCTGTTCAAAGAAAGTGCATCACCCCTTAAAATCGTAATTGTCGTCCGAATAACGTAAGTGTATGGCAATATTTCTTACAGATTGCATTAGATAAGATTGACACGCGTAGCTGATGGAGTAAATAAATAAATAAATTTTCTGTTTCTACTCCTGGACGACCGGTCAGAGGAGTTCACAAGATAGACAGATTACAAGAAACAGCACCGTATTCAGCAGTCACGGGCTTGAACCCCAGTCACTCAAGGCACGTGTACTTATGTACCCACGCGCCTGACCACTAGGCTACGGCGGCATATTGCATCAGTTGTTACTTTCAACTATAAGCACGCTCTGCAAGAGTTGCAGTCATTCCTTGCTTGTGTCAGGATGGCGAGTTACATGCAGTTGACACCACGAAGAAAGAGTGCTGTTGTTGCTTTACGTGAGGAAGGATGTTCTTCCCGTCATATTGCTTATAGAGTGTCTTGTAATCAGTCGACAGTGAGTAGATTTCTTTCTAAACTCAAGAATACTGGTTCTACTAATAAGAAAAAAGGAACCGGACGCAAACGAGCCTCTACGCCAAAACAGGACCGTGTTTTGAAGTTCTTATTCCTTAAAAACCGTAAAGCTTCTTTGTCTGAGCTGAAAAAAGAATGGGAAGAACGTACAGGAATGATAGCAAGTGCAGTAACAGTCAGAAGACGCCTCTTCAAAAATGGGCTTGTAGCCCGTCGTCTAAGAAGAAGCCCCTCCAAACACAAAAAAATGAAATGAAAGGCCCGATTAATTTGGTGTAAGGTGCATGTCAAATGGACCCCCCCTAGCAGTGGAAGTCAGTTATTTTCTCGGATTCAAGCTGCATGGCTCTGATAGGAGACAAACGATTCGCCATAGACGTGGTGAAGAATACCATCCAGACTGTATGGTGTCTACAGTGAAATTCCCTACCAGCCAAATGATATGGGGGTGCTTTTCGTATCGCGGAGTTTATATAAGGTTCCGTAAATGCCCATGGATACCTGGCTATATTGGAAGGCAAATTGCTGCCAACCATTAGACACCATTTCAACCTCTCAAGTAACTGCATCTTTCAGGACGCTGCTTCTTGTCATCGGGCGAAAAGTGTAAGTAGGCACTTCTCTAATTACTTTAGCTTCATTTCTGCATTAGAGGTTTGACAGTAATGTAACATTAAAGAACTTTTGGCATCAAGTAAATCTGCAGTTTCCAGAAAGAAACCAAAGACCCTTCGACCCTTCGTGAAATTCAGGAAGCCATAATTCGCGTTTGGAACCACGAACTATCAGTTGATTATCTTCAGAAATCGATCTTGTCAGTGCCTCGACGGTGTGCTGCTGTCATCAGGGCCAGAGGCGGTTCAACTAAATATTAGTTTGCACCTCGTGAACTTTTCATTTTGTTTTCCATTTAAAATGATAAACTGAAGCAACCTGAGGACTTCTGATAACATTTCAGCCATAATTGTCGTGTTTACCAAAACTGTTGTATAAAGGTTGCAAATTCTCATTTTGGAATATTTTGAGAGCACCTGTCAAATATTACTTAGCTTTGCCTTAACTATTAATAAATATCTTTTGTGTATATTTCTATTTGTGATGCTAGTCATTATTGTAACATAACAGTGGTCTCAGACAGTTTTTATATTCTGTACAGTGGGATCAACTGACGATGTTACCAACAGTAAATTCTAAGTGGGAAGCATTCAAGGAATTAATCGTGGATGCTACTAAAAGTTTCATACCTATCAAGAAATATTGTTCAAGGTTTAGGCCTAAGTGGTTATCAAATGAACTAATGAGACTCGTGGCAGAGAAGAAAAATGCATGGGATGCATATAAATTATCAAGCGACTCAGAAGCCTATGGCAGATATAAGCTAATCTGTAATCAGGTCACAAAGGAGGTAAGGCAGGCGAAGGCAGATTATGCTAAGATGCAAAAGATGTTAAGAAAAACAGCAAGGATTTCTTTACTTATATAAACTCTAAAAGATTTGATAATGTAGTCTGGGCCTACTTAAACGATGATAACATAAAAATTAATAACACCGGACTCCCCAAACACAGAATATTCGAACTAACAAAACTATTAAGTAAATGCTAATTATATTCCCTTTCAAGAAAAAAATATACAGACAGATTTTCGGCTTCCCAATGGGCCTAAACATCAGTGGACTCATTGCCGAACTATACGTAGACAAATTAGAAAAGATCCATCTTGATCTATTTATACCACAGATCACATATTACGGAAGATATCTGGATGACATCCTAATTATCACAGATCATTTGACCATAAACAATATTCTTTAGGTTTTTAATAACATCCATCAGAGATTCACAGACATTCTCTCAGATATGCCACACAAGCTGTACTTGCTACCTGGGAGTCTAAAACGCTGATGGAACTGATATTCGGGTCACACTCAAGCCAAGTGGACCCAATTTCGGCGAAGTCCGGACGGTCTGTGACAGCCAAATCCTCTGCTTGCACCTTCACGTTGGTGGGACTGTTAGTAATCCTGGGTATAACCTCCATTCACAAGTACATGGTGGGTGACCACCCAGGTGTGAACCAACGTAAGCAGGGGTCAAGGTGTGGCGCCCACACCACATGGAGGAACGCCGCCCCTCTATGTTACCAGGCAGTACTAGGTGGTAGATGACTCTCATCAACTGGTGAAATACCAGTTGATGAGAGTCATCAACTGGTATTTCACCACTTTGCTTATTGGAGGCTGGAAGTGGAGGAATCCATGTTTAGTATCTAGAGCTAAGTTCCGGTCAACCCTTCACTATCTCTTCCATCATGCAGTATGATTGATGACTTTTGAGGTTATAATGAACATCGTGGCGAGATCCAATATTCCTTACATTTCGAGGGTACAGCTCTACAACGGTGTTCGCAGGCCGGCCGCTAGTTATTACACCGAACCGAACCTATTGGTAACTCTCTAGGAGGCTTCCGGATCAGCTAGTGTATAATCTTGCTACCTCTACTCTGCCAGATAGTGCCCGGAGGGAGTCCGAGTAGTGTGTATGCGGGGAGCATTGTCGAGGCCACGTTATATCAAGGATCTGTGTATATTTTTACCACGTTTATGCCATATCCAAAAATTTCATTACTTCATACAGCATGTCCCACCCACTTTTTCTTACTATTGAATACACCATGAATTGTCAAACTAATAGAGCAAGCTTATCTGCGAAAAGATCTAAACCTCCCAAGGAATTCCCAATTCATTTCACAAATATAGGTGGTCTCAATTCTAATCTCAACGATGTCCATTTCCACTTGCAGTCTTCCAAACTCCATGTACTTTTTCTGACAGAATCTCAGTTATCGGTTGATTCAACTACTGCTCATCTCAGATGCCCAAATTATTCGCTGTATGATTCCTTTCGCCTCAAAGGTGGTACTTGTGCATATGTCCGTTCTGATATTCCCTGTTAGAGACTTGGCAATTTTGAATCTCCTCTCTTTGATCTTCTCTGGCTTAAAATCTCTCTACCTCATTGTGTCAAATTCATCTGTTGTCTCTACCGTTCTCCTAACTCCATTAATCACTTGGAGCTCTTTGACTTCCTCTCTTTGCAACTTGACTTTCTCCAGTCCAACTTTCCTAACAGTGAGGTAATTTTCCTTGGTGATTTTAATGTTCACAACTCCAGCTGGCTTCTGTTTTCTAGTCACACCGACACAGCTGGTCAAGATGCTGAGGCTTTTGCAATTACTAATGACCTAGCACAGATTGTTCATTTACCTACAAGAATACCGGACAATCCTAATCATACAGCCAATACGCTTGATCTTTTTCTCACAAACAACCCTTCCAAGTATACGGTCGAAGTGAGAGGTCCTTTAGGTGCTTCAGATCACAACTTGGTGATTGTCTCTTCTCCAATGGAACCTTTATCTCATGGCTATTCCCAACCTCGTGTTGTTTGGCATTACAAGAATGCAAAATGGGATGACCTGCGAGCCTTCTTTTCCTTGGTCTGATTACTGTTTCAAAACTTCTGATGTCAACGTTTGCTCAGATCGTGTCAGTGAAATTATTCTTGCAGGAATGGAATCCTTTATCCCACATTCCACTTTAAAACCTCGTCCTTTATCTAAACCGTGGTTTTCCAATAAATGTTCTAAGGCTGTCGAAGAGAAGAATGTTGCATATCGTAATTGGCTTGTTTCTAATTTTTCAGTTTCATTTTCTGCCTACACCAAAGCTCGCAACAATTGTAAAGCAGTTATTAATCAGTCCAAACTAGAGTTTGAACAGGCTAAGAGTTGAAAACTTGCTTCTTGCCCTAATGGTAGTCGAGCATTTTGGTCTCTTGCCAAAGCTGTTGGCCGCAACTTTTGCCCATCTCTGCTCCCACCTCTGTCAAAACCAGATGGTTGTGTTTTCACTTCAGCCAAGGATAAAGCTGACCTGCTAGCATCCCATTTTTCTTCCAGCTCATGTATTAATGATCTTGGTAAAACACCTCCCACCATTCCCAACACGCTCCATTCAATGCCTCCTGTGGTCTTCCGTCAAAAGGATATCAGAAGGATTTTAATGAATCTTGATGCTAAGAAATCTCGAGGTCCTGATGGTATTTCTTCACTTGTTCTCAAAACCTGTGCTCCTGAACTTACTCCTATTCTTTGCAGCCTTTTTTCACTTTCTTATTCCAAATGTGTTTTTCCTTCTGCTTGGAAATTTTGTAATATCCTGCCAGTTCCTAAAAAGGGTGACAAATTCCTCCCATCAAATTATCGTCCCATTGCAATTACTTCTACTCTTTCTAAAGTAATGGAGAAATCAATTAACCGCAAACTCTAAAACTACCTAGAAACCTTCCGTCTGATCAACGATCACCAGTATGGATTCCATCAGTGTCGATCCACTGGTGATATTCTGCCTTTTGTTACCCATTTATGGACTAATTCCTTGGAAAGTTTCGGTGAAACACACGTAGTTGCTCTTGACATCTCAAAGGCTTTTGATCGTGTTTGGTATAAAGGTCTTCTAAACAAGCTTCCATCTTATAGTTTGCCAACTGTTTTTAGTAATTGGTTATCCAGTTTTCTCTCTGATCGCTCACTGAGGATAATGGTAGATGGCTCTCTGTCTTGTAACTTCTCCACTAATGCCGGTGTCCCCCAAGGTTCAGTTCTTTCCCCCAACTCTTTTCCTCTTGTATATCAATGACCTTCTTCCACTGACTGGAAATCCTATCCATAGTTTTGCCGATGATAGCACATTGCATTCAACTTTCCATTTTGCGAAACCTTGTCCTGCTCAATCAGGTTCAACTTTTCGAAAATGTGCTACCAATTCCAATGCCGATCTTCAAGTAATTGTCCAGTGAGGCAAAGAGAACTTAGTTGGGCGCCTCCGTAGCCAGGTGGGAAGGAGCAGCAGTGCGTAGCACACACTTCTTGATTAGACCGGGGTTCAAGCCCGGCACCACCAAATACGGAGGATGTGGAAAGGTCAGGGAATGACCACCGCATATCCCGGAGCAATATGGCCTTAGTTGCTAATGCTCCTAAAAAAAAAAAAAAACAACTTAGTTGATTTCAACCCTTCTAAAACTCAGTCTTGTCTTATATTTCGCAAAAAGGATTCTTCTGCTCCTATGCTTATCTTTAGTGACACTCCGATTTCTAGGCAAAAGGATATATCTCTTTTGGCGATTACCCTGACTTCTAATCTCTCTTGGCACAAGCACATTACAAATATTGCTTCCTCTGCATCTAAAAAACTTGGTTTTCTCTTTCGCTCTCGGCGTTACTTTTCTTCCAAACAGCTGCTCACTCTGTATAAATCGCAAATCCGCCCTGCCATGGAAACTTGTTTCCACAACTGGGGTGGTTGCCCGAAAACCTCTCTCAGGCTTCTTGGTTCCATTCTGAAGAGGGCAGTTAGGTTAATTAATGATTCATCTCTAGCAGAGTCTCTCCACTCGCCTTCTCATAGATGCCCTGTGTCTGCTGCATGCTTCTTCTACAGATACTTCCATGGGCACTGTTCTTCTGAATTGGCTTCTATAATTCCCGCTGTCTCTTTCAAAACAGTTCGAACACGTGCCGCCACCAGCCAACATCCATTTACTGTCCAACTTCAAACCCACAGAACCAACTTTTCATCTTCCTCATTTATTCATTCAACTGCCGTTTTCTGGAACAACCTTCCTTCATACGTATTTTCTGAAAATTACAATCTACAAAAGTTCAAGTCCAATGTCAACAAATATCTTCTTTCGTCTTCTTAACCTCCAACCCAAGCACGGTACTAAGTACTATAGGTTCTAATGCCTCTCGTGTTTTGGGTTCACTTAAAAAAAAAAAAAAAAAATGAAACCCACTCCATAAATTTCCTTAATTTTACCATACACAGATTAGGACAAAAACTAAATTTCAGCATATATAGAAAACCCACTAATAACGGGATGTTTTTGCATTTCCACAGTTATCCCCAACCATACAAAAAATCGGTCATGCTGAACCAATTTCTTAACGCCTTTAAATATTCTTCCACCCAGATTTCTTTAACCACTGAAATAAATTAATTAACTAGAAGATTCTCAAATAGGGGTTACTCGCTAACGTATATAAACAAAGTTAAAACAATAGCCCGTGATAAAATAAATAACAAGAACCTCGCAACAAATATTGCACAAAAATCTGACAAGACCAAAATACATTTCATCACCATTCCATATGGCGAGTATTGGTGCAATAAACTTAACCAAATATGCCAGGGAACCGACATGAAAATCGTAGCAAAACCCTTGAACAAATTACACACAATCTTCAGAAATCGACCTTCAAACACCACATTCCAATCACAGCATGACCTCGTATACAGCATCCCATGCAAAAATTGCGACGCAGTTTATGTCGGTCTACCATGGGAGTGGCACAGTTTCGAGCAAAACAACATGAAGCTTCTGTGCGGGCGGGTCGTTCAAATGCATCGGAACTTTCATTCCACGCAATAAATGAATGACATTCATTCAGCTTTAATGAAACAACAATTATAAATATTCAACACAACTACCACAAACAACTTATTGCAGGAACCTTAGAGATGAAACTACAAGAAACTTCAATCAATATCCGTAGGCCATTCCTATTGTCCGACGATTGGTCATTATACGCATGTGTGAAGAACAAACACTACAACATAAGACAAAAGTTTCGAATTAATTGTGAGTTGCTCTATTCCTGTGAACATGACGCCCGAAAAGTTCTAGTCCGACTTAAGGAATGTAGAGAAAAACTCTCCCCCCCCCCCAAATATCCAATTTTATTCGACCCCAAAATTTAACTGTAAAGTCTAGCTACAGGACCAAAAGAAATAATCGGTCCATATTTATTAAACAAGTTTAGACCTTCAAAAATCTAATTTTATGCCAATCCACGTAGTGGTTTCCTTGTATGGTGTTTGAAGACAGAAGTCTTCAGCGCTCATTGTTGAGACCGCACGGTCTGAACACTACGGTTCTGACAGTGGAGAAGATGTCCTACTTGTTTTGCCAAATTGATATTGCCATCCTCAAGAATTATTAGCGAGTTGGAAAAGAAGCTTCCTATATCTAAAATAAAGGTAATCCCTGTTGATTTATAATAAACTCTAAAAGGAAGGGGATGAATCTGATTGGTCCACTTGATATCGATGGTTCCACTGTTGATAATCCTACTCAGATAGCAAACAAACTGAATGAGTATTTTGCATCTACATTCACACATGAGGAATTATTCAGGTTTGAAAAAGGCAGAAGGTTATCAAATTGTAGCAGAATACTTAATGATTTTGTAATAACTGAGAGCAGAGTGGAGAAGAAATTGTTGAAGTTAAACCTAAGAAAGGCACCTGGGGTGGATGGGATCTATCCAGTTATATTAAAGGACGCGGCAAAGCAACTAAGCAAACCCTTAGCCATAATTATGAGAGCATCCTTGGACTCAGGGGAGGTCCCCACGGACTGGAGATGTGCAAATGTATCCCAATTCACAAAGGGGTATCGAAGGGTGACACGAGTAATTACAGACCATTTAGTTTAACTTCTGTTCTGGGTAAAATAATGGAGTCGCTGGTTAAAGATGCATTGCCAGATCATCTAGACAAGACTGCAGCAATAATTCAGACACAGCATGGGTTTAAGGGAAAGTCTTGTCTGACAAATTTGATAGGATATTATGATGTGGTTACAAAGGAACTGGATGCAAAAAATAATTTTGATATCATATATTTGGATTTCAGGAAAGCTTTTGACACCGTTGCGCATGGAAGACTATTGTACAAATTGGAGCAGAATGGTATTAAGGGTAAGTTGCTACAATGGATAAAAGGATGGTTGAGTGGGAGAAGACAGAGGGTGGTAATTAATGGGTGCTGCTCTTCGTGGACTAATGTTATTAGTGGAGTCCCACAGGGACTCCACTAATAACATTTAAAGTTTAACTTTAACTTTATCAGTGATATTGATGAAGGTATATCAGGCTTAGTGTCGAAGTTTGCAGATGATACAAAGGTTTGCAGGGTTGTTAATGACAGTAATGGCAGTGTGCTACTGCAACAGGATCTAGATAATTTGGGCAGATGGGCTAAGAAGTGGCAACTGAAGTTTAACCTTGACAAATGCAAAGTACTGCATATGGGTAGATGTAACTCTAGAGAAACGTACCAACTGTGGGGTACTAAACTTAAGGTGGTAGAAAATGAAAAAGACCTGGGAGTAATTGTGCAGTCAGATGTGAAGTTTTCTGAGCAATGCAGTCAGGCTGCCAGGGCAGGTCATGGGATTTTGTCAATGATATATAGGAATTTTGCTAGCAGGGAGAAGGAGGTGTTGTCCCTCTGTATAAGGCAATGGTCAAGCCACGCCTTGAGTACTGCGTACAGGTCTCGAGGCCTCATTTTAGGAAGGATGTAGATTTGCTTGAGCGTGTACAGAGAAGGGCAACAAGATTGATGAGGGGCATGATGGGATCCTCTTACCAAGAGAGGCTTAAGTTCTGCAAATTGCAGTGGCTGGAGACTAGGCACCTGTGCGGTGATCTGATTGAGGTGTATAAGGCCTTGAATGGGTTCAGCACGCTGAATTCTGATGGGATCCTTCCACTTGTTCTGATGACGAACTGATGGGGCCATAAATTCAAATAAGAAAAGACAGATGTAGAATAGGTGTGCGGAAATTTGCCTTTAGCCAGCGGGTGGTTAATTGCTGGAACAAACTTCCATCTGTCGTTGTGGAAGTTGATAGGTTGAATAAATTTAAGGAGGAACTGGACAGGCATTTGGAGGGAATGGTGTGATTTTTTTTTTTTTTTTTGGTTGATGCTGCATAAGCTCATACACTTGCTTTCTTGCATTACATGCCACTACTACTTTCCGGCCGAAATATGGATAGTATCCATGTTGTGTAATATAACCCTGCGAATACTGTACAATGTAAATAGGAAACACAGATCCAGATAATAAGCAAATTAACGCAAATCTTCAATTTCATGTACTGTATTTATTTCAAATGAATTATTTGATTGCCGGGTTGAATACTGGTAAATGCTAACCAATCAGATGACCAGTGCGACTCCTGTGTATGTGGGACCGGCGGTTGGATAGGTTTTACGAGTACCACGAGTTGCAGGATGGTAAACCTTTTGCCTGAATTGCCTGAAGGCCAGAGTTGCGGACAGTGCATTCCCAGTTGTCTCTCGTAATCCGTTCGTTTTATGGAAATTTTTCTTCGATCTACGGAAACTATTTGAAATGTAATTAAAAAGGGGAATTCAAAAATATTGTTAAATAAAAAATTTGGGTATAAAGAAGTTTGTTAAACTTCTTTATGTTCGACTTGTATGTCAAAAGGTTAGTTGGCGCCCTCCTGAACTGTCGCCCTTAAGCGGCGCTTACGTCACCTACCCACTTGCGGTGGCCCTGGGTTTTTGCATCGTGTTGGATTACGTTGGTCTGTTGCTACTATGGCATTTGGCCCCAGATACCCCCAAGTTTCCGTCCACCGCCTCGGGGAGGCAACCGGATACACTAGGATAGAGTTCTCTGGCAGGGGGAAACCCTGGGCTCTGGCTGAGCTTGCCAGGGAAGACCCCAGTAAAAAAAAATAAAGGTGCACTAGAAGTAGAAGTCATTAATGAGGGGCGACAGTAAAGGGGAGGGAACAGAGCAAGAAGTTTAGAGTGGGCAATAATAAAGCACTCCACCTAGAAATAGGATGTTAAAAGGATATAAGGTCACCCTGTGGAAGGAGACCATTTTCCACAAGGGGGACTGTCGAGGAAGAGTGAAAGATTTGTGGTGGTAGAGTTCACCAGGTGAAAGGTGGGCGAAAGGAGAATGGGTGTTTGGTAATTAAAAGCATAGGGCCAGTGGTGCGTTATACCTTCATGGAGTCCAAGGCAAAGTGGAATTTGGGGGCCCCATCTGAAAAAGAAGTACAAATTTTGTAATAAAGAACATTTTCAATTTCATTTTATTGTGACAACAAAACAAATAAATTATATGACATAAGAACTAAATATAAAATCTCATCAAAATCGGTAGAACCATTTTGAAAAAAAAAACGTAATTTTCAAATTAATCTTCAAGTTCATTGACCTTGGCAGGTAGAAAGTTTAGTTTTCGATAAAAATCGCTTAAAAATATTAACAAAAAAAAAAAACAGAAATGAGTTTTTGAAACAGTGATTTTGGGGGCCCTCCACTGATCGGGGCCCTTAGGTTGACGTTTGTTTTTTTTACTTATAGGATAACGCGCCACTGCATACGGCCAGGATGCCATATGTAGGAGGAGATCGCACTGAGGGCAGTGGTTCTCTGTGTGTATTCTCACACCAGCCAGACCAGCTGTAGCCGGTGTCAGCTTATCCCACACCATGGTACAATAGAAGCACACGACGTCAGCAGGGCAGGAAAAATAGAAATACTGTACTTTCAAGATCACCTACGAAAGGAATTTCAAGGCCGATTCACAGAAAATGAAGCATGGAATACATTGTCATTCGTCGCCTCCCGTCCCCAAACCTCCCCAACTCCTTTGAACTGTAGTAGCCAATAAGCGATTATAAAACACATTATAGTATCATTACTTCGAAAATGACATGTGTATAATAAATAATTTCTAAGTAGATTTTAAACTTTTTTCCACACTTTCATATCCTGTTTTTTACATAAAAGGCTAAATTTTTCGACCTCCTCTGGGTCCAGGCCAAAGTCAAAACGACCGTGCTGGGTCCCCCCCCCCCAAAAAAAAAAACCATATTGATCCGCGTTCGGCGCCACCAAATTATTTTGCTCACCGTAAAAGAATTTTACTAGACATTGAAAAAAGTTTCAGGAATCGCACGCCAGTATGTAAATAGTTTGCGCTACTGTCGTATGGTTTTTTGGGGGCGTTGATGTTGACCTTGGTGCACATGCATGCCAAGTGGGAACTGGCTCGACCACTTCCCACTTGTGTCAGAGCTCAATGATTGATTGGAGAATGTCGCAGTTTGATCAGCCTGCTAACATCAAATTCGTCCTTAAACTTGGGAAAAATGTTACCAAGATGCTGCAATCATTACAGAAAGTTAATGGAGATGATGCTTTGAAGAAAAGAGCAGTTTAAGAGTGGTTGAATCTTTAAAAACGAATTGAAAAGACTGGAAGATGAACTCGCAGTGGATGCCTTTCGACGGCACGAAACAACGCAGATGCCACTAAAGTGAAGGAACTCTTGCAAAATGATAGGTGAATGACTGTTGTCGAGATTTGCTCATGAAGTCGCACTGTCAGACAATCTTGACGCAAGATTTAGGGACGCATCGCGTGTGTATGTGCAAAGTTTGTTTCTCGCTTGCCTTCGGAATATCATATTAACCGCAGGCAGTACAGCTGGAAAAAAAAATAAAATAAAAATATCAGTCATGCTCCAGCGTCCGTTTCCCGGCCTTGCACCGTCTGACTTTTGGCTGTTCCGTAAATTGAAAACGGGACTCGGGCTCGTCGTTTTGCTACAGTGGATGGCATCAAAGAAACCGCTGAAGCGGCCCTACGTGCGTTACAAAAACACAATTTTAAAGAATGTTTCAAAACTTTGGAAGGCAGTGGAAGGGAGCAAGTGGATTGTGCAGAAGGAATAAGCCCAGCTGTTCACTCAATAAACTTTTACAGTAAAATTCTGGGAACTTTTTGAATGTACCGATATGTTAAACAGATCAAGACTTTTCATTTGTAAAATAAACGTACATGTAGTCTCTTTATGTTGGTGATGAGTTCTCACGAATGGAGACATATATCATAAAATGACCACGCAAATCGGACATGTTTTTTTCCGTATTTGCATTTCAGAGTGATCAGATTTTCAGGGATGAAAATCAGGACTAATGAATTTTGGAGATGAAAAAAATAAGAACACAACGCACTTTGAAGAAATAATAATCTCAACGTTTTCGGGACTCAAAAAAGCCAGGCGCATGATTTTTACTTCCCTGCCCTTTTGTAGGGCAGTCCTTAATATTCGAAAAGCTAATATTATTTCATAAAACAATGCACAAATGATCTAAATTTATTTTTTGTTTAAATTAAATTATCAGTCAGTTAACTGCAGGACGAAAATCCTAATCCACGTACAATAATCATGTTTTATATAAGAAAGCATAACTATATGAATCCGAAAATCAAAATAAATTTTACATTAAAAAATACCATGTAATCCTACTCATAACTATTAGTTGCGTTCTTCACTAGATCCTGTTTTGTTTAGCAATATTTTTTTTGTTTCATTATATGGTTAAAAATTCCAAACAAGTCGATTGTGACCAGTTGCTACTTGCAGAATCTCTTTCATTGCAGAGATCCCCCCCCCTCTTTCGTTTTCGCTATTCCGTTCAGTAGTGAATGACTTTATGTTTTGTATGTTCTGTTCAGTGTATTTTTTCAATCTGTGTTTTTAATAATAATTGTATTGCAGTACGCTGTGGTTTAATAATTTAAACAGCAACATGTAATGTACTTTACTTATACTGAGTGATCACTGAATTATGACCACCCCTATGAAACCTGAATGCGACCCGTTGACCACGTGAGGTGCGAGCGTGCGCAGTTAGTCGACTACGTAACATAGATAAGGTGTCAGTAGTTCAGTAGATGGTAAAATTCCGAGCGTGATGGGTAAAAGGAAGGATTTATCCCACTTTGGTTAAGGACAGATTGTGGAAGCTCGAAGAGCTGGTGCCTCGATTTCCCAAACGGCTGAACTGGTGGGGTGTTCGAGAGCCGCCGTAGTTAAAGTGTACCAGGCCTGGCGTCAAAATGGTCAAACAACGATCCGACGGCAGATCTGTAAAGGTGAGCGAAAGGTTGACGTTAGAGGTGAGCGCCGGGTCCGATCACGCGAACAGGTGCAGTACTTTTGAAGAGTTGACTACCCAATACAACATGGGCCAACCCAGAACAATATCTGCCATGACCATGCGTCGCATGCTCGCACGTATGGGCTATACCAGTAGACGACCCCTACGGCATCCTCTTCTAACCAAGGTTCATCGGCTTAAAAGACTGGCCTGGTACAAAGAGAATGCAAATTGGACGTTAGAAGACTGCAAGAAGGTGTGCTGGTCGAATGAGTCACGTTATTTACTCCACACTCTGGATGGTCGTGTACGGATTTAGCGTCAACAGCATGAGGCTCTTAATCCATCATGCATGGTATCAAAAGTGCAGGTCGGTGGAGTGGGACATGTTTCACTGGCAGGAACTTGGACCCCTGGTGCATGTGGAACAATATATCACTGGTCTCCGCTATCGTCACCTGCTTGCTGACTGTGTATACCCCACTATGTTACACTTTTTTCCCGAATGGCGATGGTGTCTTTCAAGATGACAATGCGCCGAGCCATCGGGCACTTGATGTGCAGGAATGGTTTGCGGAACACAGGTCTGACTTCCAGCATATCGATTGGCCTCTGAACTCCACCGATATCAATCCCATAGAGCACTTGTGGGACACTATGGAAAGGCATATCAGGCGTCTGGCATACCAATCACCTCCATACCTGCATTGCTGATCGCATTACACACAGCTTGGTTGGCCATACCTCCCGAACGCTTCCGACAACTTGCTGAATCAATTGCACGTCGGATAGCTGCTGTACTGAGGGAAAAAGGAGGACCTACGAAGTATTAGGTAGGTGGTCATAATTTGGTGATCACTCAGTGTATTCTTCCTAGCTTTTAATAACAATTGAAATATTACACATATATCAGTTTCTGCCCTGATTACTATAATAAGTAAATAATTAATGATAACTAAAGTAAATGATAGTAAATTGATAATTAAAGTGATAAAAAAAAAGGAAATTTTATGTACGAGCTGAGAACATTTCATTTTAGAATATCTTTCATATTGCTTTGTTATTTGCGAACGAACGGACATGCTAAAGACAGTAGATGCTTTTATGCATGCTTATATACAATGGCGGACAAAAAAAAAAAAAAATCACTTGTGAATTTTGCAAATACTGTAATGTGTTTTGCGCTGCATTGTCGGTTGCAGAAATGTTCGAAATGCATTTGTTAGATGGGATATAATTAATGCGTAATTAATGGAAATATGAGAAATCATGCAAATGGCAATCATGCAAATTACAACCAAACATACATTTTATTGCATTTATGTGTACAAACTGAAATGTCATTAATTCTACATAATACTATTACTTAACGTAATAGTATTATGTACAGTTAATCAGCAAAATAATCCTCAATATTTTGTTGTTCCTCCTCGAGCTGCAATTACAGCTTTACCGATCTGGCATAGTCAATCAAATTCTGGATATACGGTTCCCAATTTCGTGGTACCAAACCCTTACAATGTTCTCCTTCAGCTGAATCTTACTTGTTGGCTTCTTCTGAGTAATTTTAGACAACATTATGTACTAGCAATTTTCAATAGAGTTCAAATGTGAACTGTTGCCGGGCCAGTCCAACACTGTAATGCCAGCATTTCTGAGGTATGACTGCACCTTAAGGAAGAAAACCGAGGGAAAACATTTGTATAAATATGTTTTAAGCCTTGTGAGACAAGAAGACAAACTCATCATTAAATATAAATAGCATAAAACTTACCAATTCTCCTGTGTGACAAGGTACTGAGTCCTGTTGAAAAATGCAGTTTTTAACGTCTGTGTGATGATCCCTAATAACGGGTTTCAGGAACTCCTCGAAGATAGCAGTGTAGGTTTCTGCATTCACCGTTTGGTTAATAAACTTAATTCGCCACACCCCTTTGCTTGTTATGCATCCCCAGACCATCTGACCGGCGGGGAACTTTACAGTCCGTGTTATGCAGTCAGGATGGTATGCCCCCGATTTTCTTCTTCTGACATATCGCTTCCCATCCGAGCCATGCAGGTTGAATTTCGATTCGTCAGAAAGCATACGGTGTCCAGGTGCTCTTTTCTCCATGAAACATGCATTTTAGCCCAAGCAAGTCGGTTCTTTCTCATTTGTTGAGCCAACAAGCGTTTCTTCTCTGGGCCGATAGGCATGCAGACCATATTCCAAAAGCCGTATTTGGATAGTTCGTGCCCTTGTTTCAACACCACAACAAAGGCCATCTCAAAGTCCAGTTTTAGGTCAGGAGCACTAGCATAGCAATTACGAGTGCATAGCCGTTTCAAATATCGATCTTGGAAAGGCGTAATCACTCTCTTACGGCCTGATCCTGATCTTCTCTTCTCTTCTCTTCACATCACCGATTTCACGCTTTAATTTCATCATCCGAGATACTGTTGACTGCTGGCAGCCTATTTTATCAGTGATAGCACGCGTAGAAAGCCCTTCCTGGGCATTAGCAACAGCACACTTTTTTTTCATGTTGTCAACTGAACATATGGAGCCATGCTTATACCTCCGCAAAACAGGATACTAATGAGCGTGTATACCTTTCCAACGCCGTATTTATATAAACGGCTGATGCAATACCTTGGAATTACTGTCTGACGCAATAGAAGCGTTATCTGAAGCAATACCTTTGCTTTGAGACAAGTTCAAAGTATTCAAAGTATTTTATTATTTTTTTTGGCGGGCTCCAGGGTTTCCCCTATTCACCGCTGAAAGTAATCTATACATTGGGTACAATTTATAATGATTAATTGTACATAAAAGTACAATGATTAGTTATACATAAAAGTACAATGATTAGTTATACATAAAGAGTACAATGATTAATTATACATAAAGACTATATACAGTGGTGGTACATAAAAAGACTATATACAGTGGTACATAAAAAGACTATATACAATGATGGTACATAAAAGACTATATACAATGATGGTACATAACTAAATACTGGGCTTCGGAGTCCAGCAGACTGATCAATACATCAGGTAAGAGTAATCCAAAGAAACAGTCTAGCATTTTACTGGACCTCAGGAGCAAGAATTCTTTTCCTCCGTTTAAACAGTTTCTCTGCATAGGTGGAGAAGGCAGTATAATATTCAGAACAGTTAACCAATCTTGGCAGTTCGGAGCATTCAAATACATTTGTGAGAAGTTGAAAGTCCAGTCTTAAATCATCGTACAGAGGACAATGAAACACGAGGTGCTCGACAGTTTCTTGAGCACCACAACTACAGAGAGGAGTGTTACTTAATCCTAGTGAGAACAATTTAAAGTTAAGACTTCCATGACCGGTATATAAAAACGTAACGTATAAACCAGGATTGAACCAGTCCATTTTCTTGTCGTAATCAACAACCTCGGGAAAAAACTTAAAGGTCTCCCTACCCAAAGTAGAGGTAGACCAGGTATTTTGCCACGCTGTACAACATTCATTTCTCATTCTTTTAATGTCTACCTTTTCTTGCAAGTCAGTATTATATGTTATGCTTTGAGACAAAAAAAAAAAATGACTGTAATCAAACAATATCTTATACGTTTCACTACAAATGTTATTTTTTTTAAAGTGATGCAGTTTTTTGTCCGCCACTGTGTGTGTGTGTGTGTGTGTGTATATATAATGTATTATGAAATATTGGAATAGATGTAAAAGTATGTCAGATTAGATTAATGCCATCAATTTGAGATTGAATATTACATCAGTCTGCAATCTAATTAATCTTAGTCTTTATAGGTTCTTTTGGCCTTATGGTCCACAGAGTATTTTATGCCTATGTTTTAATACACTTTGAGTACCTAAATAATACGAATTATACTCTTACTATAGTAATTATATACACAAAGTGCCAAGAACTATAAGGAACTAGGATAGTTGAAAAAAGAAGTAATGTAGATTTGAAAAAGGCAAAAGAATGATAATATCCTAAAAGTTATGATGAATTAAGAAAATTATGGGCTGAATTGCTAAGCCAATTTGGAGGGGAAGGAACTAAAGTAAAATTATTAATACCAAATGATTAAATAAAATTAAGTAAAATAATATAAAAGGTGGTAGAGCTGTCATCAGATATGGGTGGGCAAATTTAGTTAAGTCGAATACAGGGATGGTAAAAATGCAACGTCTGATGTCAGCAGAAGTACATATTGATACATTGTCAGGTATCAAGTAGGGACTACCTTGTTCATACTATAAAAGAATGCTAATTTTTTTATTTTTGCTTTTTGGCTTTATTTCACACATCTACTGTTATGGAGAGGTATAGAAACGCAGTTTCTTATACATGGTCATGTGTAGTCCCCTGGTGATATACCTTACCATGTATCAATATTTACTTATACTGACATCAGACTTTGCATTTTTGCCGTCCCTGTATTCGACTTATAAATAAATTTGCCCACCATATCTGATGACAGCTTTATCACCTTTTATTTTATTTTTGTTTAATCATTTGATGTTAATAATTTTACTTTACAGTTCCTTCACCTCCAAATTGGCTTAGCAATTCGGCCCATAATTTTCTTAATTCATAACTTTTAGGATATTAACATTCTTTCGCCTTTTCCAAATCTACATTACTTCCTATTTTTTTACTATCCTTACCCATCTAGTCCTTGGAACTTTGTAATTTTCACCTCCATCTATGCAAACTTTATCAGACTTATCTATTCTTATATACTTTTGCATCCTTTACTGCTGCTTTGCGCGTTTTGGTGCATTTGTGTCATACCTTGCTTATTCATTTTTTTATTTTTCCATCAACTAAAAAAATTAATAGAACGTTTGAAATACCTTTTGTGATCCGTTTAGCGAAGTCCAGGATTCCGTGGAACCCACTTTAAAAACCTTGTTCTAGATAGTTCTGAATCTTAGATATTTCTTAATTCGTATTAAATTATTGTCAATGTATTTCAAGCCCTCACAAAAAAAAAAAAAAAAAAAAAAATCGAAGATAATCTTTCATTAAAATCCAAATTTTGAGAAATATTTCTACTTCCTTCCGGACGTGGGGGTGGGGGGGGGGCTTTGTTCACACCGTGATTATTAGTCTCTGTTCAACGAGGGCTAGATGGTTTTTTTTTTTTTTTTTCTCTCTCTCATCTGGTGAATTCCCCCCTTTTTTTTTGTTTTGCCGAATTTTTAGAACACACCCAGATTGATAGACACATGTCGCATAACCTAGTTTACCCGGTGTCGTAATTGTGCGACCAAACGCAAGGGTACATGTGTTTGAGTTTACCATGGTCAGGACGGTCTTAGGTAGGGCTATTGTTCCCCCCCCCAATGAACAAATTAATGTGAATTTTTTTTATTGCATAATGATTAAAGCGTACTGATTTCCAGAACGGTGTTTTAATTGCATTGATACCCCTTCCCCCATTATAAAAGTCCGGAATCGCCCCTGAACTGGTTATTAAATACCATGATGTCCTTGTAAAACCCTCCTACCCTATGTGGCCATCTCTGTATGAACAAAGAAAATATGCTATTTATGTTCATTAATCAACTTCATTTTCGTAGTACTGTACATCCAGCACCATAAGGCCTGACAGGCGAAGCGTTCCTACAAATAATTCTGATAAGTCAATTTGTTTACTGGAATTGTTTACAATAATGTGGCTTTACGCACAGTAGTCAATATTTAGCCATACTTTGATCTCTGCTAGCGTTTGGAGAGCATTCTCTCTGCTGCCTTTCACCTAAGAAAATCGAGCAAGCGGTCTCGTGTTTCAAAAATGCCTATGTGGCAAAGCCACAGTTTTCCATTCCAAAGGTGAAAGAGTAAAAGTGCAAAGGATTTTTGTCACCAACCTTTTTAGGTTAAACTTTTATTTAAATTGATCATCCCATTGTTTCAATATTTTTCAAAAAATTTACGCTCAATGATTTTTTTTTTTTTTTTGTTTAAGTTTAATTTATCTTGCATATACAGATAATTTGTTAATCTTGCTTTAACTGTTAAACGCTAATCCAGAAAAGTTAGTGTGTTAAACCATGACTTCAAAAGTAGTCGTGCTACTGAATGGTAGTTATCTCGTCCCTTTGTCCACAATTAATGGTTATTGCCAAAAGGATTAACTTCGAAAATTATTGTATTGTAATGTGTGATCAATAAGAAGAGTAAAATTTGAAATGATCCAAATAATTAAAATAACTACATACATTATCTTTATTGTATTAGTAAATAATAAACAAGAATCTGTAACTACGCTATCGCAAATCAATGCCATTTAATGCAACAAGTCAATACATGTATGTATTTAACTGTCGAAGGGTGGCACCCGGACATACATCCATCTCCACCAATTTATCATATAACATATTCTCATAATGGCCTGTAAGTGTGTGTGTGTACGTGTGTGTAATGTATTATAAGTCAAACAGGCTACTCTGCCACCAGGTGATAGTCCATTGGGCAATTACCACCTGGTGCCCATCCCTGGCACGAGGAGCTATCTGGATCTATTAGCTCTGGCTGTGCATATTGTACCTAAATCCCGCACCCACCAGTAAGGGTGCAAGACTGGTGGGTGCCAGCAGTCCCGCTCCTGGGGTGCCCACACCCAAGAGCCAGCAAAAAAAAAAAAAAAAAAAATGCACCAACTAGGAGAATACATCTTACTAGTGAGTGCAACAATCCCACCTCATGGTCATTCCACAAGGCCAGCCAAAAAAAAAAAAAAAAAAAAAAAAAATTTTCTACCCGCCTCCAAGACAGAATGCCTATCCATCCAGAGGGGAAAAAAAAAAAAAAAACAGGTCTTTAGTCAGTATTAGTAACAACATGTATACTCCTCCTTTTATTAAATGTCAACCTGCAAAACCGTTGAAATTCTACAAAATTCCTTTCATTAGACAGCCAAATTAATTCAGAACCCCTAATAAAATTAGGTACCAAATTAGACTTATTTAATCTAAATTCATCATGCAAATTGCATTCATATAAGATATGATCCCATGTTTCCAACCTTCCACAAACACAGTAAGGATCTTCCACTAAACTAAACTGATGCAACTTACTTTTTAAGGAACCATGCCCCGTAATCAAATATGAGCATTCCATACTTGGATAAAACCAGCGACGCAATTTGTTATTAAAATTAAATTCAACACTAGGTATAAATAAATAAGTTACTCTACCAGTACTACTGGAATCCCAACGGTCCTACCATAATTTAATTAATTTCACCAAAATTTCTTTCTTCTGTTTGCTGACTGCAGAAGAAACTTCATTAGTAATCCCCAGAAATGTAATTTGTATTCCTTTTCTTATAAAATAACAAAAAGCTCTATACACGACTGTTAAATCCAAAGGCAATACCCCCGCAATCACCTGTAGAGCATTAGTCGAAACAGTCTTACAAACACGCAAAATAGTTAACAACATTATTCTTTGTATTGATAATAGTTTTTGTTTAAATTTTACATTGACAGTACGAACATACCAAATTGATGCAGCATACGACACAATCGGAATAAAAATAGCTTTATAATATAGATACAAAATGCGTTTACCTAATCCCCAATCTTTTCTGGTAACCCTAACTATAGAAGCAGTGTAATTTTTTATTTTCCTACTTAAATAATTCAAATGTTGGGAAAATAATAACTTGTCATCCAAGATAACCCCTAAATATTTTACCTGGGAAACAAGAGGAATTTGTTTACTGTTTACTAATAATCGAGGTGGTCTGTTGTAGTCTAATTTTCCTTTTAATAACATCATGACAGTTTTAGAAGATGAAATTTTTAGTTTATTTAATGTAGCCCAATCAGTCAAATCCTGAACAATAACCTCCATTCTACTTTCTAATACTGCTCTAGATCTTCCTGTCACGCACAAAACCAAATCATCAGCATAAGCCACCTTATAACAATTAGGGACTGTTCTACTTAACCACTGGTTTAAGACCAGATTCCATAAAATAGGACCCAACACAGATCCTTGTGGACAACCGCGATCAATAATTCTATTAAAAGTTAAATGTTGGGATCTTATAATAATCTATCTATCCATTAAATAACTTTTAATAATTTGGTATAACAAATTGGGACAATTTAATTCTCTTAATGAAAAAAGCACACTTTGATACCATACAGTATCAAATGCTCCTTCAAAATCTATGAATAATGCTAACACATATTTCTCCCCAGAATTTACACTAAAATTAATCAAATCGTGTAGGGCATCCTCTGTTGAACTATTTCTCTTAAAACCATATTGATATTTAAAATGAAGATTTTGTTCGTTGAACAATTTCTCTAGCCTTAACAACAATCTTTCCAATATTTTACCCAAATTTGCTAACAAAGAAATGGGTCTATAACCCCTAGGATCAGTCAACAATTTGCCAGGTTTTTGTAATAATTTTAACAGAGCAATTTTCCAAAATCCTGGAAAAACTCCTTTCAGTAAACACTTATTATACATATTTACCATTATTTCTGGACACAAGTCAACAAACTTTTTAACACAATTATTTTCAATCAAGTCCAAACCTGGTGTTTTATTAACCCCAACCTTAGAACATACAAATTTCACTTCATCAATATTAAACAATTCTATCTCAGATGAGCCAGTGTATTGTTCATTCCCCTGTCTAATTTGTTGCTGCTGTACACTATCTTCCCCACAATTGTCATTCAAAAATAAAGTGCTAGTAATAGTAGCAATTGTAGAATACCAATCAGTAGACTCAGCATCATTTGAATACACAGTATTAATTAAATTATTAACATTCAACTTGTTTCTAGTTAACTTAAACAACAATCCCCATGGCTCACTATTTCCAGTAGTACAAACCAATTCTTTCCATGCATTAAATTTGTGTTCAGAGATTGCCTTATGGTATTCTCTCCTCTTAATTTTATACATTTCTTTATACCTTAATGCTTCATTATTACTTCTACTCCTAACCCTCAGAAAAAGCTTCCTCATTCTAAACACTTCCCTCCTTAATACTGATAGCTCCAAAGACCACCAAGGTACTTTATGACCTCTCTGTTTTCTTCTCTTAGCAGCCAAATTTAAAGCATTAAAAATAGAGGATTGAACAAAAAATGCATATTCAGAAGCAGTTAATGAACAAGTCAATACAGAGTGCTTAGGCTCTAAGATTACAGTGAAGTTACATAAACACCAGTAAGCATAAAAAAAGTCTACGGAATGCATAAATGCACAGCGCGACAAATAAGTATAGGACGGAATTCACATAAAGCACAATATGGATAAGGAAAATATTTTCTTACTCTTCTCCTGGCTTTATGTAGCCTCTAGAAGTAAGGGGTTGAATCAGATTGATCCACTTGATATTGATAGTTCGATGGTTGATGATCCTGCTCAGGTTGCCACAAACTGAATGAGTATTTTGCATCCACATTCACATATGAGATTCTTTAGGGAAGGGGAGCAAGCTCTAACAGGAAGCTAAGGTGTGTATTTAGTGTCAGACGGCACCAGTAGTTTCCCCCATCTCCGTGTTGCTTTCATTGCGGGTGTACCAGTTCACTGGGAAATGCCAGAGATTTAAGTGTATAGGCTTTGTATCTGTGTGATGTCGTGTACCGTTGTTCATCTGGTCGTTTAGCCGCTGGAATCGTGCTGAGGCCCAACGTAGCCCCACCTTCGCCCCGTGGAGGCAGACCAGGAACCCAGTAGTTTTAGTTTCACTCTGGTAGATCCTGCCACCTAATTTCCTGAGATTTCAGAGGCTAGGACCTTAAAAAAAAAAAAAAAAAAAAAACGCGCTCGCTCGTTTTTTTTTTTTTATATGCACGTACGTACAGATAGATACATACAAATATCCATCATCGTCGGTTTGATGATCGTTAGGTGAGGAGCTTAATGCTTGCATAATAAAGGCTGAAAGAACGGGCGAACGGGAATTTTGACATAATTAAGTTTTTGTGTGTGGGACATTCGCTAGCATAAAGATAGAGTGGGTGGGAGACTGAAGGCTGGGGGGTTAAGGCAGAAATATGGGGATGATAGAGTAGGCAACCTCAGAAGTAAGTGAGGCAGGCCCATGCCTCACCAGGAGAAAGTAGGGAGCGCCGGGAGTACCGTCCCACCACCGGCGCAGGGGAGGGGATGGAAAGGCACCAAGCAAGGGAGCCCGGTGCGATCGCCAACAAGCGTCTGCAGGAAAACTATACAATGACCTTGTGGGTGGTGTCCAATCTGGTGTCATGTCCGAGTTGTCATCCTTGGGACCTGGGTCCCGTTCGTGTTAATCCTTTACCTTAGTGTGGTTTATTTCCTAAGCTTTCCAGTTCTCAGGAGTGTGTCTTGTTTACATAGACCCAGCTAGTGGGGTGTCTAAGTTTGGTAGTCATCTCCATTTGTGTTTCATGGGACATGGGTCCCGTCCATGTTAGTCTATTTTGGTATAGTTTGTTTCCTGAGTTTTCTAATTCTTGGGGGTGGGTCATTCTGGTGTCCCAGTCCTAGCGAGCTGAAGAATAGATGTTCTTTGGTTATAATGGTAGTGGGTTTTGGGCTGCAGCCATTTGGTTTCTCCTCCTCCTCCTCCTCCTCGCGAACAGTGCCTATGCCTAATCCGAGAAGGCTTGATACTCCTCCTTCGTGTCTAGGAGGTGATGTTCTTGTCCCTGTGGTAAGTAGTGGATTCTGGTGAGTAAAACACCACGTAGATCTTCATAGAGCCTGCAGGCATACATTAGGTGCTGCCAGCTCTCCAGCCCCCCGCAAGTGCAAGTTGGATCAACCTGAATCCCAAGTAGAGACAGTTTGGCATTAATAGCTCCGTGTCCAGTTAAGAGGTAAGTTACTTGTAGACCTGGGGAGAACCAGTTGGGTGAGGTTGGGTAGTTTTGTTCAATATTGGGTAGAAATTTCTTTGTGATCTCTCCCTTTTGAGAGTTGCACCACCTTTCCTGCCATGCCTGCTGCAGGTGAGTTTGTATCCTCTTCTTTTCCACATTTTTGTTGCCGGTTAGGTCAATAGTGAACCCCAGAAAAGTCTGTGAGGTGCCTTTGTCTAGGTAGTACAGTAGGCCACGCTGTATGATTTCTAAGTCCAGCGGGAGAGTGCCTGCAAGCACTTGCAGGGCGTGGGTGCTCACCGTGCGGCAAGCGCGAGTGATGGTTAGGAGGATGGATCTGTGAATTTGGTCCGTGATACGTCTGTTTACTGCTGTTGTAGTTTTTTGAAACCATGCGCCGGATGCTTAGGTGACGATCGGAGTGAAGATAGCTTTGTAAAACAGTTTGAGGACTCGCTTTTTCAAACCCCATTCTTTACGCGTGACTCTGGCAACCGTGGCTACGTAGCGTCTTATTTTTTTACGGAGATATTTCAGATGGTCCTGAAATGACAGGTTTTGGTCCAATATCACGCTTATGTATTTCAGTTGGTTGGAGAATTTGATTGTTTTCTGCCCAATTTTTATTTGTGGAGGCCGCCTAAGATCAAGGCTTCCCTTTAGTAGGATGGAGTTTGTTTTTGTGGGGGATATTTTGAGTTGATTTCGGTTTGCCCATTCTTGGAGAGTGGTCAGGGCCCGATTTGCGAGGACCTCTAACGCGGCTCTTGAGTTTGCCTGTATCGTCAGAATGAGGTCGTCCGCAAATGCCTGAGATTGTACTTCATGGAGATCGATGTTAAGAAATGTGTCCAAGACAATATTCCACAGTAGTGGACCAAGGACGGAACCTTGAGGGCAAACCCGATGGACGTGCCTGGAGAGTGTGCCATAGGGGCCGGTGACTTTGATGGTTCTGTTGCTTAGGTAACTTTTGATGGTGTTATAGAGGTTTTCCGGCATGTTGGCTTCGCGCAGCCTCGCCAGGACGCTCGGCCACCAAAGTGAGTCGAACGCCCCAGCGAAGTCCACGGCTATCACTAGGAAGTACTTTGTATTACATCTGTTTACCTTGGTCAGGAGGTGAGTTAAGGCGTACACAGCGAAGGTTCCCCGTCTGATGCCGAATTGGTTTGCTGAGGCCAGGCCTGCCTCATCATAGTAATGTTGGATCCGTGTGTAAAGTAGTCGTTCAAATAACTTACTGATAACTGTCAAAAGTGCAATGGGTCGGTAGGAGTCCGGAAGGTGTGGTGGCTTTGTTGGATTCTTTTGGATGAGTTTAACTTTTGTCATCTTCCAGGAATTCGGGAAGATACCTTCTCTGAGACAGAGGTTATATAGGTTTAATAGTAAGTTCGGAGCGTACTCTACTGTTTTTTTGATAATTTCGGGTTCCAGAAGGTCCGGCCCAGGGCATCTATTTCCCTTTATTAGGTCTGCTGCATTGCTAATCTCTTCCATGGTGAAAGGCTGCTCTTTTGTTGCCGTTTGATGAGTCTCGTTGGCCTGGCAAACTCGGCTTTGTTCTGTTGTCATTGTTTGTATTTCTGGATGAAAGGCAGCGTCAATGATATTGTTGATGGTGTGTTCCCAAGTGATAGTCAAGTATCCTTCAGGTGTTTTAGTGGCTTCAACTACTTCCCCTCTAGGAAGTTTGTTGGTGACGAGCTTGTATACAAGTCCCCAAGGGTCCTTGTTTCCAGTGGTGGAGACCAGGCGCTCCCATGATTGGTTTTTGCTTTCTCTAATTTGTGCTGTATAGGCGTTTCTCGCCTCTTTCTGGTTTCAATTTCCGCCATCGGCCAGGAGCGCCTGGCTCGCTGGAAGGCCTTTCTTCTTTCCTGTGCCTCCTTCCTGAGTCGCTGGAGGTTTTGATTCTACCAGAGCACTTTCCCTGGTGTTGGATTTTTCTTCCTGATGGCTGTGTCTCTGGCTTGTTTTATGATTTCAGTCGTTTTAATTTGGAGGATTCTTGGGTCCTCGATACGCTGGAGTTCTCTCTGTCGTTGTTGTATGCATTCCGTAGGGTGGTGTAGAAGAGTTCCCAGTCTGCCTTTGCTATGGCATATCTATGGGTGGTTTGTCTGTTCACAGGTACTGTGGCCAGTGATTTGTTTAGACTGAACGTAATGGCGCGATGATCAGACGTTGTCCAGGCCTCACGGACGGTCCAACAGGAAGCTAAATGATTTGTAATAACTGGGATGGAAGTGGAAGAGAAATTGCTTAAGTTAAACTTAAGAAAGGCACCTGGAGTGGATGGGATCTAGCCAATTATGTTAAGCGAGGCAGCAAAGGAAGTAAGTAAACCCTTAGCCATAATTATTAGAGCATCCTTGGATTTAGGCATGTTTCCCACAGACTGGATATGTTAATGTATCCCTAATGCGCTAAGGGGAATCGAAGAGTGACACGAGTAATTACAGACCTGCTAGTTTAACTTCTATTCCAGGGAAAATAATGGAGTCATTGGTAAAAGAAATAGTGCAAGATCATCTAGACAAGGTCGCAATTATACTTTAAACACAGCCTGTGTTGGCTAAGGGAAAATCTTGTTTTACCAGTTTCATCGGTTATTATGATGTGGTCACAAAATAACTGGATGCAAAAAATAATTTTGATATCATATACATGGATTTCTGGAAAGCTTTTGATACTGTTTCACATAAAATTTTGCTGTACAAACTGGAACAGTGTGGTGTTAAGGGCAAGTTTCTACTATGGATAAAGGGATGGTTGAGTGGGAAAAAAAACAGAGTGGTAATTAATGGACATTGCTCTTCGTGGACTAATATTATTAGTGGAGTCCCCAGGGTTCGATGTTGGGCCCACTTTTGTTTTCTATATTTATCATTGATATTGAAGAAGGCATATCAAGCTTAATGTTAATGTTTGCAGATTATACAACGGTTGGCTAGGTGGTTAATGACAGCAAACTAAAAAAAAAAAAAAAAAAAAAACTGCAGCCATTATCAATCCACTGCAGGTTGGAAGTCTCCTCAACAATTCATGTTGAGGGAAATGGACCGTGATCTGCCACGCTGGTCCAGTGCGGGTTGGCAGGTCAACCGTATTTAGCAGTCAGGGGCTTGAACCCCGGTCTACTCAAAGAGCGTGTGCTACAGCATTCCCGCTCCCGATCACTCGTCTGCGGAGGCCGTTAGTTCAGTTCAGGTTTCAATTCTGAAAATTACAGTGTCTAGAGACTAGACACCTGTGAGGTGATCTGATTGAGGTGTTTAAGGCCTTAAATAGATTGAGCAAACCCAATGCTTTTGGAATTCTTCCTCTTGCTCAGGCCACACACACGCACACGAGGTGGCTCAAATTGAAATTGAGAAAGGACGGTGGCAGAATAGATGTGCGGAAGTTTTCCTTTAGCCAATGGGTTGTTGATTGTTGGAACAAACTTCCATCTGTTTTTGTGGAAGTTGTGATACCTTCACTAAATTAAAGAAATAGGCAAACTATTTGAGGGAATGAATAGGTGAAATGAGAGGTGTTTTTTTTTTTTTTTTTTCTTTTGGCTAATGCTGTATAAGCTTGCTTTCTTGCATCATTTGCCACTTCTAATGCTAATATAGACCCCAAGTAACGGAATACACTTGCCACAACCTATATGCGTTGGAGAGACTTGGAAAACTCCTCTACTGTGATAGTCTTTAGTTCAGCTGTCACATTTTTCTGAATGGGATAAACACTATCAGATCTGTATCCTTTGAGTTTCATCTTGGGAAACAGAAAATAATCTGCTGGAACCAATTCAGAAAAGTAAGTAGGCTGGTAGAGCACTACAAACTGCTTGTGAGACAAAAACGTCCGCACGTTGATCGCTGTCCGAGAAAGCGCATTTTCATGCGACAGCCGCTAACCAACCGTTCCAAATATAGCCGCACTCTTGCTTTTCGCTACACACGTTTCGGTATCTCTAAGTAGCAATTGCCGGTAACAGTCTTTCCTTCCGCGACGTTCCTTATGGGTTATCCCTTTGTGGTCGAAGAATTCTATCAGCATGGTTTGATACGCGATATCTGAGAACCAACCTTTTTTGATCTTGGTCTTCTTTGTGATCGCCATTCTACACTTTGTCGTTTTGTGTCAAGATCATACTGGAAGCAATTATCTCGTCCCGAGTAATAATTTTTTGTAGGAAATCAGGTTCGCTTTCAGCTGTTTGAGCAAAATCTTTGCAAGCATCCAGCCGTCTGTTTTTCCTCATCACAAAACAGTGTGGAACAAACATCGCAAATTTTTCTTTTTCCAAGTCTGTGGTATTTTTTTATTTTATTTTATTTTTTTTATGTAAACCCCAAACACGAGAGGTATTAGAACCTATAGTACTTAGCACCGTGCTTAGGTTGGAGGTTGAGAAGACGAAAGAAGATATTTGTTAACATTGGACTTGAACTTCTGTAGACTGTAATTTTCAGGAAATACGTAGGAAGGAAGGTTGTTCCAGAAAACGGCACTTGAATGAATAAACGAAGAAGATTAAAGTTGGTTCTGTGAGTTTGAAGTTGTACAGTAAATGGAGGTTGGTTGGTGGCGACACGTGTTCGGACTGTTTTAAAATAGAGAGCGGGAATTATAGAAGCCAATTCAGAAGAACTGTGCCCATGAAAATATCTGTAGAAGAGGCATGCAACAGAAACAGTACGTCTATGAGACAGCGAGTGGAGACACTCTGTTAGAGATGAATCATTAATTAACCTAACTGCCCTCTTCTGAACGGAATCAAGAAGCCTGAATTCCATGGCAGGGCGGATTTGCCATTTATACAGAGTGAGCAGCTGTTTGGAAAAAAGTAACGCCGAGAGCGAAAGAGAAAACCAAAAATTTTTTAGATGCAGAAGAAGCAATATTTGTAATGTGCTTGTGCCAAGAGAGATTAGAAGACAGGGTAATCCCCAAAAGAGATATATCATTTTACCTAGAAATCGGAGTGTCACTAAAGATAAGCATAGGAGCAGAAGAATCCTTTTTTGCGAGATATAAGACAAGACTGAGTTTTAGAAGGATTGAAATCAACTAAGTTGTCTTTGCTTCACTGGAGAATTACCTGGAGGTCGGCGTTTAAGGAATTGGTAGCAGATTTTCGAGCAATTGAAGCTGATTGAGCAGGGCAAGGTTTCTCAAAATGGAAAGTGGACTGCAATGTGCTATCATCGGCAAAACTATGGATAGGATTTCCAGTCAATGGTAGACGGTCATTAATATACAAGAGGAAAAGAGTGGGAGAAAGAACTGAACCTTGGGGGACACCAGCATTAGTGGAGAAGTTATAAGACAGAGAGCCATCTAACTGGATAACCAATTACAAAAAAACAGTTGGCAAACCATAAGATGGAAGCTTGTTTAGAAGACCTTTATGCCAAACACCATCGAAAGCCTTTGAGATGTGAAGAGCAACTACTTGTGTTTCACCGAAACTTTCCATTGAATTAGTCCATAAATGGGTAACATAAGCCAGAATATCACCAGTGGATCGACACTGCGGAATCCATACTGGCGATCGTTGATCTGACGGATAGTTTGAGTTGCGTTAATTGATTTCACCATTACTTTAGAAAGGGTAGAAGTAATTGCAATCGGACGATAATTGGATGAGAGGGATTTGTCACCCTTTTTAGGAACTGGCTGGATATCAGCAAATTTCCGAGCAGATGGAAAAACACCTGTGGAATAAGAAAGTGAAAAAAGGCGATAGAGAAAAGGAGTAAGTTCAGGAGAACAGGTTTTGAGAACAAATGGAGAAATACCATCAGGACATAAAGCTTTCTTAGCATCAAGAAAGTTCAAAATCCTCTTGGCGGAAGACGACAGGAGGCATTAAATGGAGCGTGTTGGGAATGGTGGCAGGTGTTTTACCAAGATCATTAATACATGAATTGGAAGAAAAAAGGGATGCAAGCAGGTCGGCTATATCCTTGGCTTAAGTGAAAACGGGACAATCTGGTTTGCACACAGATTGGAGCAGAGATGGGCAAAAGTTGCGGCAAATAGCTTTGGCAGAAGACTAGAATGCTCGGCTAACATGAGGGCCAGAAGCACGTTTTCTACTCTTAACCTGTTCAAACTCTAGTTTGGACTGATTAATAACTGCTTTACAATTGTTGCGAGCTTTGGTGTAGGCAAAAAATGAAAATGAAGAATTAGGAACAACCCAATTACGATATGCAACATTCTTCTCTTGAACAGCCTTAGCACAGTTATTGAAAAATCAAGGTTTAGGTAAAGGACGAGATTTTAAAGTGGAGTGTGGAATAAAGGATTCTATTCCTGCTATAATAATTTTACTGACACGATCTGAGCAAACGTTGGCATCTGAAGTTTTGAAATAGTAATCCGACCAACAAAAGAAGAAAAGAAATCTCGTAGGCCACTCATTTCGCATTCTTGTAATGCCAAACAACACAAGGTTGGGAATAGCCACGAGATAAAGGCGCCATTGGAGCAGAGACAATCACCAAGTTGTGATCTGAGGTGCCTAAAGGACCTCTCATTTCGACCGTGTACTTAGAAGTGTTGTTTGTGAGAAATAGATCAAGCGTGTTGGCTGTAGGGTTAGGATTGTCCGGTATTCTTGTAGGTAAATGAACAATCTGTGCAAGGTCATTAGTAATTGCAAAAGCCTCAGCATCTCGACAAGCTGGGTCGGTGTGACTAGAAAACGGAAGCTAGCTGGAGTTTTGAACATTAAAATCGCCAAAGAAAATTACATCACTGTTAGGAAAGTTGGACTGGAGAAAGTCAAGTTACAAAGAGAGGAAGTCAAAGTGCTCCAAGTGATTAGTGGAGTTGGGAGAACGGTAGAGACAACAGATGCATTTGACACGATGAGGTAGAGAGATTTTAAGCCAGAAAAGGTCAAAGAGAGGAGATTCCAAATTACCAAGTCTTGACAGGGAATATCAGAACGGACATATGCACAAGTACCACCTTTGAGGCGAAAGGAATCATACAGCAAATAATTTGGGTAACTGAGATGAGCAGTAGTTGAAACAACCGATAACTGAGATTCTGTCAGAAAAAGTACATGGGGTTTGGCAGACTGCAAGTGGAAATGGACATCATTGAGATTAGAATTGAGACCACGTATATTTGTGAAATGAATTAGGAAGTGTTTGGGAGGTTTAGATCTTTTCGCAGATAAGCTTACTCTATTAATTGACAATTCATAGTGAATTCAATAGTAAGAAAAAGTGGGTGGACATGCTGTATGAAGTAATGAAATTTTTGGGCATGGCATACGTATGGTAAGAATATACCCAGATCCTTACGATAACGTGGCCTCGACAATGCCACCCGCATACACCCTACCCGTACTCCCTTCAGTCACTGTCTGGTAGAACAGAGGTAGCACGGTTATACACTAGCTGATCCGGAGGCCCCCTAAAGAGTTACTAATAGGTTCGGTCCGGTGTACTAACTAGCGGCCAGCCTTCGAACATCATTTTAGAGCTGTACACTCGAAATGTAAGGAAGATTGGATCTCGCCACGATGTTCATTTTAACCTCAAAAGTCAATAATCATACTTCATGATGGATGAGATGGGGAAGGGTTGACCGGAACTTAGCTCTGGTGACTAAACATGGGTTCCACCACTTCTAGCCTCCAATGAGCAAATTGGTGGTATTGCACCGGTTGATGAGAGTCATCTACCACCTAGTACTGCCTTGTAACACAGAGGGGCGGCAAGTCAACGTAAGCAGGGGTCTAGGTGGGCACCACACCTCTACCCCTGCTTACGTTGGTTCACATCTGGGTGGTCACCCACCATGTGCTTGTGCATGAAGTTTATACCCAGGATTACAATAGTCCCGCCATCGTGAAGGTGCAAACAGAGGATTTGGCTGTCACAGACCATCCGGTCTTCGCCGAAATTGGATCCACTTGACTTGAGTGTCACCCGAATATCACGAATATCAGTTCCATCAGCATTTTAGACTCCCAGGTAGCAAGTACAGCTTGTCTGGCATGTCTGAGAGAATGTCTGTGACAACCTCAAGGACCAATTGTAGACTTTATCGATTCAATATTCACATTTTAACTGCTAGGGTTGTAATAGGCTGTAACTTTGTAGTAAATTGCTTACTTTTTCCACCAATTTGGGCTGAGCAGACCGAAAACGATCTGCTCAGCCCAAATCTCTCTGCCTTCTTTAGCCCAAAATCATCAAATGTTCGTGTTGTGCTAGAGCCAAATCCTCATAAGCTGTTTGTAATTCGTAAGATTTTGCTTGTTTCTGAGAGACTTTCCCTCAGCTTTACACAAAAAAAAAAAAAAAAAAAAAAAACTTAAGTCCAACTGCCTTGAGTTAGCTGAATCTGGATTGCTATGTGGTCATACTTCTGTATTTCTCTAGCGCCTACTTCTATAACGAATATTATATATACGTATATAATTTTTTTTTTTTTAATTCAGTCTGATTACTGTTTTTCCGCACTGTTTATAAGCCCCACCATAGACAAAAGCTACAAGACCTATGTAAAAGGCTGGGTTTAGTCCCGTAACAATGACTTCAGCAACGAACCTAAAAAGCGTTCAGCAAAAATGTTGCGAACATACTAACTGCTAAATAAAGGTAAAATACTGAAGTTAACAAGGAACATATAACATAACGTTATCATTATATATATATATATATATATATAGTCGATTCCGGTTATTTGGGGACACATCGGGACTAGTGCATTTTGGTCCGATTAAGCGGCTGCCCCAATTATCCGAAGTTTCATGTAAATAGTTAAAAATGCAATGTCCGCCCCCCCCCCCCCCCCTTTACAATTGGTTCACTGTACAATCAAATCACGTTACGATGGAGTCACCATTGTAAAGTACCGTTCACTATACGATGTGTAATAAACCCCGGTCATTGTGATCACGTTTGTGAATTGAATTTTAATTCAATTAAACAGCGATTCTAATTAGCAAAAATAGGAGGAATATTATCCACAGGCTATAAAAGTAAAGATATATTAAGTACAAATTTACCCTTTATTACCTTACCAATTAAAAAATTAAATGATATGTGAAATTCGGAAGAATATACGTGATAATCGGAAGAATCAATACGTACTGTAATATGTACATACTAACTAAACTAGTTGACATTTCTGTTCACTGTCATTTGTGGGTTGGGGTTAAAATTTAAAACAGTAAAAAGATAAGCAAGCAATAACAAAGAACACGGCACACACAAATTGCAAGTAACACGATACGCGCAAGTGAGAACGGAGTAACAAATTACGAAGCTTTAAAAATAGGAATGAAGAGAAGATTGTGAAAATTTTTTTTTTTTTTATATGATTGAAGATTCCATAGAAGTGTAAACACATTTTACCATAATAACCCACAGAATTCCAGCTGTCGGTATTATCGCAAATTCAGTAAGATCGAGTTTACTATCAGTTTACAACAGATTTCACTAACACAAAAGCTCAATAAACAGGTGACTGCTAATTGTTTTATGGTTGTAACCTCCAGAAATCCGACCGAACTACGTGGTACGGTCGGAGACAATCGTAGGGTAATCTTCAGTGCTGCGGTCTCCTGCCCCGATTAAACGGTATTTTGTCCCAATTAAGCGAAGTAAACCCTGACTATTTTCTCGATTGGATTCTGTTTTTTAAGATTTGCCCCAAATAAACGGCTGCCCCGATTAACCGGTGGCCCAAATAACTGGAATCCACTATATATATATATATATAGAGAGAGATTTTCTATCCCATTTGAGAGCATTTATGCCTTTTTAAAAATTTTTCTCGCCAAATTCAGCGAGAATTTTCTTATTAGAAATTGGGCTGGCTAAAATTTAGTGGTTTTCAACCGGGGTGCCGTGTAATTTGGGTTTAAGTTAATTAAAGTTATTATTATTATTTTTTTTTTTTTTGAAATTTATATATTTATTTTATTATTTAAAGTGTACGGTACAATATCCATTGTACCGTATCTTTTTAATCTTGTGGTGATCTTGTGATCTATGATTGATCTTTATTTAGTACCTCTCTATAAAGAATAAAATTATTATATAGGTATATATTAAAAGGTCGAAAACTACTATGTTAGGTGTTTCTTTTTGCCTAGGGGTGTCGTGAAAAAATTAGTGGGACAGTAAGGCCGCCGTGAACCGAGAAAGTTTGGGAACCTATGGGCTAAATCAATGTTAAGAGTGCTAAGAGTAATAATTTTGAAAGGAAACCGGTCGAATTATTCGTTGTTCAATGTCTGCTGTTGATGGGGACTAGGGAAGTTTAATTCTAATCGATCTGCGGAGAGTTTTCCATCTATGAGGACTAAACTACTATCGGTGATCACTGAATTATGACCATCTACCTAATAGCGTTTGGGGCTGGTGTTTGCAAGGCAACAACCGCTATTTTCCAAATGTCCAGGCATGGATCTTGTTGAAAGTACCTTCATATTACGACTCCTGAAACTAAGACATGAAATACTTCTGTTTTTGTTTAGCGAATGCCTTCGGAAGGGTACTTTTCCGGATGCTTGGAAAATTGCACTTGTCAAACTCATAAAAAAGCATGGCATACCATCATTTCATCCCAGGCCAATAGGGCTCTTGGCAAACTTGAGAAAATTGCTGGAGTGTCTTATGGCTATCCGTCTACACACCTGTTACAACTACAGGATTTAATGTCTTCAAACCAGTATAGTTTTTATTCTGGCAGGACCTGCGGGGATGCTTTGGTAGACCTGGTTGTTCATCTGGAAAACTCAAAATATAAATATATTTTAGCTATATATATTGACTTCGAGGGTGCTTTCGATTCCCTCTGGTGGGAAAGTGCCCTCGAATATCTTCGTATTGTCAAGTGTCCCCTACAACTATACTTCCTTGACAACAAGACAATAACCGTAAAATCTCAGTTCAATCAAGTTTTTAGGCAAGTCTCGCGACGGTGTCCCCAGGGGATCTATCTTGGGACCCCTTGTCTGGAACATTGTTCTGCAGCAGTGGATTTCTAGAACCTTCGAAAATGTCAAATCCTCAGCCTACGCCAATGATTTGACTATCCTCGTCACTGGCAATACTCGGTCTGAGTTGGAATCTGTTGCCAATGGTACACTTCAGGATCTATATGAATGGACTCTTCTTAACAAGCTAAAGATTAGCCTTCAGAAGTCAAAGATGATGGTATTCGGAGGAAATTTAAATAGCTCTCGTCCTCCACAAGTTAAAATCAATAATGCTCGTCTTCCTTTTATCACAGAAACTAAAATCCTTGGAGTAATAATAGACCGAAAGCTAAATTTTATGACACATGTTACTAATTTCACAGTTAAAACCAAGAACTTCGCCAGAGCGTTAACAAGAATTTTAACAGCTAAGTGGGAGCTCTCGAGAAGGACTTTAAAAATTTATTATAATGCAGTATTAGCCACCTACTCCGCCGGCCCCCTGGTGTCACAGGGCATTAATTGTTAGAATTAGAAACAAGTTATATTCTTTGCAGAGAACAATTTTATTATCCCTAGTTAGAGCGTGTCGTACAGCGTCGACCCCTGCCTTACAAGTCTTAGCTGAAGTTTTTCCCTTAGACCTACATTTGATCTTTAAAAGATTGTCTTACAGGTTAAAGAAACAAATCCCGACATTGTTTATGGGAATCACTATTGACTGTCAGCAGGATATCAAGTGTGAAAATAAGAGAATCTGAAATGAATCGTTGTATGAGTGGCAGATCCGCTGGGGTACAATCTCTTTAGGATTGGTGACAAGACGCTTCTTCCCGGAAGTGAATTTTCTTCACGATAAAAAAGTACAGTCATGCCTTTCCATCGATCTATAGAAGTCTTACTTGACCACAGGTCAAGTAAGACGTGTGTAGATCGATGGAAAGGAATCTTTGCTTATCCAGAATGCTGAGATATTTCGGACATTTCAAACTTTTGCCAGAGAAGTTTTTAAGAAAAGACTGCAACTGTTATGTACAGTTGATCTTCTTCTGGATCATCTGAGACCGGAATCTCTACCTTATAATTGTTCTCATGGTCTTGAAATGGGACCTCAATTAAGACCTCATTTGATACTGATTGTAACCTCATTTGTCTTAATTTTATAAATAATGTATAAGTTATACATTATTTGTAATTTATAAATACATTATTATTTGTAAATAATAATGTATAATATATTACAAATAATGTATAAAGGTGGGTTAGCATCTCGAATTGAAACAGTACGAGCACTATTAGAACTGGCCCACCTTCCCGTGGTGTGGATGAGTTGATGCTTCTGGTAGCCCAGAGGCCAGAACAGAACACACAAACCTACATTCCCACATATCTGGCCCTTTTCCAGTGGTACTGTTCTTTTCAAAGACACGAGGAGGAGTTGAACTGACGTTCTAGGAGCCACCCTTAACAAAAACACATGTCTACATATTCGCCGAGGTATTGACTCCACTAGATGTTCGTAGGAATCTTCAGCCATGCTGCCTGCAAGGCTTTTGCCACAGTGTAGGAATAAATGACGGTTTAATTGGATTCAAGTCAAGAGAATTTGGAGACTATTCAAGGTGGTAATATCTTCGCTATGCTTCTAGAACCACTAGTGCAAAGTGTGGCCTGATGACACGCGGCATTATCGACTTGAAAGATGCCGTTTCTCTCCGGGAAAAAATGCAACATGCAGGGTGCACATGGTGTCTTAACAGCTGCTGGTAAAACCAAACTAAACTATTATTTTTACGCCAACGCCAACAGAATAATTAAATTCATCAGCCGTGCTTTATGTCTTATGTTTGTTAATTGTGTGTGTTCTATGGTCGATTTGTCTGTTTTGCTGGATGAATAACCCCCGTTTCTGGGGGGACCTTGCTATCTACGACTGAGATTGGCTAACTCAGCCACGGAGTGAGAAAAGCCCATTAAAGTTGCTCGCGTCATCGACGGGATTCGGACCCGAGCCTTTTCACTCGATGTGAGGAGAACAGCTGCTGGTAGACCTAATCAGTGAAACTTTATTCCATACGCACCAGGGGTCCTAGTTCTTGCCAGCAAAACCTGCCCCATATTAAGCAACCACCGCCACCTCCGAGGATAGTGGGCATCATGCATGATGGGTCCGTGGAGTTGTGTTGCTTGCTTCACACACGAAGATGTCATCAGACTAGCACACTCGTTTGAAATCCTCCGGTGTCCAACCAGCGTGTTGTTGACACCACAGCATTCGCCGTCGACGATGATCAGCGGTGAGGAGAGGATGGCTATTGGATCGTCTGCTGTGGAACCCATACGCCTGAGTATGCGGCGCATCTTAATTTCTGATATTCTTCTTGAATTCCCCATATTGTATTGCGATGTCAGCTGTCGCGCAGTGAATTGCTGTTGAGTTGTAGTTGTTGGCGCATCTGCTTCTGTGGCCATAATGCACCTCCCAAGGTTTTTGCAGTACTTTGATCCAAACCCGAGGCGGGATTCGAACCCGCGACCTTTGGGTTGCTAGGCAGGTACTTTACCCACCCGGCTAGTCCGGTCGGCTGTCTTAGGGTGCCTTATAATTCTAGTGAACTGCTCTGCTAGGTGCTTGTGTGTGCAGGTGAGCTTCTTGTACCAGTACTTGTGGATGCTATCAGTTCCTGGGGTTCTCCAGTTGTGGGTGTTCCTGATCGACTGTTTTACTTCTTCTCCAATCTCCCACTCTCTCATCTCTTGTATGTCCTTGGTTTTCTTCTATTCAGGGTGCTCTGCTGTTAGGTCTTACTTCACTGCTCCAGATATTTCCCCAGAACTTCTCGGGTGGTCCGTTTCCTGCTGTCTCATCTTCACCCATTTTCCTGTAGAAAGCTCTTTGATCCTCATCGAACATTCGGTTGTTAATTTTCCTCTGGGAGCTCGCTTTGTATCTGCGTAGTCTCTTGCTGAGTGCGAGGAGGTTCTGCTTCAGTGTGTCCAAGTATTCTCCTATTGTCTGATTTCTGGTCTCATGTTTACTGTGTACACTATCTCTCTCTTGAGGATGCTCTTCACCTTTCCAATCAATTTCTTACTTCTATTACCCTGTTGGTATTGAGTCAACTGACATATCTTGACTCTTAATTCTTCTATCTTCTGCTGAAGTCTTCTTTCCCAACCTGGCGGTTCCTTCTGTTTTCGGTTCTTTTGCTGCTGGTCTCTCATTTCTTTTCCATTAATCCTAGTGGCTGCTATGGCAGCACAGTATACGGCTGTGTGGATAGCCTCCAGCGTTGCACCCTGATTGTCTAGGTAATGTGGCATTATTTGCCGATTGAGGTGGTCTGTTACTCTCCACAGGATTTTATTTGGCCTCTGCTTAGGTATCACGTGGGTTTTTGTGGGTCCATTCCTGCGAATTCTGTTAGGGACTTCTTCCACTCGTCTTCTATTCTGGATAGCATGACTTCGTCTCTTTCCACTTCAACTATTCTGGGTTGTATTTATTCTTGCTGTTCCTCCTCTGGTTCCATGGTATGGTGTTCCTCCTCTGGTTCCATATTGACCATATTCTTTGTGCTTTGTAGTTGATCGCTGACATCCTGCTTGATTTTTTCCAAGATGGCAGGAGCTATTAGGTTCTTCGTGACGATGGTCCTTCTTTGGTCTGCTATTATTATTATCATCTGTTTTTGATATGTAGGCGTCACATTCGAACTTGCGCTTTCTACTTTTGTTCAATCGCTTAATACTAATGGAACTTAATACTAATGGAACATATTTATATGTCGCCATAAGCCTGATTGCACTTCCATTAGATTAGTTCCATTTGATTTAATTATGAAATATTCATTATTCAGCAAGTTAGCATGGCTGATAAGCTGAGATCTATCATCTCGAAATGAGGTATTTTACTAGATTTCGTGTCTGGTAGAGTCGTTAGTCAGCAAAATAATGGACTTCCTTCGATCGCTAAGTTGAAACTGCAGCGCTGTGTAGGGGGGAGGGAAGAGAAGTAATAAGTCTAACCTTTTCTCAACTTGACCTCATCCATAGTTTATCTTAGCGTGGTATCGGTATTGTGGTGGCCTCCCTCAATCACCAGATCTCAATAGAATTGAGCACATTACGAATGAGGTGGAAGGAACTCTTCAGAGCAGAAATTCGCAACTATCGAATATTCAAAAATTGTTGGAAGCGATTGGGTCAGCATGGAACAGCATTTCTGTTGTGCGCTTCAGACACATCCTTGAGTCCATGCTGCGACAAATCCTGTCTGTTCTGAGGGCTAAATTCGCAGTTACATAGGTGTAACTAATAAAAAGGCCACTCAGTGTAATTGAAATGGCGTAGTAATATATTGCTATAATTTCGAAAAGTTTGCCTCTACTGCTATCAGTGGCTCCAGTAATGAACAAGTAGTAATATCCATCAGTGTGTTTATTTTGTATTACCGAAGCCTAGGAAATGGCTTAGAACAGTGGTTTTCAACCGGGGTGCCGCGGCACCTTAGTGTACGGAAACAACATTCCAGGGGTGCCACGTAATTTGGTTTTAAATTACTTAAACTTATTTATTTATTTTTTAAATTTATATGTTTACTTAGTACCTCTATATAAAGAATAAAATTATTATATACTGTATATATATAATTTGTATTATGAAATGTAATTTTAATAACTATCATATAACATATCCTGTATATTTTTTAATATTAGATATATACGTACACACACACAGGTAGAGAATCGGATCTAACAGGCAGAAAATTGAGTAGGGGTGTCGCAAAATAAAATAAATTACTTAGGGGTGCCGTTATTAAAAAAGGTTGAAAACCACTGGCTTAGAACATGAACAATGACCTCTGTCAGAGGGCAATTACGAGAAATGGAGGCCCAAAGGGCAAGTGCCGCGAAGTTGCGATAAAAAAAAAGAAAAAAAAAAAAGAGGATAGTGTACGTTGTCAAGTGCCGTATCCTCATATCTTCGACCATGAACCCTTATTGAAATTGAATGATCCTTGACAAAGATAGGCCATCGTTGACAGCTTCAGCAGCTGAATGCACTCGATACGTAGTCTGTTAGAAGAAAGAGTGAAGTTGCAGATAACGGAAGTGTTTAGATCAAAATGAAACGAGTATATTTGAGAGAAGAAATACATGGCGGAAGGTTAAGCACTGCTGCTTTTCACGATTTGATTTGTTTTTATGTGAGCAGTTTATTTTATTTCACTGTATTGTTTTTTAGCACTGCTTAAGCTTTCACTCCGTGGCTGAGTTAGTCGGTCTCAGGCGTAGATAGGAAGGTCCCCCCCCCCAGAAACTGATGTTTTTCTTCCAGTAAAACAGACAAATCGACCATAGAACACACGCAATTTGCAGACATAATACACAATGCACGGCAGATGAATTTAAATATTGGGGTGGGACTCACATATAAACCTCAGGAGCTCACATATGGTGAGTATGGGCTTGGCACACCCAAGCTGGATATCATCATTTTTCTCTTTCTTGGTCATTCCCTTCTACTTTTGTGTGTGTGTGTGTGTCTCTCTCTCTCTCTCTGGGTAACTCGGGGAATTTTTTTTTTTTTTTTTTTTTTTAGCTGGTGGAGCATAAGCCTGAAGCTTCCTTGCACCATGTTGCTAATAATAATACAATATTTTTTTTTTTTTTAGCACTTCTTAAGCAGAGTGAACTGATCCATGAATTCATTTTATCTTTTTTTTTTTTTTTTTTTTTTCCACAGTATATTTTACACACTATCCACTCTTTTAGTCCCATTTGGTCGTAGTGGCCAAACATAATTTGTCTCTCCTTTGGAAAGGTCAGAATTTGATTCCCGATTGTTAGATTGAGTGTTATAGTTTCGAAGGGAAGTGCATGAACTTGAAAAAGGATTATTATTTTATTTTATTTTATTTATTTATTATTTTTTTTTAAAGCAAGCCGTTTTATTCAATCTCTGACGGACTTATAACACCCCAACAAGGGTGTTATTGCACCAGGTGAAAAGCACCTAGGGTGGATGGGATCTATCCAGTTATATTAAAGGAGATGGCAAAGCAACTAAGCAAACCCTTGGCCATAATTATGAGAGCATCCTTGGACTCAGGGGAGGTTCCCTCGGACTGGAGATGTGCAAATGTATCCCCAATTCACAAAAGGGGAACGAAGGGTGACACGAGTAATTACAGACCTTATAGTTTAACTTCTGTTCCGGGTAAAATAATGGAGTCACTGGTTAAAGACGCACTGCAGGATCATCTAGACAAGACTGTAGCAATATTTCAGACACAGCATGGGTTTGTTAAGGGAAAGTCTTGTCTGACAAATTTGATAGGATATTATGATGTGGTTACAAAGGAACTGGATGCAAAAAATAAATTTGATATCATATATTTGGATTTCAGGAAAGATTTTGACACTGTTGCTCATGGAAGACTATTGTACAAATTGGAGCAGAATGGTATTAAGGGTAAGTTGCTACAATGGATAAAAGGATGGTTGAGTGGGAGAAGACAGAGGGTGGTAATCATTGGGTGTTGCTCTTCGTGGACTAATGTTATTAGTGGAGTCCCACAGGGTTCGGTGTTGGGTCCACTGTTCTTTTGTATATTTATCAATGATATTGATGAAGGTATGTCGAAGTTTGCAAATGATACAAAGGTTGGCAGGGTTGTTAATGACAGTGTGCTACTGCAACAGGATCTAGATAATTTGGGCAGATGGGCTAAGAAGTGGCAACTGAAGTTTAACCTTGACAAATGCCAAGTACTGCATATGGGTAGAAGTAAGCCCAGAGAAACGTACCAACTGTGTGGTACTACACTTAAGGTGGTAGAAAATGAAAAAGACCTGGGAGTATTTGTGCAGTCAGATATTAAGTTTTCTGAGCAATGCTGACAGGCTGCCAGGGCAGGTCATGGGGTTTTTTCAATGATATATAGGAATTTTGCTAGCAGGGTAAAGGAGGTGATTGTCCCTCTGTATAAGGCAATGGTCAGGCCACACCTTGAGTACTGCATACAGGTCTGGAGGCCTCATTTTAGGAACAACAAGGGCAACAAGAGAGGAATGACGGGATCCTCTTACCAAGAGAGGCTTAAGTTCTGCAAATTGCAGTGGCTGAAGACTAGGTACCTGCGCGGTGATCTGATTGAGGTGTATAAGGCCTTGAATGGGTTGAGCACGCTGAATTCTGATGGGATCCTTCCACTTGTTCAGATTACGAACCTAAGGGGGCATAAATTCAAATTAAGAAAGGACAGATGTAGAATAGATGTGCGAAAATTTGCCTTTAGCCAGCGGGTGGTTAATTGCTGGAACAAACTTCAATCTGTCGTTGTGGAAGTTAATAGATTGTATAAATTTAAGGAGGAACTGGACAGGCATTTGGGGGGAATGGTGTGTTTTTTTTTTTTTTTTTTTTGGGTAATGCTGCATAAGCTCATACACTTGCTTACTTGCATCACATGCTACTACTACGTATCCTTACGTGTGTCGGGGACTTTTGTATATTTGTATTAACCGGGAAATCGATTATCAGGGATTTGTTTTTTACCGTCTATCCCGGAAAATCGAGAGTCTGCTGTATATATAAGGGGGGGGGGGATTAAGAAGAGGGTAGTGTTGAAGCAACTTTTCTAAGATAAAAATTCTAATATATTAATTTATATCTCTCTATTTAATTTTGGATTAATCGGATTTTTATATATATATATACAATAATAAATAAATTAATGTACAGATATATACACCATATCCGCTAATATGAGTTTTCACCTGCCATTGCGTCCCTGTTTCAGTCAATTCTGTTTTATAATTTTGTACTTTTCTCGATTTTCAATGTATTTTTATTTATTTATTATTATTTTTTTTTAATAAGGTGTGCTACCAGGTAGAGCAGCAACAAAATTTTCATTATTTTCATAACAAATACAATAGAATATTAAAAATCTGAATCTTTTTTAATATTTCTCGAGGACATCCGACTGTATAAGGGCAGAAGGAAAATAGACTGCCTCTGCCAAATTTAATATTTATTATTATTATTGTTGCTCTTATGTTATTACTCCCTGATTGGTGGTTCTACGTCCTGACGGATATTGCTACCAAGTACACGTGGTGGTTGTTATTCTGGTGTTACTGTTGGTTGAGAAACTCTCTGACTATCCTACAGGCGTTCGGGATTGCGACTTTCTGGAGTTCCCTGTAGGTGTTCGCTGGGAGACCTATTGCTGCTAGGCTGTTATGTAGGGTCTTTGGCATCATACTGCTGGTCGTTACTTGTTGCACATGCCACATCTTTGATCTCCTGTCTTACGTTCGTGTACTTTCGGATTTAAGTGGCCTCAGTAGCCGAGTGGTCAACAGCAGGAGTGCAGTAGCACACGCTCTTTGAGTATACTGGGGTTCAAGCCACCGACTGGTAAATACGATCGATCTGCCAATCTGCACTGACCAGCGTGGCAGATTATGGTCCATTTCCCTCAGCGTGAATTATTGAGAAGGCTTCCATCCTACAGTGGGTTGATAATGGCTGCAGTTTACCGTTTACTTTCTGATTTTATCCTCATGGGTTTTCTGGAGGTTGTCATTGTTGAGCACTGTTATGTCAATCAGATAGGTAGCTTTTTCCTTCTTGTCCACAAGAGTTATGTCCCGTCTGATGTGCGGGATTGTCTTATCCGCGGGATTGTCTTATCCGTAATTACTGCCTGTGGGTTGGGGTCTCTAGTACTTCCTGGGGTTCATGCTTGTACTACATACGGTACACCTTTTTCATCAACTGGTATTTTCGCGCTAGCTTCTGTTGTATTAAATTGATAATTATCTCTCTGTATTAGATAGGGGAGTAAGTGCACGAACCTCGTGCACTTGCTTCACTGTCTAATATACTATCCCCCGGTAGTCTCATGGCTACCATTACGACGGGACACATTATTTCGCGCTCCTGAATTTGTGTGGAAATTTTTTTTTTTTTTATGTGAACCCCAAACGCGAGAGGTATTAGAACCTATAGTACTTAGTACAGTGCTTGGGTTCGAGGTTGAGAAGACGAAAGAAGATATTTGTTGACATTGGACTTGAACTTCTGTAGACTGTAATTTTCAGGAAATACATATGAAGGAAGGTTGTTCCAGAAAACGGCAGTTGAATGAATAAATGAGGAAGATGAAAAGTTGGTTCTGTGGGTTTGAAGTTGACAGTAAATGGATGTTGGCTGGTGGCGGCACGTGTTCGGACTGTTTTGAAACAGAGAGAGGGAATTATGGAAGCCAATTCAGAAGAACAGTGCCCATGGAAGTATCAGTAGAAGAGGCATGCAGCAGAAATAGTACGTCTATGAGAAAGCGAATGGAGAGACTCTGTTAGGGATGAATCATTAATTAACCTAACTGCCCTCTTCTGAATGGAATCAAGAAGCCTGAGAGACGTTTTGGGGTTACTACCCCAGATGTGGGAACAATATTCCATGGTAGAGCGGATTTGCGATTTATACAGAATGAGCAGCTGTTTGGAAGAAAAGTAACGCCGAGAGCGAAAGAGAAAACCAAGTTTTTTAGATGCAGAGGAAGCAATATTTGTAATGTGCTTGTGCCAAGAGAGATTAGAAGTTAGGGTAATCCCCAAAAGAAATATCATTTTGCCTAGAAATTGGAGTGTCACTAAAGATAAGCATAGGAGCAGAAGAATCCTTTTTCCGAGATATAAGACAAGACTGAGTTTTAGAATGGTTGAAATCAATTAAGTTGTCTTTGCCCCACTGGAGAATTACCTGAAGATCGGCATTTAAGGAATTGATAGCAGATTTTCGAGAAGTTGAAGCTGATTGAGCAGGACAAGGTTTCTCAAAATGGAAAGTTGAATGCAATGTGCTATCATTGGCAAAACTATGGATAGGATTTCCAGTCAATGGAAGAAGGTCATTGATATACAAGAGGAAAAGAGGGGGGAAAGAACTGAACCTTGGGGGACACCGGCATTAGTGGAGACGTTACAAGACAGAGAGCCATCTACCCTCACACTCAGTGAGCGATCAGAGAGAAAACGGGATAACCAATTACTAAAAACAGTTGTCAAACCATAAGATGGAAGCTTGTTTAGAAGACCTTTATGCCAAACACGATCAAAAGCCTTTGAGATGTCAGGAGCAACTACTTGTGTTTCATCGAACCTTTCCATTGAATTAGTCCATAAATGGGTAACATAAGCCAGAATATCACCAGTGGATCGACACTGACGGAACCCATACTGGCGATTGTTGATCAGACGGAAGGTTTCTAGGTAGTTTAAGAGTTGGCGGTTAATTAATTTCTCCATTACTTTAGAGAGAGAGTAGAAGTAATTGCAATGGGACGATAATTGGATGGGAGTAATTTGTCACCCTTTTTAGGAACTGGCTGAATATGAGCAAATTTCCAAGCAGAAGGAAAAACGCCTATGGGATAAGAAAGTGGAAAAAGGCGGCAAAGAAAGGAGTAAGTTCAGGAGCACAGGTTTTGAGAACAAGTGGAGAAATACCATCAGGACCTCGAGCTTTCTTAGCATCAAGATTCATCAAAATCCTTCTGATATCCTTTTGACGGAAGACCACAGGAGGCATTGAATGGAGCGTGTTGGGAATGGTGGGAGGTGTTTTACCCAGATCAATAATACATGAGCTGGAAGAAAAATGGGATGCTAGCAGGTCAGCTTTATCCTTGGCTGAAGTGACAACAGAACCATCTGGTTTGGACAGAGGTGGGAGCAGAGGTAGGCAAAAGTTGTGGCCAATAGCTTTGGCAAGAGACCAGAATGCTCGGCTACCATTAGGGCAAGAAGCAAGTTTTCTACTCTTAGCCTGTTCAGACTCTAGTTTGGACTGATTAATAACTGCTTTACAATTGTTGCGAGCTTTGGTGTAGGCAGAAAATGAAACTAAAGAATTAGAAACAAGCCAATTGCGATATGCAACATTCTTCTCTTCGACAGCCTTAGCACATTTATTGGAAAACCAAAGTTTAGATAAAGGACGAGATTTTAAAGTGGAGTGTGGGATAAAGGATTCCATTCCTGCAAGAATAATTTCACTGACACGATCTGAGCAAACGTTAATATCAGAAGTTTTGAAACAGTAATCCGACAAAGGAAAAGAAGTCTCGCAGGTCATCCCATTTTGCATTCTTGTAATGCCAAACAACACGAGGTTGGGAATAGCCATGAGATAAAGGTTCCATTGGAGAAGAGACAATCACCAAGTTGCGATCTGAAGTGCCTAAAGGACCTCTCACTTCGACCGTGTACTTAGAAGGGTTGTTTGTGAGAAAACGATCAAGCGTATTGGCTGTATGATTAGGATTGTCCGGTATTCTTGTAGGTAAATGAACAATCTGTGCTAGGTCATTAGTAATTGCAAAAGCCTCAGCATCTCGACCTGCTGGGTCGGTGTGACTAGAAAACGGAAGCCAGCTGGAGTTGTGAACAGTAAAATCACCAAGGAAAATTACCTCACTGTTAGGAAAGTTGGACTGGAGAAAGTCAAGTTGCAAAGAGAGGAAGTCAAAGAGCTCCAAGTGATTAGTGGAGTTGGGAGAACGGTAGAGACAACAGATGAATTTGACCCAATGAGGTAGAGAGATTTTAAGCCAGAGAAGATCAAAGAGAGGAGATTAAAAATTGCCAAGTCTCTGACAGGGAATATCAGAACGGACATATGCACAAGTACCACCTTTGAGACGAAAGGAGTCATACAGCGAATAATTTGGGCATCTGAGATGAGCAGTAGTTGAATCAACCGATAACTGAGATTCTGTCAGAAAAAGTACATGGTGTTTGGAAGACTGCAAGCGGAAATGGAGATCGTTGAGATTAGAACTGAGACCACCTATATTTGTGAAATGAATTAGGAAGTCCTTGGGAGGTTTAGATCTTTTCGCAGATAAGCTTGCTCTATTAGTTTGACAATTCATGGTTTTCTTACTATTCAATAGTAAGAAAAAGTGGGTGGGACATGCTGTATGAAGTAATGAAATTTTTCGATATGGTGTACATGTGGTAAGAATATACCCAGATCCTTGACATAACGTGGCCTCTACAATGCTCCCCGCTTACACACTACTCGGACTCCCTCCAGTCACTATCTGGCAGAGTAGAGGTAGCAAGATCATACACTAGCTGATCCGGAAGCCTCCTAGAGAGTTACCAATAGGTTCGGTCCGGTGTACTAACTAGCGGCCGGCCTGCGAACACCTGAAAGAGCTTATCTGGAGGATTCCGTAGGTGAAATTAGTTTTATTAGCTATTGGAAATTTAGTACCAGCATTTCTTTCTGTGTCCTTTGTTGTCAGGCTGCAATGGTCACCATGCGGCTGGCAGAAGGGCCAGCGAGAGGCACTGATATAAAGCAGAAGCCACATTGGTAGTTTACACTTGACTGAGGAGTTTCCCAAACTGTGTTTAAAATTGAGCTGAAAGACCACTCCACCAAACTATATATCTCTGTCGTTGTTGTATGCTATGGCATATCTACGGGCGGTTTGTCTGTTCACAGGTACTATGGCCAGTGATTTGTTTAGACTGAACGTAATGGCGCGATGATCAGACGTCCAGGCCTCACAGACAGTCCAATTGGAATGTTGGCAGCATTCCTCATTGCCACGGTGACGTCAATAGTCGCCTCCCATAATGTGTTGCAAAATGTAGGCAGATTGTGGGTAAGTTTAGTACAGTTAATGTCGAGGTTGCCAGGAACTCTTTCAACCTGGTCCCGTTTCTGGTACCCTGTCTATCTGGGGTATGGCTGTGCCACATTGGCGCCCAACAGTTAATGTCTGCTCCCACGATGAATTTTTGCATTTGGGAGCATATCACTAGCCAGACTTAGGTACATTACTGCGAAGTAGATATCCTCACCCAGACGGCAGTAAAGGGCTATGACATAAAACGCTCCCAAGGCTGTGGTGAGCTGGACACATGCAGCCCAAGATGTGCATGGCTGAGTGATATTGGTTACCATTATATCTGGGTTTCTTATCAACATCGCTACCCATGGGGTGTCATCCCTGTTTGGACTACTTTGTATGTTATGTGATAGCCTCTGACAGCCTTCATATGTACACATGGTTCTTGTAGTATTACTATATCAATGTTTTCTGCTTCTGCCTTCTTCCGGATTTGGTGGGCGACCGCCTTTGCTCTATGTGCATTTATCTGCATGAATTTAACCTCTGATGTTATATTTTTTAGGGTGTGTTCCCATAGTTGAGTCTTGATTGGAATAAACTCTTTGCTTTGAGGTATATATGACATTGACCAATTCTGATTGAATGTGCGCTATATAATTTTAAACTCTTGCAGTTTGCACAAGTAGGCGCGGTGTTTTTGTTTGGGCAGTCATGGAAGGCATGATCTTTTGCTGAACAATGCTCGCACGTCGGAATTGTCTGGGTGCATGTGTGGGTTGTATGCACAAATTTGCAACACCTGTAATATTTGGGCACAGTCACATGCTCCTGAAAGCAGTGACTGCCCCAGTTATCATAGATTCTGTAGGTGAAGGAAAGTGTAAAGTGTGTTTATGTTCAAGCGGCACCAGGGGTTTCCCCGTCTTTGCGTAGTTCACATTGATGGTGAACTAGTTGACTGGAAAAGCCAGAGATTTAAGAGTGTATGGACTTTGTATATGTGTGATGCCTTGTACTGTAGTTCAACTGGTCATTTAGCCGCCAGACCCCTACTGAGTCCCAACGCCCCATTTTCATCCCATGGAGGCAGACCAGGTACCCACTAGTATATAGTTTACTCTGGCAGGTCCTGCCACCTGCCAGAGTGAACTTTATACTACTTCCTGTGATATCAGTGGATAGGACCTAAAGAAAAAATCGCGTACGCATTGCTGGAAGCGCTAGAAGATGTCCAAAATGTTGGGCAAAATAAATTTAGATTGGTGATTTTAGATTGTGTGGGACGTGTTCACAATGCTGAAGACTGGGGAGAGATAGACAGAAATATGGGGCCGAAAGGGAAGGCAACTTCAGTTTTCAGTGGGGCATGCCCATGCCCCACCAGAGGGAAGAAATAGGATGGCAGGGGGAGGGGACAGCAAACTGTCCCCTCCCCTCCCCTCTGTGCCAGGAAGTGGTGAGACAGTGAACCAGACAAGGGAGCTGGCTCAGGTTGCTACTGTGGCCTGTGTGCATTGGTGGGAGCAAACCAGACTGCATAGTCAAGTCCGCACCATCCAGAAAAATTTGAGACCCAGCAGAGGTGATCCAATGTTGGTTTGGCTGAGGTTGTGCAGAATGTCATAGTTGGGAGTCACTCATGGGACTGTTGTCCCGCCCAGTAGTCAATGTTCTGGGAAGTGGAGTTTTGTCACTTCTCGGAAGAGTTCCAGTTTTGTCCTGCATGATGGATCAAGCAGTCAAACCTGACGTTTGGCTCGGGGTTTCTGAGAAGCTTTGTTTGATACGTCTATTCGAGGTTTGCGGGCAGAGGAATGGGCAATCGTCTGGCATACAGGTTCTGGGCAAACATGGTGAATGCTATATATGAGGCTCTGTCTTCCAGTAAGTAGTGTTCCCGGTTTTTGGGATTAAGGCGCACTTGGCTTGGATGATTAATTCAACACGAAGTTCTTCCTAAATTTTGCAGTCATGCATCTGGTGTCCCCAGGTCTCCACAGAGCCACATGCACACATTGGGTTGTTTTCGAGTCCGAGAAGGTGTAATTTGTGGCGGATCGCTCTGTTCTGTTAGGAGATATGTGCTGTACAATCCAGGGCAAAGCCATGCCGAATACTGTGGGTATATTTGCTGTAGATTGGGGAGGAACCTCCTCGTGACTTCCCCTTTTGTGGAGGTTGTCCAGCGTTGCTGCCATATTGATCGCAAATAGTTCTGGAGTCTTTTCTTCTCCACTGTCCGATTTGCAGTTGGATCTGTGGTGTGATCCTGGAAGGTAGTTGGATTTCCGCATCTAAGCTGCTGTAACATGCCTAGGCGAATCACTTCAAGATCAAGGGGGAGGGTCCCAGTGAGGACTTGCAGCGCATGAGTAGATATGGTGCTGCACGCTCTGGTGAGGGTTAATAAAATCAGTGGGTAAATGATGGTGAGTCGCCGAAGATTTACCACTGTAGAGGCCTAATGGGGCCAGACACCAGAAGCTGTTGTTGTTGTTTGGTTTTTAGGAACATTAGCAACTAAGGCCATATTGCTCAGGAATATGCGGTGGTCATTCCCTGACCTTTCCGCATCCTCCTTATTTGGTGGTTACGGGCTCGAACCCCGGTCCAATCAAGAAGCGTGTGGTACGCACTGCTGCTCTTTCCCACCTGGCTACGGAGGCGCCGACACCAGAAGCATATGCAATCGTAGGGATGATGGCTGCTTTGTAAAGCATTGCTAGGGTTCTTCTTTTCAGCCCCCCAGTCGTGGCGGCTAATCCTGGCAAGCATGGCACTATGGTTTTTCATTTTTTTCTGGATGTATTTTAAGTGGGGTGTAAACGATAAATTTTGTTCCAGGATCACTCCTAGGTACTTGAGTTCTGTGGCCAGCGAGATCGTTCTGTTGTAGATTTTTATCTGCGGTGGTCTGGTAGGAGTTAGATATCCCTTTAGTAGGATAGATTGGGTTTTGGTGGCAGAGATATTAAGGTGATGAGTTTCAGTCCACTCTCTGAGTGTAGAAAGTGCTGAGTTGGCAAGCATTTCCAGTTGTGCTGTTTAATCAGCAGAGGGAATTAGGAAGAGGTCTTCTGCGTATGCGCGTGCTTGCATGCCCCCAGTTCCAGGGAGAGGAACTCATTCAGCATGTAGTTCCATAGGAGGTGACCAAGTACAGAGCCCTGAGGGCAGCCCTTGTGTACCTGGCACTCAACCTTGCAGTAGGGAGCCTGCACTAGGACCCTCCTGTTGTTCAGGTAGCTCTGAATGCATCCATATAGGTTTGCTGGTAGGTTGGCAGCCCTTAGTCTTGCGAGGATGCCCTGCCACCAGAGGGCGTCGAACATCCCCGCAGAGTCACACAGAGATGAGAAAGTACTTTCGTTGGCAGTTTGACGTGGCATTCATGATATATTCTAGTGCATCCAGAGTGGATTTCCCCGTTTTGAATTCGAATTGTTTATCTGTTGTTAAATTTCCTGCAGTGTAATGTACTTCAAGCTTCTGTCTAAAATTTTGTTCCAGGACTTTGCTGAGTACAAATCGGAGGGCTATAGGTCGGTAGGACTCCAGTATATGTGGCTGCTTTGATGGGTTTTTTATGATTAATTTTATGCTGACTACCTTCTAATCTGAGGGGAACCAGCCCAGACAAAGACTGGTTATATAAGTCTAACAGCAAGTTGGGGGCATATTCGGCCACCTTTTTTACCAGTTCTGGTTCAAGCATGTCCAGTCCCGGGGTTCTTTTGTTTTTTATTTTTTCTACGGCAGTTTTTAAATCTTGCAGAGTGAATGGTTGTTCCACTCGGGCCGATTGGTAGGTTTTGTTGGCATGGCACAGCCGTTGCTGTTGAGGTGTGTTGTCCTCTTCGATGGGTTTGAAGATGGCATTGAGAATGTTGTTGATGGTGTCGTGGCAGTTGTTGGTTCATGGCTTGTGGAGTGATGGTGGAGGGTGTGACCTCTCCCCTTGGTAACTTGTTTGTGGTTATTCTATATATGATGCTCCATGGGTCTCTATTGCCAACTGTGGAAACCAGATGCTCCCAGGACAGTTTCTTCCTCTGCCTGATCATCGCAGTGTAGTTATTCCTGGCTTCCCTACATTGTTGTTTGAGGGGTTCAACCTCAGGAGGAGGCCAGGACCGTCTGGCTCTTTGGAAGGCACATCTTTTCCTGTTCATATCTCTTCTAAGTAGGTCAAGTTCCTGCGACCACCATGGCACAGTGCCTGGTCGGGGGCCCCCTTCTCCGGATTGAGTGGTCTGCTGTTTGTAGGATGGCGTTAGTGACAGCACGCTGGTGTGGATCGGGGGGTTTGGTTGTGGAGGTTATTGGAATACAGGTTCTGAGTGTTCCTAATTATGGCTTCTCGAAAGTTGTTCCAAATGGCCTTGTCAATGGCATATCTGTTGAGTTTGTAGGTGTTTGCTGGAGCCCGGTGAAGCGGTCTGTGCATTATGAAGGTGGTAGCCCTGTGGTCTGAGGAGGTCCAGTCTTCCTGCACCATCCAATCATTTAGGTGCCCAGCAAGGGTTCTGGTAGCCATTGTTGCATCTAGAGTGACCTCCCAGAGAATAGAACTAAATGTGGGAAGATTGTTTGGTCGATTTAGGACAACGAAGCTGCTGTTAGCCAGGAATTCTTCCACATATTGACCATTCCTGGTTCCTTGACGTTCACGAGTCTCACTATGCCACAGTGGCGAATGACAGTTTAGGTCCGCAGATACGAGGATCCTGGAACCCACAAGTTCTGTTTGTACTTGATTTAGGTATTGGATGTCTGCTCCTGGGCGGCGGTACAGAGAGATGATATATAGCTCTCCCAATGGAGTAAAAATGTGAGTGCAGGTCGCCCACTCCGAGCACAGGTGTGTTATTCTTGTCACAGTTATGTCTTTCACAGTGATACTGTTTGTCTCCACAGAGTATATATGGCGTAGATGAGGGAAACCACCGGAGGCGCCTTTCCCCCAACACTATTCACACTATGTCACAGTTATGTCGGGATTCCTGACAGCCACCACAAACCCAGGGGGTGGCTCCCTCTACCTGAACAATTTTGTAGCTGAGTGGGGAACCCCGGACAGCACCCGTGCAGGTGTAGGGCTCCTGCAGCAGGAGGACGTCCAGGTTCTCTTCTTCAGCTTTTTGTTTAATTTGACCAGCTGCAGCAATAGCCCGCTGCGTATTCAGTTGAAGAAATTTGATACAGTTGTTATTGTACCTTTTTAGAGACAGTTACTATAATTTATTCTTATTTGTTGTGCACTTCTTGCTTTTACATATACCGGGCATTTGTTGTCTCGAACAGAGTGCAGGTGGGGAAGCGTCTGCCACTTGCAGTTTGCACAGTCTGGTTCTTTTCCTTTTGTTCGGGCTGTTAGCATAGTTGTACCCATTCTCGGCACAGTGTCTGCAGGTTCGTTCCTGTTGGGCACACGTGTGGGTGGTGTGGCCAAATCGGCAACACCAGAAGTATTTTGGCACCGCGATGTGTTCCCTAAAGCGGTGGGAGCTCCAGCATATGTAGATCCTTTCTTGTTTTGTGATGACCCTCCATGCTTCAGGGGTCAGTCCAACCACCCAGTTGGTCGAGCGGCCATCCCTGGTCCTGGTTTGATGTTTGGATACTACTAAACTTTTGTAGTCTCTATCTGGGAAGTCTTGTTGCAGATTTCGCATGAAGATTTCTTTACAGATTGTTTCCGGAGTCAGATTCAGGTCTACGCCATGCGTAGACAAGTTGAAACGTCTAGAGACACATGTCAATAAACTTGTCCACGCATGGCTTAAAGATAAGAAGATCTCGACCACAACTCAGCATCTTCTACGTGCTACTGGCTGCCAACTACCGCAATTCTACGGATTACCAAAGATCCACAAACCGGATATTCCCCTCAGACCTATAGTGTCTTGCTGCAGTACCCCAACGTATGAACTGTCCAAACATATCGCGCGCCTCCTCTCACCTCTTATAGGTAATACATCGCACACCGTTAAAAATAGCAGTGAGTTCATCCACCTCATTGAGGAGCTTTCAATCCCTGACAACTCTGTCATGGCATCATTTGACGTGGTCTCTTTATTCACTTCAATTCCCGTCCAACAGGCCGTGCGCTGCGCCAGAAGGCTCCTCGAGAACGACTTAAGCCTCCAATCCAGGACATCACTAACCACTGATGACATCTGTACCGCCCTCAAACTATGCTTATCAAGCAGCATCTTCTCCTTTGAAGACTCACCCTACAAACAAGTACATGGCACTGCTATGGGTGCCCCTGTCAGTTCCGTAGTAGCTAACATCGTCATGGAAGACCTAGAGGAGCAGATACACCAGAACCCACCTACACCTATTACAACATGGTGTAGATACGTTGACGATATCTTTATCGTAATACCACGGGGTTCTGAAACTGCACTGCTGGAATATCTCAACTCCCTGTCTAATGTCATCAAGTTTCCCATAGAATCAGAGGTGAACGGTTCGCTCCCGTTTCTAGACGTCCTGGTACATCGCATAGGCCCACATTTAGAGACCTCAGTATACCGCAAACCCATGTGGTGCGGTCAATTCACCAACTACGGGTCCAGCCACGCACCAAGCCATCTCAATAGCACTGCCCGCACCCTATTCTCCAGGGCTTGGAGCCATTCCAGCAACGACACAATTAGGCGTAACGAGATATCTCGTTACGCCTAATTGTGGTGGCTGTGAAGACGGACCTAACCAAATGCGGTTATCCACCCCATGTACTAAGCAGATGCCTGTTACAGGCAGAAGAACTCACATCCAACCCAAGACCTCCGAAGCAGGTCGGTATATCGTCCGCCTACATTCCGTATTATCCAGGAGTGTCAGGACGCATCTCGAAGGTCCTTAGAAGCTACAACATCAAATGAGTGCAATTACCCTGCAGGAACCTACGGTCACGTTTCCAACGTGAAGACCCCTGTCACACCTGTCTTACGCAGCAATGTGGTGTATCGTATCACCTGCAGAGACTGTAACAGTTGCTACATAGGGGAGACATCAAGATCGCCTCACAGAACACGACAGAGCAATCCGGCTTGCCGAAACTGACCAGTCCGCGGTCGCAGAACATTTTTGGGCCACCAACCACGATCTTGACCCCAAACGCGACTTTGAGATAGTGGACCACTCACGACACTTTCGCCACCGCCTATGGCTAGAGTCACTCAACATAATAAGCAATCCTAAGGCATTAAATCGCCAGAAAGGCATGCGTCTACATCCCATCCTGGAAACTACCGTTTTATTGCTGGATGATCAGTGGCGTATAAGCAGCACACGTCCGTGCAACAACAATGACGCATGATTAACGTGCCACTTTGCTCGTTGTATTCAAAATTTCTATTAACTTGTATTTGTATTAACTTGTTAGTTGACAAAGGGACACGCGTCCCGAAAGCTACTGGTTTTTATCTTATTATATTTTATTATAATTTGTTTTTGTTAATAAACTGGGTAATAACTATAACTATATATGTATTTGTGATATATATATATATATTTTTTTTTTTTTTTTTTTAGGTCCTAGCCATTGAAATCTCAGGAAAGTGGCAGGACCTGCCAGAGTAAAATAACCCCTCTGGGTACACCCTGCCAGCCTCCCCGTAGCAGGGTGTGGAAACCTAAGGTCCCACTAGGGGCCTGTCGGCTAATAGGCCAGATGAACAAAGGGCACAACACACCACATAGCACATGAGCCATACATTTTTAAAAAAAAACTCAGGCTTGCCCGAAACATAGAAAATACGCAGAGATGGGGGAAACCCCAGGAGCCGTTAGACCCTCAACACACCTTACACCTTACCTTACACCCCCCCCCCCCGGCATCATTTGATGTTTCATTGTAATGTTAGCTGATGAAGGGACCCGATTATAATTTGTATATTTGTTAACAGTTTAATATTTTTGTAAATATTTTAAATATTTGTATAGTTGTTAAATATTTTAATTTAACATTTAAGGTCTGGTCTTTCGGATGCAACGACATTATGGAACCAGAAGCAAAAGACCTTTTCCTAAGTGATCTATGTAAACGCATGTAAATAATTACATAATGATATTTATTCGACCTTGAGAATGCACGTGGTGGGGGAGATAGTCAATGGGAGAAGATGGACGAGGGAACCTAGTACAAGTGGGCAGGGCAATTACATCACTACAAATGCACATGTAAATAATTATATCGGTCTCATTTCCTGATTAGATATCGATCAATGCGTTTCGACAGGTGTGTCTTTTACTTAAAGCCACAGAACGAAAAGTGTGTGCGGGGCCCCCCTGCTGGCTAGCAGAGGGCCCTCTAGTTACTATTATTATTAGTTTATTTACACGAAGTTCACCCACTGTACAGCTAGTGGGCTAGAAGAGTGTAAAAATATTTAGAAATATATAGCATACAATTTTATACAAATTTTCAAGATATTAACAATAATGCTATTAAACAGTTAATCGTATTTACTTAATAGCAAGTTACAATTCACTTTAAAATAAAATTGATCTTAAAATTAAAGAGATAAACGTACAGGATGAACTACATATCTTTCTTCACTAACTATCATAACAAATTTACTTATTTTTCATTATATTATTGCATTTAATGAATTACATCATATAAATTTCAGATAATAAATTCAGCTCAATTTTCACGGTAGTCCTGATGATTTGATCCATAATTTGGCTTCTGATTTTATTGCCTTTCAACTTTATTTCAGTGGAGAAGGTATGAAGTGTTAGATGGTGCTACATGGGAACATTCTTTTGCAGTTCAGGTTAGATAGATTCATTCTAAGTGGGGGATGCTGTGGCTCTGGTGGTTTCTGTGTCTTGCTTTTGGGAGTGCAATAATACAATAACTTTATTGGAGCCAGTGGAGAAGGTATGAAATGTTCGATGGTGCTACATGGGAACATTCTTTTGAAGGAGTCCAGGTTAGATAGCTTCATCCTAAGTGGGGGATGCTGTGGCTTTGGTGGTTTCTTGTCTTTCTTTTGGGAGTGCAATAATATCTTCTATCTATGAGGCATCTATCTGGCGAATGTTGACAGATTTTTTTTTGAGGACAGTGAGCTTCCAGGAGGTCATGCCTAGATTGACTAAGAGAATAGATTTCGTGATGGTAAATGGGTTCGATCCCAGACAGTTCAGCCACTGCAGAATCCAATATTCCATTTTCAGAAATTTCTTACATTGAAAGGTATGTGCAGAAGACCAGATTTTAGAGGCATATAGAGGTATAGATATGAGACATCCATTAATGTATTGTCGATCAGTTAAATGTTTCAGCAGCCTATGAGCTCCTGGCGGATAGCCCAGACAGTAGCAGAATAGGTCTCATTCTTTGCCTTTAGTCAAAAAAAAAAAAATTTTTACCTATCCATTCCCTCCTGATGTATTAGGGCGCTTTCGATACACTCTGGTTGGAGAGCGCCCTCAGGTCACTTTGAGAGGCAGAATGTGATGATTTACCCTAACAGGTTTTTAGATCTTATTTTTCAGACAGATAAAAGGCATCTCACAACATTTTGATATTTTCAAAATTCATTTCCAGAGGATGCCCACAATGTTCAGTCATTGGGTTTCTCCTCTGGAATTCTGTTTTGGACCAATGGTTATTAAAACAAAGTCAAATTTGCAATAAAATAGCATATGCTGACGACTTAGCCCTATGCACACCAGCCAGGTCAAAGAGTTTGCTAGAAACACATGGGAAAGAAATCCTAGATGATTTACTGGAATGGTCTAGAATAAACAAATTAAAAATTTCTCAAACGAAAACTAAAATTATGATCTTCATTAATAAACTGGATTATAACAGACCTAAATTTCATATCAACAGTGCCCAAATTCCTTATGTTTCTCAAAATAAATATCTTGGTCTCTTAACTGATGATAAATTTTCTTTTATCTCCCACGTAAAGAACTTAGCTGAAAAGATTACGAAGCCAATGTGATTAGGCTCTCCAGAGCTGAATGGGATATAAAGCACAAAACTTTTGCATTATATTATAAAGGTATATTTTTTCCAATTCTAGTACTGTATATGCTGCTGCCATATGGTTTCTTAGAGTTACTCACGTCACAGTGAAGGCGAAACTCTTATGTTTGCAGAGAAAGATGATATTGGCAACACACAGATGATGCAAACAACATCAACCAATGCATTACAAGTGATTTCACGTTGTATTCCAACGTGCCAAACCAATGCATTACAAGTGATTTCACGTTGTATTCCAACGTGAAATCACTTGCAATGCATTGGTTTGGCAACCCAAATCCTCGACATTGTAAGTAATCCGGCCACGGACATTCGGCAGAAGAAAATTAATCTTTGGACAGAATTCACTGAGAAGTGGAAATACAGATGGCAACTCAGTGAAACAGGAAAGTTGTGAATCCAGTTCATTCTGGATTCGCAACTTTCACTCATTCAGGTTTTTTATGCGTTTAAGAACCTTTCGTGTTTAGAATTACGTGAAAAATACATATATATCATCCCTGCACAAGTACCTCGTTTATTGCCTAGATGGATAATACACATTTTTTCTTTTGTTATTTATGGGCTATAGTACATTCAATAAAGATTTATTTATATTTGCGTTTTTCGAAATGTTTTGAGAAAAGATTGCCATATTTATTTTTTGATAATTAACAAAAAAAAAAAGAAAAGCGGTTTCTGTGATTGTAAGAAAGTATAAACCACCAAAAAATAAAAAGTATAGAGCAGTTGCTGTGAAGAGAGTTGTATATGAATATCATTATTATGACATCAGCCCACAAACAAAATACCGGAAAGTTACTAAGTACAAGGCCTTTTAAAGGAACTTTATGCCTGCATAAAGGGCGTAACACACGTAGGTTTGCGAAGTTTTTTTTTTTTTTTTTTAGTTTATTATTATTTAATTTATTTTTGGAGAGTTGGTGGGCGAAACTAGTATGCCGTTTGGATGTTGGTGTAAGGAAACTGATGTATGAAACCCAAGTGACTAATACACACATGTTGAGGCTGGGAGGAGAAGGCTGAATTAAGACAGCGTTATATTATTCGAGTAAGATAAATCCTCTAAGTGGTTAGAAAAAGAATTAATATTTTGTACTTAATGATTGCTTTAGATACCAGAGCCAGTTTAATATCTTTCTCATCTAATCGCATTGTGTAAACACGATAATTTGATATAATTATCAAATAGGATCAAATAGGCCGCCGTAGCCTGGTAGTCAGGCGCGCGGGTGCATAAGTACACGTGCCTTGAGTGACCGGGGTTCAAGCCCGTGACTGCTGAATACGGTGCTGTTTCTTGTATTCTGTCTATTTTGTGAACTCCTCTGACCGTTTGGTCGTCCCGGAGTATAAACAGAAAATTTATTTATTTATTATATACAGCTTGACGAGCAGTTTCCAAACATATATACTGTAGAGACCATAAGATAATCATTTCCCACAAAAAAATACGAATACACTATATGTCATATGTAGTCTTTACAAGGCAGCGTCAAGTAACGGAGAAACCAGGCCCATCTGCGTCGGCCGGCTATACTAGTTATATGTAAATGTTCCTTTATATACGTTTTACGGTGGCGAAACAACCACAGCGCGAAGTCCGCTGCTGCGGGAGGTGGGGGGGGGGGTGCTGATTTGGTATAGTTATTAATATTGAATGGACAGGTATTATTCCAATTACATGTTTCGATGCTGTGTTATATAATAAATGGAAAAAATCTTTCTCGATTATCATAGGAATGTCATTTGGTCCGTTTTAAACATTTTGCAATAAACTAAATTGTAAATTAGAAAGGGTTATTCATGAACTTATCACGCATTTCTACATTGGATCAGAAATGGCAGATTTGGTGGGATGAAGCAGTAATCAGAGTTTATGCCTACGTCCCTCTTAATTCTGGTCACGTATCTATGTCAACACACACACATTTTCTCTCTCTCTCTCTCTCTCTCTCTCTCTCTCTCTCTCTCTCTCTCTCTCTCTCTCTCTCTCTCTCTCTCTCTCACACACACACACACACACACACACACACACACACACACGCACGCACGAAAAAGAGACATCTGCAGATGGGACTGGTTTCTCCGTTACTTGACGCTGCCTTGTAAAGAACAGTGTAGGTGTGGGAGCAGATAAGAGTTATGTAAAACATTTCCGTCTGGTGCGTTCTGGAGATGGAAAAGGACATAGCGCCTTGAACCTAAATTCTAGATCTGAGTTTCAGCTTCCCAAGAGTACCTTGTTTCCTGCAAACTAGTGCAATTTAAATTGTTTTGTGTACAAAAGTACATAAGGAGTTGTCTTACACGAGGCGAGCTTACTTCCTGTTTCTTTAAGTTAGCTAGAGACGATGTCCTATTTCCGCTAACATGAAGTTCAGCTGGAGGATGGACTGTTTACTTAGCTCGTTATCTGCTAACACTTCGTTTATACCAAAATACCAGAAGCGATGAATCACATGTACAAAAATAAGTTCACATTTTAGCTTGTCTTTTTACATTTCGGTTTTCAAACATAACCATTTTCTTCGCAAACCCGAGTGATAATTATTATAATCTCAGCTGTCATAAAAGTTAATGAATTTTGAATCTTTGGTGAATTCAGTTTTTACTGCTTAAGTGAAAGATCATGAGCTATAATCTGGTTGTAGCGTTTGGAAATGTGTTTTACCTTCGTTTGTCTTTTCACTGATTTAATCGGTCTCAGATCGTACGTGTGAAGTTTCCATAGAATTTTACACGAGTAAACTCACACAAACACATACGTTTACGGACAGCTGCTCATTTCTTATTCTAGGACAAAGTGGCCTCTCCGAAGTTCTTAGAATATAAATTGCGGTTCTACCCACTCCACATAACCTCATGGAACCTGTCCAATGGGGATCACGAGATACTAAAGAGCACTGCTTGTTATGAGATTGCTAAACATATGTAACCGAAGCGTTACATTTGAGAGGACTCAGGGGTGATACAATTTTGTTTTAAATATAAAATATTTATAAATGATTATGAAACATTTTGATATATGGAAAGTGTGCAAAAAATTTTGTAACTTCGAAAATAGACGTGTCAAACACCTGTTTTTCATCACCCAAAATAGGCTTTTAATAACCGCATGTTAAAGACATGATACATAATGGCGTCCTATAGCTTTTGCGCTGCCTAATTTGGCTTTGTTCTTGTGTGAATTAGGCTCGCCCTTCCCTTCCCTTCCATCCCTCTTCCCCCCTTTAGTTCCGGATCTCCTGCACTGATTTCTTACGCTTTTGGATTTTGCGGACCAGTAAAATTTCTATAAAAAAAAAAAAAAAAAATTGGGGTGCGTTGTGTACGGCGACACTACCGCCAGTGGCGGATTTAGCACTTGAGAGGCCCCAGGCGCAATTTAATTTTGAGCCCCCCTAAATATTTTCGGTACCACTAAAGTGTGCATTCTACGCGCACGTTTTTACTATAGCATGCGCTCTAGATTTGGTGTTGCGGTTTTAATCATTTTGGTTGCTCAATTCTTTCATACATATTTTAACTAATGTTTAAATGAAAAAATGGCACAACTAAGCATTAATGATAATACGTATTCTACTTCAGATTCACTTAGTTCGCATAGATATTACATATAATATGTGGGGATATTCGCATAAGAGTTTACTAACTTCTCATATTAAATTATAGTTTTATTCAGCAACGGTAATAATGATGAGTGTAAAAATTAAAAATGAAACAATTTTATTTTTTTTTTTTTGAGACCTGAGATTTGAGGCCCCAGGCGCGCGCCTCGAGCGCCTGTGCGGAAATCCGCCACTGACTACTGCAATCGTTTAAGGCGTGAATCCGTCTTTGTGTTATTAGAGGAAGGGTAAGATGTAAATGAATAAAGTCTTGGTGGTTATAAGTGAAGTATAATTTTATTTATCAAAGGCCGATGATAGGAGAAGTAAGATACATATGGCATAGTATTTACATCGATGTTTCTTACAAAGGTTAAAGCTATACAAGTGTTGCCCAGAGTAGTGCGCGTTGTAGAAATATACTTCAAGTTGAACTCACTTTTGAATTTTTGAATTTTTCTTTCCAATGATATATGTTTCTTACATTTCTGTTCATATTTCCTTTGCAATTTTTTCGACATTATGAAATTTTTCTTCAACTCAGAACACTTATCGGCTTATAACTTTAATAACTTTACAAATTTTATTTTATCGGTTATTATTACTAAATAATATTGTAGATCCCATTATTCTCTACAAATCGACACCAATTTCAACGTCCTATCTCTTCGCAATCCAAAGTTACACTGCCCAAACGCCGCGTGACGTGGCCATTTTCAGTGTTCAAGCGCTATCCTTCCCCCCCCACCCCACCCCACCGCTGCACATCCCCACTACCCACCATTTTAGATACGGACGTAAATCCTCTATCCAACAAAGTTTAAATCATTAGATTATCATTTATAGTTTACGAGATATAAGCGCGACAAATCTTGCCATTTTTTTGGTCGGTAGAGTTTTCGTAGAGACCCCCCGCTATACCGAACCGAATTTAAAGACGTTCAAGTCAAAAAAAAAAAAAAAAAAAAAATTGAGGATTGGTATCGGGTCCTCAACTTTTTACTTTTCCAAACAAGGACATAAGGGAGGGAAAAGTCATTTCCCAGACGAATGTATATATGCATTTTAACACCATAAAAGTAGAATGCAAGTCTCCTTGCACTGACTGTGTGGTTGTTAACAATATATTTATTTAAATAAATTTTCTGTTCTATTTTATCTACTATTACTTTTATAAAATTCACATATATTTATTGTTTTCATTTGACAATGTTTCATTATATTGCTATCTTTTATTAAGTTATTCATGTATCAATTGACCATTCGTAAATATTTATATCGTCCTTACTATTTTAAGATAGAAATCATATTATATCAACCAGGGGCCCACATCTTTTGAGCAGTGGCGCGTTATACCTTCATGCGACCCAAGGCAAAATGGAATTTGGGGGCCCCATTTAAGGAATAAAACTAGTAAAGAACTTTTTCAATTTCATTTTATTGTGACTACAAAACAAACAAATTATATGACATAAGAACTAAATATAAAATTTCATCAAAATTGGTAAAACCATTTTTGAAAAAAAAAAAAAAAAAAAACGTGAAATTTTAAAATTAATCTTCAAGTAAATTTCATTGACCTTAGCAGGTAGTAAGTTCAGTTTCCGATAAATATCAGTAAGAAAACCAATGATTTTTTGAAACAGTGATTTTGGGGTCCTCCTCTGATCGGGGACCCCAGAGGGCCCGATCAGAGGGGAAAAAGGCAGATGTCTTTTTTGCCTGTAGGATAACGCGCCACTGCTGGTGAGTATGGGCTTGACACACCCAGGGTCCTGAGTCTCTCTCTCTCTCTCTCTCTCTCAGGATAACTCAGAAATATTTTTTGGCTGGTACAGCAAAAGCCTCAGACTTTCTTGCACCATATGGCTAATTATAATAATAATAATACTAAGAAGAAGAAGTACCTGACCGAAAAATATCATCAGACTCAGAAGCCTGCTGAAAGTAAAATTGAACGGAGGGAACACATTCCATTTTTTTTTCCATTTATTTATACACAGTTATTTAAAATTTATATACAAAAACTTACAAAGAATAAATATATATATATATATATATATATATAGTAGATATGGCAAATAGTTAACAGTTGAGAGGTAAAATATTCAATTGTGAAGGTGATGCAAACAATTGAATATTTTACCTCTCAACTGTTAACTATTTGCCATATCTACTATATATATATATAATATATATATATATATATATATATATATATATAATATATACAATTTTATATTCATTGGCATTCTCATTATACATATATAAAATAACTATATTATATATGAACGCGTGTGTGCATGTGTGTGTGTTTTACCTGTATTAAGGGTGGCTCCTAGGCCTAAACCCATCTCCACCTTGCACGTCTGTGTTGGTGCAAAAACTCTGCAAAGCTTTTTATCGCTTGCGTACATCTACTTTGCCACCAGGGAGCAGCCAACACCTAGGCAGCCGCTGCCCGCCCCCAGGCACAAGCAGCCAAGCCTGGGTCTACTGTCACCTTTAGTGCCTTGTGCACAAATCCCGGACCCACCAGAGATAGTGCAATGCCGGTGGGTGCCAGCAATCCCGTTCCCAGGTTGTCCAAACCTGAAAACCATCAACAAAAAAAAAAAAAAAAAAAGAAGAATATCCAAGCCTAAGCAGCAGCAGATACAAGTCAATTTCGAAAACTCCAATAAACTTAGCGAATAAACTTATTTACATTTGTACAAGATAATAGAATTTTAACTCTAAATCCTAGCAATACAATTAGCATTAGCATTAGTAGAGGCATTTGATGCAATAAAGCAAGCTTATGCAGCATCAGCCAAAAAAAAAAAAAACCCACTTCCACTTCACCCCTCTGTTCGTTCAAAATACCTGTCCAGCTGAGCCTTAAACTTATTTAGGCTATCAACCTCCACTACAAGGGATGGAAGTCTGTTCCACCAACCAACCACCCGCTGGCTAAAGGCAAATTTCCGCACGTCTATCCTACATCTGTCTTTCCTCAATTTGAATTTATGCCCTCTCAGGTGATTATTCTGAGCTAGAGGAAGAATTCCATCAGCATTGAGCATGCTCAAACCATTCAAGGCTTTATACACCTCTATCAGATCACCTCGCTGGTGCCTAGTCTCCAGACACTGTAATTTGCAAAATTTAAGCCTTTCTTCGTAAGAGCATCCCTTTGTTCCATTCACTAATCTTGTTGCCCTTCTCTGTACTCGTTCCAGCAGCTCTACATCCTTCTTGAAATGAGGCCTCCAGACCTGTATACAGTACTCTAGGTGTGGCCTGACCATTGCCTTATACAAGGGAATAATCACCTCCTTATCCCTGCTGGAAAAATTCCTGTATATCATTGACAATAGTAGTAGTAGTAGTAGTAGTAGTGGCACTTGATGCAAGAAAGCAAGTGTAGGAGCTTATGCAGCATCAGCCAAAAAAAAAAAAAAAAAAATCACACCATACCCTCCAATTGCCTGTCCAGTTCCTCCTTAAATTTATTTAACCTATCAACTTCCACAACGACAGATGGAAGTTTGTTCCAGCAATTAACCACCCGCTGGCTAAAGGCAAATTTCCGCACATCTATTCTACATCTATCCTTTCTTAATTTGAACTTATGTCCCCGTAGGTTCGTATTCTGAACAAGTGGGAGGATCCCATCAGAATTCAGCGTGTATTAAGATATACTCCATGAGCTACCCTTGCAGCCCGTCTGCACTGCTCAGAGAACTTCATATCTGCCTGCACAACCACCCCAAAGTCCCTTTCATTCTCTACCACTGTCAGTGTAGTACCACATAGTTGATACGTTGCTCTGGGGTTGCTGTTTCCCATGTGTAGTACTTTACATTTGTCAATGTTAAATTTCATTTGCCACCTCTCAGCCCATCTGCTCAACCTTTCCAGATCCTGTTGCAGCAGCATAGTGTCAGTAGTGTCCTTGACAACCCTGCCAACCTTTGTATCGTCTGCAAACTTGGACAATTAAGCTTGATATACCATCATCAATATCATTTATAAATACAGAAAACAATAATGGACCCAACACTGAGCCCTGAGGGACTCCACTAATAACATTAGTCCACGATGAGCAGTGTCCATTGATTACCACTCTCTGTCTTCTCCCCCTCAACCACCCCTTTATCCATAGCAGCAATTTGCCTCCAATGTCACACTGCTCCAATTTGTGTAGCAGCCTTCCATGTGCAACAGTATCAAAAGCCTTTCTAAGATCCAAGTATATAATATCAAAGCTATTCCCTGCATCCAGTTCTTTTGTGACTGCATCATAGTATCCAATCAAATTGGTCAGGCAAGACTTCCCCTTAACAGAACCATGCTGTGTCCGAGCTATAACTGAAGTCTTGTCTAAATGATCCTGCAGTGCTTCTTTAACCAGTGAATCCATTAATTTTCCTGGAACAGAAGTTAAGCTCACAGGTCTGCAATTACTTGTGTCAGCCTTTGATCCTCCTTTGTGAATTGGGATCACATTTGCACATTTCCAGTCTATGGGTACCTCCCCTGAGTCCAAGGAAGCTCTCATAATTATGGCTAAGGGTTTGCTTACTTCCTTTGCTGCCTCATTTAATATAACTGGATAGATCCCATCCACCCGGGTGCCTTTCTTGTGTTTATCTTCAACAATTTCTCCTCCACTTTACTCCCAGTTATTACGAGATTCTGTAGCTTACTGCTAGAGTTGAATACACCTCTGGCATTTCCCTTGCTGAATAACTCCTCATGTGTGAATGTCGATGCAAAATATTCATTTAGTTTGTTAGCTACCTGAGCAGGATCATCAATAGTTGACCCATCAATATCAAGTGGACCAATCTGATTCATCCCCTTCCTTCTAGAGTTTCATTAAGTAAAGAACTCTTTGCATCCCTTGCCAAGGATTTCTCGTAATCTGCCTTCGTGTGCCTAACCTCCTTTGTAACTTGGTTGCATATCAACTTGTATCTATCATAGGCTTCTGTGTCATGTGTTAATTTGTAAGTATCCCATGCATTTTTCTTCTCTGCCATATGCCTCATTAGTTCATCTGACATCCATTTTGGCCTAAACCTTGAACAATATTTCTTAGTTGGTATGTAAAGCCTAGTAGCTTCCAAGATAAGTTCTATGAATGCTTCCCATTTTGAATTTGCTGTTGGTAACATCATCAGTTGGTCCCACTGTATAGAATTTAAATACTGTCTCAGTCCATCGTAGTCGCCTTTACGGAAGCAATAACCCTTCCCTTTATCTCTGATGGTAGTTACCTCCTTGAGTAAATCCCACTTCAACACATTGTGATCACTGCCACCTAGTGGTTCATTTATCTGCAGATTCTTAATGCATGAAGAATCACTGCTGATAATCAAATCAAGAGTATTACTCCCTCTAGTTGCCTCCCGAACATGCTGATGTAGAAAACAATCATCCAATAAATCCACAAAAGCCCTGCTAGTGTGTGAGTGATCAGCCCCCAAATTCCAGTCAATATCTGGGAAATTAAAATCTCCCATTATAAGACTCTCTGATTTACTGGCCCACTCTATTTCCGTGTACAGTTTCTTATTATACTCATCAGAGTCATTAGGCCTATAGCACACTCCTACTCTCAATTTTGATCTCCCAATGCTTATGTCACACCAAACGGACTCAACACTGCACTGTCCAGCGATGTCGACTGGCTTCACTTCCTTGGTTTTTATGTGTTTCTTAACTAATAGCATAACCCCTCCCCCTTCCTATCCTGTCTATCCTTTCTGTAGACGTTGTACTCCCCAAATTCCAGTTCTGCATCCCTTATATCTGTGTGACACCACGTCTCTGATATCCCAACAATATCTGCCTTTGATGTTTTGAGCAATACCTCAAATTCATCAAATTTATTTACTAAACTCCTAGCATTGGTGTACACGCAAGTATACCTGCACCTGGTGTAGGTATTAAATTTACATATCTTACAACAAGTCATTCTATTTATATATAATGGGATACAAACATATATTAACTTCTCAGCTGTCAGATTTATATTCGATTTTGGATTTGAGTTCTTAGTTCAAGTCTTTTCTTAAAGACCGATTCTGCAAAGGTCTGGAAAGTCTCAAAGTTTGTTTTGTTCTCAACTAGTATATTTTTACATTGTCCTCAGCTAGATCTAGAACCTAATTTAGTAGCAGTACTCGATGGTCTGTATATTGCGGACAAAATAGTAAAACATGGATCCAGTCCTCCATTTGACCACAGGTGCAAAAAAGATCCAGCTCCAAACCTCTGTTGAAAAGTTTGGCCCTCAAAGATCCATGACCTGTTAATAAATACGCCGTAAACATGCTTGGTGCAAACCATGAAACAGAAGGTTGAGTAGAAGCAAACTCAACATTTCAATATACTTCTTTGTGACTTCACCATGCACGGACTTATTCCATCTACTTTGCCAAATACTAACCATTTCACTCCATAATCTTTTCAGTTCTGTCTTCAAGTTACTAACTGGGTCTGTTGTAATTTCCATAATAGATACTTGCAGTCCTTTCTTATGTTTATAAATCATGCCACCGTATAAGATAAATAAATCTAATGGCAGTTCTCCTCCAAGGATTTGGAGGGCATTTGTTTGATACTGTACGAGGGGCATTATTTAGTGCCAGAAGCACTGTCCTTTGAATTGATAGTAGCTTATTTTTGATTTTCACCTTAACGATGTTCTGGTGCCAAATACCTGCTCCGTACGAAACTATAGGCAGAAATATTGCTTTATAATATAGTTCCATGGTCTTTTTATTCAAACCCCAGTATCTTTTGGAGATTCTTATGACCGAGGCAGTTAATTTTTTCCTTCAGTTTGGTGACATGAGGGAGAAAGCTTAATTTATCATCGAGGATTATGCCAAGATTGAGGAACATAAGGTATCTGTGAACCATTCAGTTGAATTCTTGGTGGTCTTCCATAATTAAAGTGGTTTTTAAATGTCATGAAATTTTTGTTTTACTCGGAGATATCTGGAGCTTGTTGATTTCAGCCCATGCCACCAAATCATCTACGATGAGTTGAATTTTGTCCTCTAATACCTTACGTGACCTTCTTTCTATGGCAATCACGAGATCATCAGCGTAGGGCACCTTTAGAGAATCCTCGTGTGTTCTCGTGAGCCACTGATCTAATACGGCATTCCAGAGGAGAGGCCCCCAACGCCGACCGCTGGGGGCATCCTCTCGAAAACTGGGCCTTATAAGACAGATGCTTTGCCTTAACCATGATGTATCTCTCATTAAAGTATGATCTCAGTACCCTGTACACATAATTATCACATTTAGCCAGCCTTAAAGACCTGAGAACACTCTCCCACCAGAGGGAGTCAAAAGCGCCCTCAAAGGCCACAAAAATTGCCAAAACATATTTAGAAGATGAATTCTGGATAAAGTTAGTCAATGTAAGAATAGCATCGTCAGTGGACCTCCCTTTTTTGAAGCCAAACTGACAGCTTGAGCATAATGGGTTTTCCTGAAATTTCTTTAGTATTCTGGGAGCCAGAAGATGTTCGAATAACTTTCCCAGATTAGCAAGTAAGGAAACTGGCCTGTAAGCATGGGGATCGGATGTGTTTTTCCCTGTCTTGTGAAGAATCTTGAGCAATGCCAATTTCCACTGATTTGGGAAGTATCCTTCCAGGAGGCATTTGTTCAAGAGATTTAGCAGTACTTGTGAGTATAAGTTGAAAAACTTGACGATAACAAGATTCTCCACAATGTTCAATTCCGTGGCATATTTAAAAAAAAAAAAAAGAGAGAGAAAGAGAGAGCTTCCAGTGGTAAATTAAAAAAAAGAGGTTTCCCTGGCGTATTTAAAAAAGAGGTTCCCGTGGCATATTTAAAAAAAGAGAGAGAGAGAGAGAGAGAGAGAGAGAGAGAGAGAGATTCCCGTGGCATATTTAAAAAAAGAGAGAGAGAGAGAGAGAGAGAGAGAGAGAGATTCCCGTGGCATATTTAAAAAGAGAGAGAGAGAGAGGTTCCCGTGGCATTAAAAAAAAAAAAAGAGATAGAGAGGTTCCCGTGGCATATTTAAAAAGAGAGAAGAGGTTCCCGTGGCATATTTAAAAAGAGAGAGAAGAGGTTCCCGTGGCATATTTAAAAAGAGAGAGAAGAGGTTCCCGTGGCATATTTAAAAAAAAGAGAGAGTAGAGGTTCCCGTGGCATATTTAAAAAGAGAGAGAAGAGGTTCCCGTGGCATATTTAAAAAGAGAGAGAAGAGGTTCCCGTGGCATATTTAAAAAAAAGAGAGAGTGAGGTTCCCGTGGCATATTTAAAAAGAGAGAGAAGAGGTTCCCGTGGCATATTTAAAAGAGAGGGAGAGAGAGAGAGGTTCCCGTGGCGTATTTCAAAAAAAGAGAGAGAGAGGTTCTCGTGGCATATTTAAAAAAGAGAGAGAGAGGTTCCCGTGGCATATTTAAAAGAGAGAGAGAGAGGTTCCCGTGGCATATTTAAAAGAGAGAGAGAGGTTCCCGTGCCGTATTTAAAAAAGAGAGAGAGAGAGGTTCCCGTGGCGTATTTCAAAAAAAGAGAGAGAGAGGTTCCCGTGGCATATTTAAAAAAAAGAGAGAGTGAGGTTCCCGTGGCATATTTAAAAAGAGAGAGAAGAGGTTCCCGTGGCATATTTAAAAAAAAGAGAGAGTGAGGTTCCCGTGGCATATTTAAAAGAGAGGGAGAGAGAGAGAGGTTCCCGTGGCGTATTTAAAAAAAGAGAGAGAGGTTCCCGTGGCGTATTTCAAAAAAAGAGAGAGAGAGGTTCTCGTGGCATATTTAAAAAAAAGAGAGAGGTTCCCGTGGCATATTTAAAAGAGAGAGAGAGGTTCCCGTGGCATATTTAAAAGAGAGAGAGAGGTTCCCGTGCCGTATTTAAAAAAGAGAGAGAGAGAGGTTCCCGTGGCGTATTTCAAAAAAAGAGAGAGAGAGGTTCCCGTGCCGTATTTAAAAAAGAGAGAGAGAGGTTCCCGTGCCGTATTTAAAAAAGAGAGAGAGAGAGGTTCCCGTGGCGTATTTAAAAAAAAAAGAGAGAGTGAGGTTCCCGTGGCATATTTAAAAGAGAGAGAGAGAGGTTCCCGTGCCGTATTTCAAAAAAAGAGAGAGAGAGGTTCCCGTGGCATCTTTAAAAAGAGAGAGAGAGAGAGAGAGAGAGAGAGAGAGAGAGAGGTTCCCGTGGCGTATTAAAAAAAAAAGTTGAGATTTACTCATCTACAGCAATCATACAGCAAAATCTATTGTTCTATTAACTGGTGAGGACACAACCAGACAGTTCGTCGTAAACATCAAATTGAATGTCAAGTTGGGCTCGGGCCAGAGGCGTGAATAACTGCTGTCATCTGAGACTGTACAAGTCTTCTCATAAAAGCTTCTTTTGCAAAAGACTGCAGCGCTCGGTAATTATCAGCATCCTGCACCAACACTGACTCTTGACGATTGGAAAGATTAGGCACTGCTTCCCTACGCCTGGCCCTAGAATCCGTATAGTTTGGCCATGAATATAGCACATGTTGCAGTCTTCAACTTCTCCACTGACATAGAACCTAAATTTATATAATTTCATGTTCGTCGAACCATGATCAGTCAGCAAGTATGAAGTAAACATATGCATACTGAACTAGACATTCATCTTCTTGTTCATCAATGTGTAGGCCTCGGGGAAGAATTTTCTCGTAACACAGCCAACTGATGAAGTGTCCCATCTGGATTGCCAGAGGGTTATTAGTTCATTCCAAATTCTTTTACGTTCATGTTTGATATCCGAGTCTAAATTAATTGTGATTCCAAAGAGTTCTGGGGGAAGTTTACGTTTTAGCCTGTAGGTCAATTCTCTGCAGATCACGTGTAAGTCGAGAGGCAAAAAAACCCACCAGGACGTGAAGTGCGGCTGTTGAGACTGTACGGCAGGCTTTCAGAACACTTAATAACACTATTCTCTAAAGTGTCATCAATTTAGCTTGGAACTTTACAATTTTGACCCTATGGTTGTTGTTGCTATTTGCTTTTTTAGGAGCATTAGCAACTAAGGCCATATTGCTCCGGGGATATGCGGTGGTCACGGGTTCGAACCCAGGTCTGATCAAGAAGCTTGTGCTACACACTACTGCTCCTGCCCATCTGGTTACGGAGGCGCCTGACCCTATGGAACCATGCGCCTGCAGCATAGGCCACCACAGGGACAAACACAGCTGTATAGTAGAGCCTCAAGGATCGTCTGGGAGGCCCCACTCATTTTGAGAAACTAACTGCAGCATTGGCAAAGCGTTTAAAATTTGTAACAAGGCTTGACAAATTCCCCCCAAAATTCAATTTATGGTGAATAATAACTCCCAGCAATTTAGTTTCCGTGATTATAGGGATTTGAGCATTGCTCAAATCCCTATAGTCACGTAGGTGGACGCCGGATGTCAAAGTTACCCCCAAGAACCACGATCTTGGTCTTGGAAGGACTTATCTTCAATTTATTTTCGTGTGTCCAAATCTGTACGTCTTCTAGGACTATTTTAACTGATGCTTCCAAGGCAGATCTTGAGTTACCGCTAAGAAGTACTGTTAGATCATCGGCGCAAGCCATTATCTTGGTATTTTCAAATGTTCTCTTTATCCAGTCCTGTAACACCATGTTCCAGAATAACGGTCCTAAGATGGATCCCTGAGGACACTCTCTAGAAATTTGAAGTAGAATTTGGTTATGCCTGGATCTGATTGTGACTGGTCGGTTTGTAAAGTAGCTCTTGACAAGAAGATACAACTGTTGAGGGCATTCTGCAGAACGTAAACGTTCGTGGGCGCTATCTCATCAAACGCACCCTCGAAGTCTATGAATATAGCCATTGTGTATTTGAATGGAGTTTTCGACATGGCAAATAAAATCTACAAGGGCGTTCTCACAAGATCGGCCTGGAGAAAAATCATACTGGTTGGATGCAAAAAGATCTTTTTCAAGGAAAAGAGAGTTTAACCTTAGGGCAACTAGGCGTTCCAACAATTTCCTCAAATTGGCCGGCAGTGCAATTGGCCGATAACATCTAGGCTCGTCTGGGAAACTGTTGGGCTTTTTAATCAATCTCAGAAGAGCAGTTTTCCAGAGCTCCGGAAAGTGTTCTTCCTCCAAGCATTTGTTAAATAACTGTAATAGAATTTCAGGTTTAAGTTTTGCAGTTTCCACAATAAATATATTTTCCGGTATATCCATACCGGACATTTTCTTATATTGATCTGCTTTATAACTGTCTGTAACTCCGCAGCAATAAATGGTTCCGAATAAGAATTTGATATGTACAAGGAGTTTGCAGAGCGAATACCTATATGAATTTCAGTATCACAATCCCGGTCATCAATCGTAAAAAAGTTGTCAAGTATAACACTTAGTCTCAGACCAGTTTTTTTAGTCTCGACACCATTGTGTACAATATTTCCAAAGACTTCTTTAGTTTTAAGTTTGTTTCTCATAATTTTGTATAATACCTCTCACGGGTTAGCGTTCCCAAAGTTTTGAACAAAATCGGATCAGGTTTCCTTTTTTTTAGCGGCAATTGCCCTAACATATTTCTTCTTAAGATTAATATACCGACTATGGAGTATCTCAACATCTTCAGGAGACAAGTGTCTATGTCTCTGGTAAGTCCTACGCGCTTGGTGAACTTATATCGTAAGGGCAGACAAGTCCGAAGACCACCAAGAGCAAGTTTTCACATTAACACACTTCTTTCTAGCCGAGGAGAAGCAGAAGCAAGAAAGTCAGTCTCTATGGAGAATTTAAAGATATCCCAGTCAATATTATTTAATGAGAATCGTGTCAATTCGGGTACTGTACTTTCACAAGACAATGAAGAGACAGAATGAGGAGCTGACACAGTAAAAGAGATAGATTGGTGGTTACTGCACGTCCAAGACGGCTGAAGGGTCCATCCCGTATATCAAGTTTACAATGAGAGTTCGAAAACGTAATATCGATATTCGACTCTCCAGTTGAGCTTGAGAAAGTGGTGAATTGCTGAGGGATATTATACATCCTCATATTGTTGTTAATAATAAACTCCTCCATCATTTCACCCCGAGCGTCTGTTCGAGAACTATACCAGAATTCCGACTTTGCATTTGTCTGCAGAAATTAAAATATTACTGGGACCGAGAAGATTAATGACAGCCTCAAGATAATTAAGTGAATCGTTCAGGTCACCAGACTGTGGGCAGTAAGAGATAATGTATAAATTAAAGGCGTAAAGTGTGATGAGAGTGCAGGTCGCAAACTGACTACACAATCCACTAACTACAGTCACAGCTAAATTCTGATTCATGACTAAAATGCAAGACTTGGGTCGTGTTGTTCAGGCTGGATGACACGAGTAGACAGAGGAAATCCAAGAACTCTTCTGCGATTACCCATATGTCCCTTGGCAACATATGGCTCTTGTATTGTAACTATATCCACATGGTTTTTCTGGGCGGCAATTCTAATTTCGTCTTCAACAACTCTGGAACGCTGCCCGTTAATTTGCATTACCTTTATTTCACGTGATTTTCGCTGCACATTGGAGACAGAAGCACTATTCAAATTACGGCGGTCACTAGTCACACTGTTTATGAGACCAGGCATCAAGTTATTCATCGGCAATCCTCAAACTTGCAAATACCAGTTGACCAAAGAAAGTGTACCATACTACAAGTACGAACCCCAGGCAGTACTAGAGACCCCAACCCACAAGCTGTACTGGACCGCGCCATAATAACGGATAAGACCATCCCGCACAACAGACCGGACATAACCCTTGTGGATAGGATGGAAAAGGCTACCTACCTGATTGATATAGCAATGTCCAGAAAACCCATGAGGAAGGAATCAGGAAATACACGAACCTGAGACATGAGGTCAAGGAGATGTGGCACATGCAAGAAGTAACGGCCATCCTGATCATCGTGTCAACCACCGGTATGGTGCCAAAGACCCTACATAGCAGCCTAGCAGCAATAGGTCTCCCAGAGAACACCTACAAGGAACTCCAGAAAGTCGTAATCCTGAACACATGTAGGATAGTCAGAGACTTCCTCGACCAACAGTAACACCAGACATTACAACCACCCTGTGTACTTAATATCAGTACCTGTCACGGAGTGGAAGCCCCCAATCAGGGAGAAATAATATAAGAACAACAGTAATAATATTTATAAGATATGTGTCGTCATACGACATTGACATACCAGAAAAATAACAGAATATATTAAAAATATGTAAATACTGAAAAATTACAACATAGTTTTTTTACTTTTTTTTTCTTGAAACAGTTTCGTCGATTTTGGGCTCTCTATTCGCCTGTGCGACCCAAAAGCTTGAATATCCAGCATGTATTTACCACAGTTGTAGAAAATTCACTCATTTCAGATTTGTTTGGGTAGGAGCGTTTAGTATTTAGGATCATCCTTGTTATTCGAAAAATAAAAACTAAAGCTCTCAGATGAATAAAGATCTTATTTGTTTTTATTATAATAATATTGTTTATGTTCTGAATGTCGAAATTTTCTTTACTCTTTTATCAACAATAAATGCTATGTTGGGGAACATACTAACTTTTTTTTTTTTTCAATAATCCTTGCTTCCATAATAACAGTTTATTTTTAAATGCATCTAATTTGTCATTCATTTGAAAAATTTAAGACATCCTTCATTGTAATATCGAAATATTAATTTCTTTTAAAGTGGAAGATATTCGCTCTATTCTGGATGAGTTTCGCCCACTCTGGTTTTTTATCATGAAGGAAAAGTTGAATTTCGTTCCAAAGTTCAATACGAGATAATTCTTTCCCTCATGAGAGCCAGCGAATTTCTGTTTTAAGTTAAAAGTTGTTTGTGTACAGTTCCTGTATCGACACACAAAAATGAAAATAAACAAGAATTAAGGACGGCTGCCTGTATTTCTCAATCACAAAAATATAGTAGTTATTTTTTAAAAACCTGTCGTAACCTAAGCAGTTATACTGGTTAATCATCAACCTTCTTTATTTGCCATGATCGTTTTCATATCATACATACACAAACAGAACTGCTTTATTTTTATATCCGCTGATTGATCAATGTGCACAATCTGCAGTAAAAAATATTCGGAAAACTCAATTTGTTATTGCAACTGATATATATCCACAGACATTTTAGCATTATCAGAGGCATCTGATGCAAGAAAGCAAGCTCCAGTTCAGCATCAGCCAAAAAAAAAAAAAAAAAAAAAACCCTTCTCATTTCACCCATCCATTCACTCCAAAAGTGTGTCCAGTTCTGGTTTGAATTTATTCAACCTATCAACCAATGTTTCATTTGTTTGACCTGTCCACGTACTGTTTTAGCTCTAAACCAGGGATTCTCAATGGGTGCAAAAATTGGTTTTGGGGGGAGGGGCGAAAAAATCATGGGTATTACAATGGTTTGTTGCCCTCCCAAGTTCATCCCTACCCGACAACATCTTATTCCTTATTTTTCTCATTGGGTTTTCTTTTCCCCTGAGACAACTGATTTTTAACATATAGGTATCTTATATTAGGAGTGAGTGAGAAATTTAGATAAAAGAAAGATAGTGTGCGTGATTTAATTCAACCACCTTTGCTTTCAGAGTAATGTCTCACGCAATCCTTGGCGTTTGCGCCTTTCCGACAGCGGTGATCTTGGCGGTGGCGTGGTTGTGATTTAGTTTGTCTATTGTTTTCACTTTCTAAGCGACAATTCGTATTGATTTATTGTTTCCTCGTGGAAGTTGTTTATTTTTGATCCACAGTGCTTTTGTAAGTGAACTGTACATGAGTTAAATAAAAATAGTTTATATTTTATTATTTAATTCTTTGTAGTTATTCAACCCATCGTGAATCGTGTCAAGTGCTGAAAAGAAGGATTTTTTTTAAGTTAGTTGTTGGCGCATCGGCTTCTGTGGCCATAATGCAACTCCCAAGGTTTTTGCAGTACTTTGATCCAAGCCCGAGACGGGATTCGAACCCGCGACCTTTGGCTTGCCAGGCAGGCACTTTACCCACGCCAGCCAGAAAAGAAGTGTCGACAGCATCTGGATGAATATCTAGCTTATGGTTTTATTGAAAGCCCTTTCAACTCAAGACAGCCTAATGTCTTACGTGTAATCGTTTTTTTTTTTTCAGATGTTGGCTGTGAAACCATCAAGACTTTTAGATCACTTAAAGAGAGCAGAAGATACACAAAATCTAGAGTGGTGTATTTTTGTTAATTTTTGGAACGTAACCCCCCTTTTTGTACTTTTTCTTAGTCCCGTATAACACGGTTTCGCACAACACGACATTTTACAGGAACCTAATAACCGTGTTATAGAGGGTTACCTGTATTTTTATATTGTAATTCTTTGTTTACTCAAATTGTGATGATTTGTTTTTGCAGTGAAGTCTGTAAAAATGTGATCAGCCGAAAGCTAACATGCAATTTTTCGCAATCAAGGACGAGATCCTGTTTCTGGTTTAAAATGGAATTTAAAACACAAATGAAAACGAAAATCTTACGACTCCTCATTTCAGAGCAGTTGAATAGACTCCGAAATGACTGGATTTCTTAATACATCAAATAAGCATGTATCAAATAAGAATGAAAGTCTCAAGTGCAATGGAATCCTCCGAATACTGTACTGTGATGACTTGGTTGCCTAGGTAACGTACTACTTCAAATACATAAATGACATCACAAACATTCTGATCTGCTGTTTGTCGTATTTCCCGTTATTTGTTTTCGCCATTAGTCTTATCCGCAGAGGATAGTCCGAGGGACTCTCCGCGCGAGATAGTCTCCACATCCTTTCTGCGCATGAGCAAATCAGATGTTCCTATTATTGTATGTGAAATGGGGAAGGAGGTTAAACACGTGGGTTCATCGCATTAGTTTCATTAGCCAGCGAGTTGTTAATTTCTGGAATAATTTTAAGTCAAGCGTTTCGGAAATTCAGTGCTCAGTTGGATCGATACCGAAGGGAGAAATGAAACTGCTTTTTTTTTTTTTTTTTTTTTACTCCTGTGCCCGTACTAAAAGATAATAAATAAACGTTTTGGGAATTAGAAAAATAAATATTATTCTATAATTACGAACCTTATGAAACATACACTTCTTTTCATATTAAATTATATTATTTTTATTCGTTTCATTTCCGTAAATACTTCGTTCCTTAAAGTATCTGACGTCATTTCTTCCATATTTCTTTCCCAGACTAGAGCAGCAAAGCAACGAGCACAAAGTGGCAGGAGTGCTGTGACTCGGGGGTAGAACTGAGGGGAGAAATTCTCCAATGCATCACAGCCTAAAAAAAATGTGCAGCTTGTGAAATGCTTGCCGAACTCTCATGACCTAGCCAAGGAGGATGTCTTTGTGTGTGTGCCAGGTGCAGAGTGTCTGGAAATTAGGCATCAACTCAACGTTCTACTGGGCGTCTATGAGAGCTTGAGGTGCAGGGTAGATTCCCTCGAAGAAATTAATATGAGGGCCCCGTCAAGCTCTCAGCTGCCCAACTCAACGCCAGAGCCTCCTGGGCATTAGGCAACACAGCGGCAATCTCCAAGCAGAATGCGCTGGTCCCAAAGGAACTAGTTATTGTTGGTGACTCTATTGTCAGGGAGATGGGGAATATATTGTGTAAAAAGGATAGATGGAACAGGATGTTGATGATGTTGTAAAGCATATATCATCTTTTAAGGGCACAAAAGGTGATATTGTTGTACACGTTGGCACCAATGACATTAAGAGTAGGAGATCTTTCAGATTTACTTAACAAGTACTTTGTACAGGTCAATGTTGCAAAAAAAAGTCGTGAGTCACGGTTAAATTTGAAAGTGTCTGCAATTCTGCAGACACTTTGCAGAGTCTTATCAATCAATTCGGCCCTGGAGGGAATGTGCAAGGCTCAAGGGGTAGAATTTTTTTCAGCGTGGTCTGTGCTTGTTAACAGGAGAGACTGCTTCTACAGGGATGGAATACACTTAAAGAGAAAGGGTGCAAGAATATATTCTGATGCTATCGAGGCAGTGTTAGGTGGGTCGGAAAACTGCTAGCCTGGGGGGAGATTCACAGAATAAAAAGTTAAAAGTAGCCGCAGGCAGAGGTGAAGGTGATTCTTGCACAACTTCTATTAGAAGTAGTGACCTGGAGCGAGGGGTGCTGGGGGTTTCAGGGACTGATGGCAGTGATCGTGAAACAGGTGGGTATATGGGATGTGTTAGGGTAACTAATAATAACGATAGCTATACTTGCATGTATAGCAATGCTAGAAGTATAGTAAATAAATTTGGTGTTGGTCAAGACATCAAAGGCGGATATTTTTGGGACAGCAGAGACTTGGTGTCACACAGATATAAGGAATGCAGAACTGGAATTTGGGGTGTACAATGTGTACAGAAAGGATAGACAGGATAGAAAGGGAGGAGATGTTATGCTGTTAATTAAGAAAAACATAAAATCAAAAGAAGTGCATCCAGTTGATATAAATGAACAGTGTACTGTTGATTCAGTTTGGTGTGACCAGCACTGCGAAAGCAAAAATAAGAGTAGGAGTGTGTTATAGGACTAATGACTCGAATGAGTACAATGAACAATTGTACAGAGAAATAGTGGGCTAGTAAATCAGAATGCGTTATAATGGGGCATTTTAACTTCCCAGATATTGACTGGAACTTGTGGGTTTGTCACTCACACACCAGTAAGACTTTTGTGGATTTACTGAATGATTGTTTTCTGCAGCAGCAGCATGTTCGAGAGGCAACCAGAGAGGGTAATACTCGTGATCTGGTTATCGACAGTGATCATTCGTGTATTAAGAATTTGCAGATAGAGAACCACTAGGTGGCAGTGATAACAGTGTACTGATGTGGGATTTACTTAAAGATATAATTACCATCAGGGGTAAAGGAAAGGGTTTTTGCTTCCGTAAAGGTGAGTACAGTGGTCTCAGACAGTTTTTAAATTCTGTACAGTGAGATAAACTGACGATGTTTCCAACAGTAAATTCTAAGTGGGAAGCATTCAAGGAATTAATCGTGGATGCTACTAAAATTCGGTCCTTGAGGTTGTCACAGACATTCTCTCAGATATGCCAGACAAGCTGTACTTGCTGCCTGGGAGTCTAAAACGCTGAAGGAACTGATATTCGGGTGACACTCAAGTCAAGTGGACCTAATATCGGCGAAGACCGGACGGTCTGTGACAGCCAAATTCTCTGCTTGCACCTTCACGATGGTGGGACTTTTAGTAATACTGGGTATAACCTCCATGCAGAAGTACATGGTGGGTGACCACACAGGTGTGAACCAACGTAAGCAGGGGTCGAGGTGTGGCGACCACACCACATGGAGGAACGCCACCCCTCTATGTTACCAGGCAGTATAGGTGGTAGATGACTCTCATCAACCGGTGAAATACCACCACTTTGCTTATTGGAGGCTTTAAGTGGTGGAACCCTTGTTTAGTCTCTAGAGCTAAGTTCCGGTCAACCCTTCGCTATCTCTTCCATCATGCAGTATGATTGGTGACTTTTGAGGTTACGATGAACATCGTGGTGAGATCCAATATTCCTTACATTTCGAGGGTACAGCTCTAAAACGGTGTTCGCACGCAGGCCGCTAGTTAGTACACCGGACGGAACCTATTGGTAACTCTCTAGGAGGCTTCCGGATCAGCTAGTATATAATCTTGCTACCTCTACTCTGCCAGATAGTGACTGGAGCGAGGCCGAATAGTGTGTATGCGGGGAGCATTGTCGAGGATCTGTGTATATTTTTACCACGTTTATGCCATATCCAAAAATTTCATTACTTCATACAGCATGTCCCACCCACTTTTTCTTACTATTGAATACACCATGAATTGTCAAACTAATAGAGCAATCTTATCTGCGAAAAGACCTAAACCTCCCAAGGACTTCCTAATTCATTTCACAAATATAGGTGGTCTCAATTCTAATCTCAACGATGTCCATTTCCACTTGCAGTCTGCCAAACCCCATGTACTTTTTCTGACAGAATCTCAGTTATCGGCTGATTCAACTACTGCTCATCTCAGATGTCCAAATTATTCGCTGTATGATTCTTTTCGCCTCAAAGGTGGTACTTGTGCATATGTCTGTTCTGATATTCCCTGTCGAGACTTGGCAATTTGGAATCTCCTCTCTTTGATCTTCTCTGGCTTAAAATCTCTCTTTACCTCATTGTATCAAATTCATCTGTTGTCTCTACCGTTCTCCCAACTCCACTAATCACTGAGCTCTTTGACTTCCTCTCTTTGCAACTTGACTTTCTCCAGTCCAACTTTCCTAACAGTGAGGTAATTTTCCTTGGTGATTTTAATGTTCACAACTCCAGCTGGCTTCTGTTTTCTAGTCACACTGACCCAGCACGTTGAGATGCTGAGGCTTTTGCAATTACTAATGACCTCGCACAGATTGTTCATTTACCTACAAGAATACCGGACAATCCTAATCATACAGCCAATACGCTTGATCTTTTTCTCACAAACAACCCTTCTAAGTACACGGTCGAAGTGAGAGGTCCTTTAGGCATTTTAGATCACAACTTGGTGATTGTCTCTTCTGCAATGGAACCTTTATCTCATGGCTATTCCCAACCTTGTGTTGTTTGGCATTACAAGAATGCAAAATGGGATGACCTGCGAGACTTCTTTTCCTTTGTCGGATTACTGTTTCAAAACTTCTGATATTAACGTTTGCTCAGATCGTGTCAGTGAAATTATTCTTGCAGGAATGGAATCCTTTATCCCACACTCCACTTTAAAATCTCGTCCTTTATCTAAACTTTGGTTTTCCAATAAATGTGCTAAGGCTGTCGAAGAGAAGAATGTTGCATATCGCAATTGGCTTGTTTCTAATTCTTTAGTTTCATTTTCTGCCTACACCAAAGCTCGCAACAATTGTAAAGCAGTTATTAATCAGTCCAAACTAGAGTCTGAACAGGCTAAGAGTAGAAAACTTGCTTCTTGCCCTAATGGTAGCCGAGCATTCTGGTCTCTTGCCAAAGCTATTGGCCACAACTTTTGCCTACCTCTGCTCCCACCTCTGTCCAAACCAGATGGTTCTGTTGTCACTTCAGCCAAGGATAAAGCTGACCTGCTAGCATCCCATTTTTCTTCCAGCTCATGTATTAATGATCTTGGTAAAACACCTCCCACCATTCCCAACACGCACCATTCAATGTCTCCTGTGGTCTTCCATCAGAAGGATTTTGATGAATCTTGATGCTGAGAAAGCTCGAGGTCCTGATGGCATTTCTCCACTTGTTCTCAAAACCTGTGCTCCTGAACTTAGTCCTGTTCTTTGCCGCCTTTTTTCACTTTCCTATTCCAAAGGTGTTTTTCCTTCTGCTTGGAAATTTGCTCATATCCAGCCAGTTCCTAAAAAGGGTGACAAATCCGTCCCATCCAATTATCGTCCCATTGCAATTACTTCTACTCTCTCTAAAGTAATAGAGAAATAAATTAACCGCCAACTCTTAAACTACCTAGAAACCTTAAAGAAAAGCACCTGGGGTGAATGGGATCTATCCAGTTATATTAAAGGAGGCGGCAAAGCAACTAAACAATCCCTTAGCCATAATTATGAGATCATCCTTGGACTCAGGGGAGGTCCCCACGGACTGGAGATGTGCAAATGTATCCCCAATTCACAAAGGGGGATCGAAGGGTGACACGAGTAATTACAGACCAGTTAGTTTAACTTCTGTTCCGGGTAAAATAATGTAGTCACTGGTTAAAGATGCATTGCAGGATCATTTAGACAAGACTGCAGCAATAATACAAATACAGCATGGGTTTGTTAAGGGAAAGTCTTGTCTGACAAATTTGATAGGATATTATGATGTGGTTACAAAGGAACTGGATGCAAAAAATAATTTTGATATCATATATTTGGATTTCAGGAAAGCTTTTGATACTGTTGCGCATGGAAGACTATTGTACAAATTGGAGCAGAATGGTATTAAGGGTAAATTGCTACAATGGATAAAAGGATGGTTGAGTGGGAGAAGACCGAGGATGGTAATGAATGAATGCTGTTCTTCGTGGACTAATGTTATTAATGGAGTCCCACAGGATTCGGTGTTGGGTCCTGTGTTGTTTTGTATATTTATCAATGATATTGATGAAGGTATATCAGGCTTAGTGTTGAAGTTTGCGGATGATACAAAGGTTGGCAGGGTTGTTAATGACAGTAATGGCAGTGTGCTGCTGCTGTAACAGGATCTAGATAATTTTCGCAGATGGGCTCAGAAGTGGCAATTGAAGTTTAACCTTGATAAATGCAAAGTACTGCATATGTTTAGAAGTAACCCCAGAGAAACCTACCAACTGTGTGGTACTACACTTAAGGTAGTAGAAAATGAAAAAGACGTGGGAGTAATTGTTCAGTCAAATATGAAATTCTCTGAACAGTGCAGACGTTCTGTCAGGGCAGGTCATGGAGCCTTGTCAATGATATATAGGAATTTTGGTAACAGGGACGGGGAGGTGATTATCCTGTTATACAACGTAATGGTCAGGCGACACCTAGAGTACTGTTTACAGGTATGGAACCCTCATTTTAGGAAGGATGTAGAGTTGCTAGAACGAATACAAAGAAGGGGAATAAAGGGGTGCTCTTACCAAGAAAGGCTTAAGTTCTGCAAATTGCAGCGCCTGGAGAGTAAGCACCTGCAAGGTGATCTGATTGAGGTGTATAAGGCCTTGAATGGGTTGAGCAAGCTGAATACTGATGGGATCCTTCCTCTTGCTCAGACTAAGAACCTGAGGGGGGGCACAGTTTCAAATTGAGGAATGATAGTTGTAGAATAGATGTGTGGAAATTTGCCTTTAGCCAGCTGGTAGATGATTGGTGGAACAGGCTTCCAACTTTTGTTGCGGAAGCTAATAGCCTAAATAAATTTAAGGCTGAGCTGGACTGGCATTTTGAAGAATTGGGGTGGAAATTCGAGGAGGTTTTTTGGCTGATGCTGCGTAAGCTTCCATTATTGCATCGTATGCCTCTACTAATGCTAATAAAATTAATATTTTAAATAAAATTAATCCAGTAGGTAAAATGGTCCAACAAAAAAAAAAAAAAAAAAGGATTCTGATATACACGAAGTTCTACAAAATATCAAGGAATATTTTAAGGAAAGCAGTCCAAAACTTTCTCTTCGGCTAATAATATGGCTGCTATCATTGGCATTGAAGCAGATTCGTTTCCAGAAGTAAGCGCTGTAAGGAAAAAGATTGAAAAAACATAATTTCAATTGTGAAAGTAGAGATGAAGCATTTCCAATAGAAGAGGCATATGATTCAAGAAAGCAAGCTTATACAGCATCAGCAAAAAAAAAAAAAAAAAAAAAATTTCATTTCACACAACCATTCGCTGTAAAGTTTGTCCGGTTCTTCACTGAATTTATTTAAGATATCAACTTCCAATGAAAAATTTATAGTAAACCCTAAACTACCGTATTAATTACTCAAATCAATAATATAGCAAGGGCTTAATTTATCGGTACTATAATAATAGTACTGATGACTATGTATATATTAAGTGCAATAATATCATTAATACACAGCCATTTCTGAATAAATCTGAATACCTTCACAACGAGTTGTAATGATATTGCACTACTTCGAATAAGTAACGCTTCACCTTAGGAGAAGAGTAATGTTACTTATTCTCAGATAGGTACCACCCATCACCCAGACATCACCGTTTCAGGGCTATTTGGCCCTTCTTCGGTGGGTGGGTAGGTACCCAAGTGATGCAATGATGCCGTCTGGGTGGTAGTACCTATCTGAGAATAAGTAACATTAGTCTTCTCCTTAGGTGAAGCGTTACTTATTCGAAGTAGTGAAATAGCATGGCAACTCGTTGTGAAGGTATTCACAATATGAGATGTATGGTAACTTAAAACGATGCCGCCTTATAAATATTCTGTTTATTCAGAAATGCTGTGTATTAATGATGCTATTGAAGTTAATATATACATAGTCTAAATTTTCTCGCAGCTTGAGGCTTTAGCCCTAAATGCGTCTTAGTACTGATGAGTAATTATTATTATTATTTTAGGGTTGCCCGTAATTGAATACATTACCCGTATTTGTGTCTGTACTATGGTCGATTTGTCTGTTTTGCTGGACAAAAAAAAACCCAGTTTCTGGGGATAAAAACCTTGCTATCTACGCCTGAGACTGACTAACTCAGCCACGGAATGAAAAAAAGTCCATTAAAGTTCCTCGCGTCATTGACGGGATTGGAACCCGCGCCTTTTCCACTCGGTGTGCGGAGGACGGTGACCATACCACTGTGCTACCGCGCAGACGATGAGGTGATAATGATAAATTAAACCATTGTTATATTATTGATTTGAGTCATCAACTTCCACAACGACAGATGGAAGTCTGTTGCAGCAATACTACCCGCTGGCTAAAGGCAAATTTCCGAGCATCCATTCTACAATTGTCCTTCCTCAATATGAATGTATGCTCCCTCAGGTTTGTAATTTGAGCAAGAGGAAAAATCCCATCAGAATTGATACTATAAGGCCTTGAATGTGTTGGCCATATAAACTTCAATCAGATCACTTCGCAGGTGCCTAGTCTCCAGAGACTGCAATTTGCAGAATTAAATCCTTTCTTAGTAAGAGCACCACTTCGTACTCCTCACCAATCTTGTTGCCATTCTCTGTACTCGTTCTGAGACCTGTATGCAGTAACCAAGGCATGGCCTGACCATTGCCTTATACAAAGTAATAGTCAGCTCCTTCTCCCTACTAGCAGGAATTTTTCCTGTATATCATTGACAAAACCCCATGAGCTACCTGGCAGCCTGTTTGCACTGTTTAGAAAACTTCATGTCTCACTGCACAATTACCCCCAGCTGTTTTTCACTCTTTACCACCCTGAGTGGCAGAACACCGTACCACACAGTTGGTACGTTTCTCTTCGGTTATTGCTACCTATATGCAAAACTTTGCATGTCAATGTTAATCTTCAGTTGCCACTTGTCAGCCCGTCTGCTCAACTTTTCTAGACCTGTTGCAATAGCATACTGTCATTGATATCATTAACAGTCTTGCCAACCTTTGTATCATCTGCGAACTTCGGCATTCAGGATCCGCAACAAAATTTCAAATCTAAGCTAAGCTATATCTACGATCTAGTCATTACATCGCAGCACATAAGGACCCCTTAATATATCATCAGTCAAAATTTCAAAATTAATTTTTTCTTTCAAATTATGGACACAACAATTTTCTTGTTAACTGAAAGGTTTACAAATATGAAATAACATGTAAAAATGTTTTATATTTCTGAATTAAAAAAAAAAAAAAGAGTCAGATTACGATTTATTAAATCATTTACATATTAAGTTAAGTGAAATTGATCGTAATGAATCCGATACTGATGGTTTAGCATTATCTGAAGAACTTAGAACTTAGAGTACGTCAAAATATATTCAAGACAATATTATTCCATTTGAAATTTTACAATATATTTTTAAAATCGATTTTACAGATACTTCCAAATGTAGTGGTTGTATTACGAATTTTTCTGAACTTACCAATTTTCTTGCCTCAAGTGAACGCAGTTTTTTAAAATTAATCAAAAATTATTTACGAGTAATAATATTTTGTCAACAACGACTCTCTAATTTGGCAAAAATTTTCAACAGAAAATTATATTTTGGAACAAAAAAAAAAAATGAAATAAATTCGCACATATTAAAGTAAGGAAACATTAAATTTGCATAATTTTTCTAACATTATAATTTTACTTTTATTTTATTGTTGTGGGTACGATTACTGTGATTTAGAATTTAAAGTTTTGTTTTCAGAATTTCAGAATGATTTTGTTATTTTTGTTTGTTCTTTCATTATATTATAAGTGAGATGTGTTGTTATTCTTTTCCAAAATAATAATTATTATTTACGCCTTATTTTATTTTTTAATTCAAATATTTTGGGCCGGCAAATTTCATTTTGCTTACTGGTGGCTCTGCATCTGACCTAGCCGATTATTGGTTTTGTCTGTTAGAAGGATCGCATTATTTATGGTTATCAATTATAAGTAGGCGGGCAGGATATAAACAAAAATGCACATACGCTTTCTCACTTCCTTCGCACGCGACTCAAATTTCACTTTTGCACAGAAGTTTCTCGGTACCATCATAAAACTATGCTGGAGATGTTTGGTATAGCTTACTGGTACTAAGGGGGCTATATGTTATGGTGATGCTGCCTGTTTCAGCCTGGAAAGACTATTATATAACACTATTTAAATAAAATATAATACTAAGATTGTGGGTGTGCTTCACATTCTCAATTTATATTTTTCGATTGTACCTTGTGATTTGAAGTCTGTAATCATCTGCGATGTCTCATAAGTAGTCTGCGCGTGGTTTGGTAAAAAAAAAAAAAAAAATGTTTTCTTTTCTTTTCTTTTTTTAATACACCCATCACGATTCTATTAATTTAATAAATTTAATACAATTGTCACTAAATCGAAAAACTTCTAATTCGAATTACAGGTATTGAATTATTTTTTATATCAGACGGCAAAATTTGCAACTCTTGTGCCTCGTGCAATCAAACGTTTGGCGACGCAGATGGATAAAAAAAGGGAGGACAATTGTTGTTTTTTTTTTTTTTTTTTTTTTTGTCATCATCTGCGGTGTCTGATAAGTAGTCTGCACGGTGGTATTGTCACCTTCCTCCCCACATCGGGTGGAAAAGGACCGGATTCGAATCCCGTCGATGATGTGAGAAACTTTAATGAGCTTTTTTCACTCAGTGGCTGAGTTAGTCGGCTCAGGCGTAAATAGCGGGATTTTTTCCACAGAAACTGAGGTTTTTCGTCCAAAAAAAGGGGCAGATCGACCAGAGAACATGCGCAATTTACAATACACATGGCTATATGAATTAACTTTCCGGATGACTCTAAGGTAATAGTTTGCTTTAGTATTAACACTAGTAGAGGCATATGATGCAAGAAAGGAAGCTTATGCAGCATTAGGCAAAAAGAAAAAAAAAAAAAAAAAACATTTCACACACCCATTCGTTTGTCCAGTTATTCCTTGAATTTATTTCGTCTATCCGTTCCAGCCGAAATAATTGTTCGGTGATCCGTGCCGGCTTTGTTCAACCAATCAACTACCCGCTGGCTAAAGACATTTCTGTACATCTATTCTACAACTGCCTTTCTTCAATTTGAATTTATGCCCCCTCAGGTTCATAATCTGAGCAAGAGGAAGAATCCCATCAGCATTCAGCCTGCTCAACCCATTCAAGGCCTTATACACCTCAGTTAGATCACCTCGCAGGTGCCTAGTCTCTTAGATGCTGCAATTTGCAGAACTTAAGTCTTTTGGTAAGAGGACCCCTTCGTTCCCCTCACCAATCTTGTTTCCCTTCTCTGTACTTGTTCTAGCAAGTCTACATCCTTCCTAAAATGAGGCCTCCAAACCTGTACGCAGTACTCAAGGCGTGGGCTGATTATGGCCTTATACAAAGGAATAAGTGTAAAATGTAAAGTATTGGGGTCTAACAGCACCAGGAGTTTCCCCCATCTCCGCGTTGTATGCATTGTTTGTGAAACATAGTACTCTGTGGAAGCCAGAGATTTAAAAAGTATATGGGTATTGTTCTGTAGGGTAATGTCGTGGTGCATTGTATCTTCTGACCATTTAGCCGTTGAGCCCCTTATGGGACCCACCATTGCCCACACTTTTGATTGCGAGTTTGATTAGGCCGAAATGGTTTAATAAGAGTGGGGTTTGAATTTAAAAGCTAGTAATTTGGCTGTGTTAATTTAGAGGGTGTACACTGTCATTTTAGTCAGAGTAGGGGGAGACTGAAGACTGGGGGGGAGACAGACAGAAATACGGGGACTATAGAGAAGGTGACCCCAAACAGATCAAAGTGCAAAGTGTGTTAAGTGTCTAACTACACCAGGGGTTCCCCCCATCTCCACGTTGCTTTCATTGTGAGTATACCAGTTCACTGGGAAGGCCAGAGATTTAAAAGTGTATATGGATCATGTGAGTGTGTTGTGTTATGTACCGTTGTTCTTCTGGCCATTTAGCCGCTGGACCCCAGCTGAGGCCCAACGTTGCTCGTACTTCGCCCCGTGGAGGCAGACCAGGTAACCACTAGTTTAAATTTGTACTCTGGCAGGTCCTGCTACCTAGTTTCCTGGGATTTCAGTGGCTAGGACCTTAAAAAAAAAAAAAAAAAAATTTGCATGGGAATATTGCGCTAGAATTAGAAAAGCCAAAATGGCGGGCGAACAGCGTAATTTAGACACAGTTATTTTTGGCGTGTGGGGCATTCGCTTGCATACAGATAGAGTTGGGTAGGGAGAATGAAGACTGGAGGGATAAAGACAGAAGAATGGGGTCAATAGGGGAGACGACCCCAGGTAGAATCAGTGGGCATGCCCAAACCCCACCTGAAAGAGTGGGGTCGGCAAGGAGGGGAGGAGACAGGAAAGCCGTCACCTCCCCCCGCCGGGGTAAGAGAGAAGAAAGGGCCGAACATGGGAGCCGGCTCAGATCACTAACGTGTGTATGTGGCAAAGCTGTGGCTTCGTCAGGTCCATGACAGTGTACAGTCCATTAGTTGGTCAGTGTTGGGATGGGATCTCATCCACTGCTGTTCCAATAATCCGGGTGTCAGCGTGGGATGGTGTCACTAAGGGGATATAGGTCTCATCCAGTAAAGTCCTAGTCATTGTTGTCCGTTTCAGTTGTCGGAGTTCCAGTGTCGAGTTTAGGGAAGTTGTGGTAATGCTCGTAGTCTGCTGAACAGTTCATGCGCAAATTTCGAGAGGGCTCTATAGTACTCCTCCTCCGACAGTACAAGGTGTTCCCGATCCTTCAGGTTGAAACATATTTTTGTTATAAAGTGACATCTTATATCATCAAAGAGGGGGCATTCATGCATCAGATGTGTCCATGTCTGATTTTCACCGCAGTGGCATAGTGGTGATTCTTTTATTCCGAAGGTCGAAAGTTTGGCATTAAAGGAACCATGTCCCGTTAGAAGGAAGGTGGTGTAGAGCCCCATTGAGAACCAGGCCGGCTGGTGGGGGTAGACTTGGGTAACGTCCGGGATAAATTTCCGGGTTATGGCGCCTTTAGTTGATTCTGCCCATCGGGACTGCCAGGTTTGCCGGAGATGGTTGATAAGACGTGTTTTCTCTATGTTGCTGTTGTTGGCTGGATCGGTAGTGAAGCCGATGCAGGATACACTTTTACCTCTGGACAGTTGAAAGAGCATGCCGCAGCGGACAATTTCCAGGTCCAGGGGGAGTGATCCTGCCAGGGCCTGCAGCGCATGAGAGCTGACAGTGCAGCATGCTCTTGTGATGGTGAGCAAGATGCTACGCTGTATTGATTCTAATTTCCTTTTGTTCACAGCCGTGGTTGCTTTGTTGTACCAAATCCCTGCAGCATATGAGACGGCAGGGATGAAAAAAACCTTGTAAAAGAGAGACAGGGTCCGTTTCCGTAGTCCCCAATCTTTTCGTGTGACTCTTGCTATGAGGGCTGAGTAGTTCCTGATCTTTCTCTGGAGATAGATGAGATGTGGGGTAAAGGATAAGTTTTTATTCAATACGATTCCGAGGTATTTTAGTTCTGTAGTTAGTTTAATCGTGGTTCCTTCTATTTTGATTTGTGGTGGCCTTCTCGTGTCGAGAGAACCCTTGAGGAGTATTGAGGATGTCTTGGTTGGTGATATTGTTAGGTGGTTCTGTTTCGCCCACGTTTGCAGGGAGTCAATTTCCCAGTTTGCAGTGGCTTCCAGTTGTGCCCGGCTGTCCTCCTCCAGCATCAGGACGAGGTCGTCTGCAAATGCTTGTGCATCTGCCCCATTGAGATTCTGATTGAGGAAGCCATCCATCACCAGATTCCAAAGGAGTGGCTCCAGGATTGAACCTTGTGGGCACCCCCGGAAGATAGGCCGAGTAAGTTGAGAGTAGGGAGCACATACTCAGATCCTTCTACCAGATAGGTAGGTTTTGATACAGTGGTACAGGTTATTGGAGATATTTGCCTCCCAGAGTCTGCCGAGGACACTTGGCCACCAGAGTGAGTCAAATGCCCTGGCAAAATCGACAGAGATCATTAGGAAGTATTTGCGGTTACAGTTGTTAGCTGCGGTTATTATGCATTCCAAGGCGTCTACAGTGGAGCAGCCTCTACGAAAGCCAAATTGTTTGGGGGATCGTAGCCCTGCTTCTAGGTAGTGGGTTTCTATTCTGTTGTGGAGTAAGTGTTCAAATAGTTTGCTCAGTACCGGTAATAGTGCTATAGGTCTGTACAACTCCGGAAGTTCCCGTGATTTTGTCGGATTCTTCAAGATCAGTCGGATCCGTGCAGATCTCCAGTCATGAGGAAAGTAGCCTGCAGAGAGACAGTGATTGAACAGATTTAGGATAGTTGTTGGGATGTATTCTACGGCCTTTTTTACGATCTCTGGTTCCAGATAGTCTTCACCAGGCATTTTCTTGTTTCGTATTTTGGCCGTCGCCAAGTAGAGGTCTGCTAGTGTGAATGGGTCTTAGCGTTCTACTGGGTTGTAGTTTGCATTTTCTTCACAGAGACGGAGCTGCTCCAGGGAGTGAGCTGTCGGGAGTTGCCGAAAGGTGGTATTGAGGATATTGTCTATTGATTGGTGCCATGATTTTGTATAGAAGCCAGCAGGTGTTTTTGTTGAGGGAACTACCTCTCCTTTGGGTAGCTTGTTCATTGCGACTTTATATACAATCCCCCAAGGGTACTCGTTCCCGGTAGTTGAAACTAGCATTTCCCAGGAAACTAGCATTTTCCACGTCTCTTCCGTGTTCTGATCAAGGCGGTGTATTCATTCCTGACCTCACAGTATTGCTGCCTGAGGACCTGCACCTCTGCTGCCGGCCAGGATCTTCCTGCTCGTTGAAAATTTTTTCTGCATGTATTTACCTCATGTCGGAGTCTCTGAAGCTCCGGGCACCACCAGGGGACCGCACCTGGGGATGGTTTCTTCCTTCTGATGGTTGCGTTTGCAGCCTCTATAATTATGTTTACAATGGCACGTTGGTGTTGGTCCAGGGTAAGAGTTGCATAGTCAAAAGTTTGGACAGAGCCAGTCAGTGCTTCTTGAAATTGTTCCCAGTTGGCCTTGTCCACGGCGAATCTGTTGATGGTTATTCTAGGTGTGGGTTGTCTGTTAAGGGCACGGTGCATCTGGAATGTAATAACTCTGTGGTCAGAGGTTGTCCAATCCTCTCTGACCTTCCATGAAGATATATGTCCAGCAATGGAGTGGGTAGCAAAGCTTACATCTATTGTTGCTTCCCATAATGTGCTTGAGAACGTGGGCGGATTGTTCGGCTGGTTTCGTATTGCCAGGCTATTGTTGGTGAGGAATTCTTCGAGGCGCTGGCCGTTAGTAGTACCACGTCGGTCAGGGGTTGCACTGTGCCACGCCGGCAACCTGCAGTTAACATCTGCACAGACTATTACTTTGGCGTTGGGGAGCTCATGGAGAACGTTTTGCAGGTAATGTATTGCAGGGAGGATGTCTTCGCCAGGTCGACAGTATAATGATATTGCATAGAATTCTCCTAATGGGGAGATGATTTGAGCACAGGCAGCCCATTTATTGCAGAGATGAGTTATCTTTGTTACCGTGAGGTCAGGATTGTGAACTATCAAGGCTGCCCAGGGGGTATCTCCGTCATGCTGAACTATTTTATACGTGAGGGGATAGCCTTTCACCTCTTTCTTGTGCGTGTAAGGCTCCTGGAGAAAGAGGACATCAAGATTGTCTTCATCGGCCTTCTTTAGTTGTGCGGCAACAGCTTTAGCCCGTTGTGCATTATGTTGAGCAAATTTCATTGTGTTTACATTATTGCTTTTATGAAGAGTTCCCATAATCGGTTCTTGATTGTTGAGCACTTTTGGCTTTTATGTAGACGGGGCAGTTTCTGTCTCTAATGGAGTGATCTGCTGGTAGTTTTAAGGCTTTGCAGTTTGCGCATACTGGTCGGGCGTTTTTATTAGGGCAGGAGTTGTAGTTGTGGCCTATGTCTGCACAGTGCCCACAAGTTGGGGAGGTTTGTGGTTGCACACATTTACGTGTGGTATGGCCGAATCGGCAACACCGGAAGCATTTGGGCACAGCCATGTGCTCTCTAAAGCGGTGGCTGCCCCAATTGATATAAATCCGTGTCTGTTGGCTGATTATCTTCCAGGCTCTTGGGGCTAACTCAATCACCCAGTTTGTGGCGTTACCGTTTCTGGGCTTTGTCTGGTATTTAGGTGTGATTAGCACCGATGGGTCAATATCTGGAATGTCGTGCTGCAGGTTTCTTCTGTAGATTTCGTCCTGTAGTTGGGTTGGAGAGAGGTCACTTTCAGTGTCGTAAACTACAATACTCGGTCCCTTTCTCTTGGGGATCTCTGCATGGAGACCCAGGGAGGGCACTTTCTTGTTTTTAATGATTTTATTCGCCTCTTCCTGTGTCTCAGTTTCAATAATAACTCCGATGTTGCGAGTCTTCCTCATAGATTTTATTTTGGTGGTTTTAAAATCTTCACCAAGGTTAGTAATTACCAAGTTTTTCACCGCTTCGCTTGTATGGTGAGTCTCTGGTGTGGCTGGCCTTAAGATGACCAGATGTGGGCATTGTAGTAGGGGCCCCTTCTTCCTGCTGGGGGCAGCAGGAATCGGCTGTTGCTCTATTGTTGTGGTCCTCAGCGCTTGGGCGTATGTGGGGACGCGCTGTGGCATTTTGTTCGCCCCACAATCAATATAAGCCTGGAGCTTTGCTGTTGCTCTTTCACTCTCTAGGAAAGTTTCTATCAGGAGTGTATCCAGCTTATTCCACAAGTTGACGATTTGGGCTCTAAGCCCTGTGGTCACCCTATTGGTTTGCTCCTTGAACAGTGTTTCCAGAGCAGCCTTGAGGAACATTGATTTTTCATGTACGGTGCCCTCTGGCAGGGTGGGATCCAGAGGCAGATCCAGTTGTTTCTCCTCGCTGGCATTTTTTTGACTTTGCTGGTTGTCGTGTATTTCTTTTGGCTCCTTAGGCTCAGTGTGTGAGCGTGTCTCCCGCTGAAAATTTGGCACTATTCCCTTCCTATTCTTTCTCTTGCTTGTCTGGGGGGCCCCAGAGCGGGGGTCCACCGCTTCATCCTTGTGTTCGATGATAATGGGATCATCGTTTGGGTTTTGCTGCATGGTGTCCTGGTTATTATCAGGTTTTCCCTCCATGTCAGGTAAAATCCAGATTATTGAGCCGATTCGGTTTAACGGGGTTTTGTGGATTACCGTGAGAGGGCTCGTGAAAAGGTGCAGATTGTCGCCGGTAGCAGGTCTGTAGGTGGAATAGCGGCTGAACAGTCCGTCAGCGAAGTTTTGTGCTGGCCCCCACTGTCCACAGGTGGGGGGGAGAACAAACAAATGTTAGAATGCACCTAGAGCAGTGGAATTAGTCCCCTATAGCGTTTTTGGGGCTGCTGAAGATGATGGTGATGCCAAAAACACAATAGAATTCACTGGAGAAGAGTTTGTTCCTCACCATGAAAAGTTTATGGTGGGGGGAGAAGTTCACTAAAAACATTTCTCAGCTGTTTAAGACAGTTAAAAGCACAAATTGTTGTAGCTCTCTTTCAGCCCGATGAAAACACTGTTGGGCCACCCTCCCCAGTCAAGTGCACACTACCAACGTGGCCTCCGCTTTATAATCGGTGCCTCTCTATGGCCCTGTTGCCAGCCACATGGTGACCATTGTAGTCTGGCAAACAAAGGACACAGATAAAAACGCTGGTAATTTGCTAAATTCCCAAAAGTTTGCAAAATTGTCTCACCTCGGTAATCCTCAGATAAATGTCTTTCGACGGGAACACTTTTTTTTGGGGAACTAAACACTTAAAACTCATATTTTAACACAAAAATCAGGAGCTCATAAAAACGTGTATACTAGTCACTAGTCTGCAGTGCCCTCTCCCCCCAAACAGATCAGTGGGGATATGCCCCATCAGGGGCATGCCCCACTAGAGGAAGACGGAAGTGGCCAGGAGATAGAGGCCCATCCCTTCTCCTCCCGCCCAGGAGAAGGAATAAAGTTACCGAGCAAGTGAGTTGGTACGAATTGCCAGAATAGCACTGGCAGCAAAGCTCCAATGTCATAGTCAAATCAAGTAGATCACGTTCAGTTGCAGTTCCTGGGACTGTGCAGTTCCATCCAAGAGTTATCAAGTTGGTTTTTGGTGTCTTTGGATTCTTGCCTTTTCCATTTTTCAGCCATTGTCCAGATCAAGTTTGAAGTCTAGGATGGTACGCGTTGATCCTTTAAATAGGTGGTGCAACATGCCAGTTCTGATTACTTCGGGGTTGAGCAGGAGAGCACCAGATAGGACCTGTAGGGTGTGGGTGCTTACCATGTAGCAGGCACGGGTGACGGTAAGTAGAATGATTCTTTGGATTGTCTACAGAAGGCATTTGTTGGCTACAGTGGTTGCTTGGTGGAACCAAACTGCAGAGGCATAAGTTATAAAGTGTAAAGTGTGTTATTGTCATATGGCACCAGGGGTTTTCCGCATCTCCATGTTGCTTTCATTGCGGGGACTATGTTCGAATCAAATTTTGGAATACAGTAGACTCTCAATTTTCCGGGATAGATGGTAAAAAAAAAAAAAAAAAAAATTCCCGGATAATTGATTTCTTGGTTAATCCAAAAATACAGCAAGTCCCCAACATACTTTCCAGGACTGCTTATGTAAGTTGAATTTACCTAACTCGGGACAGACTAATAAAATGATGCTACTATATCCCTGATGTGCCAAAATTACAAAAACCACATAATATCCTCAGAAGAATGAAGAAATATAGTTATATATTTTTAATTAGTTCAATTAAAAACTTTATCTGGCCAGAGTGGCACATAAGAATAGAAATCATAAAAGGAAGAAAAAACGCATGTTATTGTACAGTAAAAACTGATAATGTATTTCGTAGCCTTGGTTATTATAGTTGATTTCATTGGTGCTGATCCTTTCACCCCTTATCGTATTCTGTCAAGGGTCTGCTGTATTATTGTGTTCACCGTTGACACTGGCAAATCTGAATTCTGCGCGATACTTGTTAATGTTTGGCCATTTTCATACATCCTTATTATTTAATTTTTCTGATCCAAATCGATCACTTTCCTTTTCTTGATAGATGTACTAGTACCGCTGTTACTTATTCTCTTAGTCGGCACCACGATAATGGTCAAAATTGAAATTTCTGAAAAGAACTTCACGGGGTTAAGGCAAACTTATATTATCACCCTAGGAGCTCACATTTTACTAAAGCTAATTTCTGGAGGTCACTGCCATAAAACAATATAAACAATTTGCACTTTCCGGATTACTGGGCTTTTCTGGTAGTGCATCTAATTATAAACGGGTAGTAAACTCGATCTTATTGCATTTGCGATAATACTGTTAACTGGAATTCTGTGGGTTTTTACGTTGTTATGTTGAAATGTGTGTCCCCTTCACTGAAATCTTCAGTCATATAAAAAAATATAATAAAAAAAAAAAAAAAAAGGTAATGTAAATCTGAAGCTACATAAGTTGGAGACTTACCGTATCGAAAAATGTTCAGCAAACTACGTAAAAAAAGTATGGCGATAGATAAAAAACGAAAAAAAAAAAAACTTGCCACGCACTACTCGTGTATTGGACACGCATTTATTTTTTACGATATCGATTTTAAATCTAATAGCTTCCCTTTTATTATTTTCTTATCTTAGTTAATTATTTTTATTCTTTTCTTTCTCTTCCTTTCGGTTTTTTTTTTTTTTAATTAAAATTTTATTTTTTCCCTCTGGAGTGGGCCCCAGAGAAGGGAAAAAAAAAATTTATTTTTTATTTTATTTATTTTTATTTTATTTATTTATTTTTTGTCTCATACTCTGAGACCACAGGGTGTCCCATCTACTGGAACTGGCCCACCTTCCCGTGGTGTGGACGAGTACCCAGAATCATCTGTCCAGGCGACTGATGCTTCTGGGTAGCCAAGCAGTCAGAACATAACAACAGAACACACACAAACCGACGTCACACATATCTGGCCCATTTGTAGTGATACTGTTCTTCACAGAGATACGAGGCGGAGTTAAACTGACGTTCTAGGAGCCGCCCCTTACATAAACACATGTCCACAATATCTTCCCTTTATTTTTTACAATTTCGCATATGGTCTGCTCACCAACATTATAATGGTTCATTAGAGATTTAACGGCACCTTTTTCAGACTTTTGAATAATTTCTAAATAAGTTTTTGTTTAATTGAAAGCACAACTCTTGCGTTTGCCCATGATTTTCGCGATTTCTAAACAAAAAATAAAAAAAATAGTTACTATAAAAAAAAAAAATTCCGACATTCTTGACATAAATACGAAACAATTTGTCCTTTTTTGCAGTTTGAGGGAACACAACAATCGACGCGACGCACTAAATAAATAAATAAATAAATAAATTTTCTGTTTATACTCCGGGACGACCAAACGGTCAGAGGAGTTTACAAAATACACAGAATACAAGAAACAGCACCGTATTCAGCAGTCACGGGCTTGAACCCCGGTCACTCAAGGCACGTGTACTTATGCACCCACGCGCCTGACCACTAGGCTACGGCGGCCTGAAACTAAACATTTCTTCTCTCTTTTTTTTTTTTACTTTGAGTGGCGGCTGTGAAGACAGCGGGGGTGCAAGATCATAGGAACACTAATCTCCCAATTACCACTTATAACGCCGCTTCTTGTCGCTTATTTATGACTTGCAAAACATCTGTTTATACCTATTCTAGTTATTACTTTAATTTTATGATTTCTGATAGTTTTTTTTTTATTTTTTAATTTGGAGTCTTGAAGTGTCCCGGTTAATCCGATCCCTGTAAATCAAGGGTCTGCTGTATATGCAATATTTTAATTAAGTCAAGTTAAATTAAGAAAAGAATTGATGGGATTTTATGAACGCAACAACTATATCCAAATTGCCAGAGAAGATTGCAATTTTAATTTAAAGTTTGACGTAAATTAATGGGTTCTATTATGTTTTGCAAGAGTTATTTTAATTTTGTTCTTGTTTTGATAAATTATTTGAATTAATATTTCAATTTTTTTCTTTTGTAGAATTTGTATTTAATGTTCTTGTTTATACTATGGCATGACCACAAGGTCAGTGAAGTTTACAATAAATCATTGATACAAATTGTTAATCGCATTTAGCAGTCATGGGCTTGAGCCACTAGCGTAGCTACGGAGGCAAAGAACATGTTTGGGCCCCTACTTAATTAATGAACATTGCAAAAACAGGAAACAGCCAAAGACTCCGGGCCCCTAAAGGGCCTGGGCCCGGAGGCAATTTCCTTGCCTGCCTATATGGTAGCTACGCCACCGGCTTGAGCCCCAGACCAATCAAAGAGTGCGTGCTACTGCACTCACTCTCATGACCACTCGGCTATGTCTAGACTTCTTTTATTGTTTCAAAAAATTACTGAAAATATTAAAAATTGTGTATTGCACTTCACCCTTCTGCGCCCATGCACACAGTTATCATTTGCTGTATTCACAGATAACAAATGATATTGTAGGCTTACTCACGTTTTCAGGAGCTCACATTTTTTTTTGTGGCACCTCCATAGCCAGGTGGGAAGGAGCAGCAGTGTGTAGCACACGCTTCTTGATTAGACCGGGGTTCGAGCCAGTCACCACCAAATACAGAGGATGCAGAAAGATCAGGGAATGACTATTGCATATTCCTGGAGCAATATAGCCTTAGTTGCTAATTAGTATTAGTATTTTAGTATTAATAACGGCCGCATGGTGCAAGAAAGCCTATGGCTTATGCTGCAACAGCCAAAAAAAAAAAAAAAATCCGAACAAAACAATGATAAAAACAAAACAAAAAAAAAATATAACTAAATAATAATAATTAATAAAAAAAAATAAAATAAAATAAAAAGGAAATTAAACCTATCATCCTTTCTGCTTCCCTTACCCGAAAGTACTATTGAGACAAACTTTGAATTTCCCCAAACTGTTGGCCTCTACCACCCATGAAGGCAACTTATTCCAGTAATTTATAACTCGCTGGCTAAAATAAAACTTCCTGCAGTCCAATCTAAACATTTCCCCCCCGTAACTTGAATTTATGTCCCCTAGTTCTAGCATCATTTATAATCTTGAAAATTTGTCCTTATTCATTTTACTGATGCCTCTCAGAGCCTTAAACACCTCAATCAAATCTCCTCTAAGGTGTCTAGTTTCCAAACTCTGCAACCCACATATTCGAAGTCTTTCTTCATAAGGACGCCCTTTCCGATCTCACCAGGCGAGTTACCCTTCTTTGCACCCTTTCAAGAAGCTCGATGAACTTTTCTGATAAAACCCATTCTGAAATTAAAACATTAATGCTCCTAAAAAAAGCCACACAACAACAACATTAGAATTAGCATTAATAGAGGCATTTGATGCAAGAAAGCAAGCTTATGCAGCATCAGCCAAAAAAAAAAAAAAAATAATAATAATAAATAAATAAATAAAAAATAACCACTTCCACTTCACCCCTCTGTTCGTTCGAAATACTTGTCCAGCTGAGCCTTAAACTTATTTAGGCTATCAACTTCCACGACAAGGGATGGAAGTTCATTCCACCAACCAACCACCTGCTGGCTAAAGGCAAATTTCCTCACGTCTATCCTACATCTGTCTTTTCTCAATTTGAATTTATGCCCTCTCAGGTGATTATTCTGAGCAAGAGGAAGAATCCCATCAGCATTGAGCATGCTCAAACCATTCAAGGCTTTATACACCTCTATCAGATCACCTCGCTGGTGCCTAGTCTCCAGACACTGTAATTTGCAAAACTTAAGCCTTTCTTCGTAAGAGCACCCCTTTGTTCCATTCACTAATCTTGTTGCCCTTCTCTGTACTCGTTCCAGCATCTCTACATCCTTCTTGAAATGAGGCCTCCAGACCTGTGTACAATATTCAAGGTGTGACCTGACCATTGCCTTATACAAGAGAATAATAACCTCCTTATCCCTGCTAGAAAAATTCCTGTATATCATCGACAATACACCATGAGCTACTCTTGCAGCCCGTCTGCACTGCTCAGAAAACTTCATATCTGCCTGCACAACCCCCCCCCCCAGGTCCCTTTCATTCTCTACCACTGTCAGTGTAGTACCACAGAGTTGATACGTTGCTCTGGGGTTGCTGTTTCCCATATGTAGTACTTTACATTTGTCAATGTTAAACTTCATTTGCCACCTCTCAGCCCATCTGCTCAACCTTTCCAGATCCTGTTGCAGTAGCATAGTGTCAGTAGTGTCCTTGACAACCCTGCCAACCTTCGTATCGTCTGAAAACTTGGACATTAAGCTTGATATACCATCATCAATATCATTTATAAATACAGAAAACAATAATGGACCCAATACTGAACCCCGAGGGACTCCACTAATAACATTAGTCCATGATGAGCAGTGTCCATTGATTACCACTCTCTGTCTTCACCCCTTTATCCATAGCAGCCATTTGCCTCCAATGCCACACTGCTCCAATTTGTGCAGCAGTCTTCCATGTGCAACAGTATCAAAAGCCTTTCTAAGATCCAAGTATATAATATCAAAGTTATTCCCTGCATCCAGTTCTTTTGTGACTGCATCATAGTATCAAATCCAATTGGTCAGGCAAAACTTCCCCTTAACAAAACCATGCTGTGTCTGAGCTATAACTGAAGTCTTCTCTAGATGATCCTGCAGTGCTTCTTTAACCAATGCCTCCATTAATTTTCCAGTAACATAAGTTAATCTAACAGGTCTATAATTACTTGTGTCGCCCTTTGATCCTCCTCCTTTGTGAATTGGGGTCACATTTGCACATCTCCAGTCCATGGGTACCTCCCCTGAGTCCAAGGAAGCTCTCATAATTATGGCTAAGGGTTTGCTTACTTCCTCTGCTGCCTCCTTTAATATAACTGGATAGATCCCATCCATCCCGGGTGCCTTTCTTGTGTTTATCTTCAACAATTTCTCCTCCACTTTACTCTCAGTTATTACAAGATTCTCTAGCTTACTGCTAGAGTTGAATGCACCTCTGGTTTCCCCTCGCTAAATAACTCCTCATGTGTGAATTTCAATGCAAAATATTCATTTAGTTTGTTAGCTACCTGAGCAGGATCATCAACAGTTGACCCATCGATATCAAGTGGACCAATCTGATTCATCCCCTTCCTTCTAGACTTTACATAAGTAAAGAACTCTTTGCTGTTTTTCTTTGCATCCCTTGCCAAAGATTTCTCTTAATCTGCCTTCGCCTGCCTAACCTCCTTGGTAACATGGTTACAGATCAACTTGTATCTATCATAGGCTTCTGTGTCACGTGTTAATTTGTATGTATCCCATGCATTTTTCTTCTCTGCCATATGTCTCATTAGTTCATCTGACATCCACTTAGGCCTAAGCCTTGAGCAATATTTCTTAGTTGGTATGTAAAGCCTAGTAGCTTCCAAGTTAAGTTCTTTGAATGCTTCCCATTTTGAATTTGCTGTTGGTAACATCATCAGTTGGTCCCACTGGATAGAATTTAAATACTGTCTCAGTCCATCGTAGTCGCCTTTACGAAAGCAATAACCCTTCCCTTTACCCCTAATGGTAGTTACCTCTTTGAGTAAATCCCACTTCAGCACACTGTGATCACTGCCACCTAATGGTTCATTTACCTGCAGATTCTTAATGCATGAAGAATCGCTACTGATAATCAAATCAAGAGTATTACTCCCTCTAGTTGCCTCCCGAACATGCTGATGTAGAAAACAATCATCCAATAAATCCCCAAAAGCCTTGCTAATGTGCGAGTGACCAGCCCCCAAATTCCAGTCAATATCTGGGAAATTAAAATCTGCCATTATAAGAATCTCTGGTTTACTGGCCCACTCTATTTCTCTATACAGTTTCTTATTATACTCATCAGAGTCATTAGGCCTATAGCACACTCCTACTCTCAATTTTGATCTCCCAATGCTTATGTCATACCAAACTGACTCAAAACTGTACTGTCCAGCAATGTCGACTGGCTTCACTTCCTTGGATTTGATGTATTTCTTAACTAATAGCATAACCCTTCCTATCCTGTCTATCCTTTCTGTAGACATTGTACTTCCAATTTCCAGTTCTGCATTCCTTATATCTGTGTGACATCACGTCTCTGAAATCCCCACAATATCTGCCTTTGATGTTTTGAGCAATACCTCAAATTCATCAAATTTATTTACTAAACTCCTAGCATTGGTGTACATGCAAGTATACATGCACCTGTTCTTTTTCTTAGCTACCCTATATTTTTTTGTTCGAATAGAAATTTCATGAGGCGTGAGTTTGAAGTGGTGAAACCCATGTTTAGTCTCTAGAGCAAAGTTTCTGGCAACCCCCCCCCACGTCTCCTTCAACCCATGCATGGTACTAGGTACTATAGGTTTTTGATACCTCGTGTTTGGGGTTTTCATAAAAAAAAAAAAAAAAAAACACCAGAGGAGCACATTTCTGGAGGTCACTACCATGAAACTAAAATTAGTGCAATCTATTATAAATGGGTAGTAAAGCTTCAATCATATAAAAAACAAATAAATTCATAGAAACTTCTCTTCCTTCCTATTTTTTAAGCTTCGTAAATTGTAACTCCGTATATCGCTTGAGCAATTTGTGCATGCCATGTTCGTCGTTATTGATTGGATATCTTTTTTACTGTTTTAAAAGGTGCCTCCGTAGCCAGGTGGGCAGGAGCAGCAGTGCATAGCACACGCTTCTTGATTAGACCGGGGTTTGAGCCCGTGAGCCACAAAATATGGAGGATGGGGAAAGGTCAGGGAATGACCACCACATATCCCCGGAGCAATATGGCCTTAGTTCCTAATGCTCCTAAAAACCAAATAACAACAACAACTGTTTTAAATTTTACAATAAAAAAAAAAAAAAAATGTCAGCGAACAGAAATATCAGTTAGTATGTATACACTGAAAGGACAGAATTCTGGGATAATTGATTCCTGGATTGCTATTGCGGAGATGATAGAGTGACCCATGAAATTGCACTATCCTCAATCGACAATATCAAGAGTGTATCAGGAATACGCCATTTCTGGAATAACATCTTATCGTGGACAGCATTGTGGGTGGAGAAAGGTGGGGGATGAACTTGGCTGTCAACGTCTGTCTTGTATTGTTTCAGCCAACTGGAGAGCGACAGTGGCACAAATCACCACCTACTTTAACATGGGAAGTGGCAGAAACATTTCCACTAAGACCATCAGGCAATCATTAGGCACAGTAGGTTACGGGAGCGGTCAACCCACCAGAGTCCCATTGCTAACACCACGACACAGGGCTCTATGCCTCAACTGGGCGAAAGAACATTAGCACTGGACCTTGGATGATTGGAGACGGGTCTCCTGGTCTGATGAGTCCCATTTCCAGTTATTTCAAGCAGATGACAGGAGGGTGCATATCTGGTGCAAACCACACAAAAGCGTACAACTCTCATGTCAAGGAATTCTTCAGGCAGGTGGATGGTCGCTAATGGCCTGGGGCATGTTCAACTGGCACACATTTCGGTCTGTGGTATGTCTAGATGCATCTCTGAATGGTCTAGGTTATGTGTCCATCCTTTCAGACCATCTGCATCCCTTCATGGTTATTGTGCACCCACAGGGCAATGGACTCTTCCAGCAAGACAAGTGATTCCCTACAGAGCTGTGGTGACTAGAACATGGTTTGAAGAGTAATCTGCAGTTTTACCACAAAGGAATGGCCTTCCTGTTCCCAATACATGAAACCTATGGGGCATCTTTGGGATGTTGTGTAAAGGTAAGTTTGAGCCTTGGACCCTCCAGCCAGTAATGCTACAGACTTATGGACAGCGGTGCAGCTAGCATGGTTGGAACTATTTGTGGAACACTTTTGTGAACTAATGGACTCAATGCCTCGCTGTGTGACTGCCCTTATCCATGAAAAATGTGAGCCTACTCATTATTAGGTTGGTATCCCATGATTTCTGTCGATGAATTTGAGGTATTGTTCAAAGCATCAAAGGCGGATATTGTTGGAATATCAGAGACGTGGTGTCACACAGATATAAGGAATGCAGAACTGGAATTTGGGGAGTACAACGTCTACAGAAAGGATAGACAGGATAGGAAGGGAGGAGGGGTTATGCTATGCTGGAGAGGCCTTCATCCTGCAGTGGATTGAAAATGGCTGATGATGATGATGATAAAATCCAAGGAAGTGAAGCCAGTCGACATCACTGGACAGTGCAGTGTCGAGTCAGTTTGGGAAAGGAAAAATGAGAGTAGGTGTGTGTTATAAGCCTAATAAATCTGATGAGTATAATGAGCAATTGTGCAGGGAAATAGAGTGAGCCAGTAAATCAGAGCGTCTTATAATGGGGGAAAATAATTTCCCAGAGATTGACTGGAATTTGTGGGTTTGTCACTCGCACACTAGCAAGACTTTTGTGGATTTATTGGATGATTGTTTTCTACAACAGCAACTAAAGGGAGTAATACTCTTGATTTGATTATCAGTAGCGATTCTTCATGCATTAAGAATCTGCAGATAGAGGAACCACTAGGTGGCAGTGATCACAGTGTGCTGAAGTGGGATTTACTCAAAGAGGTAACTACCATCAAGGGTAAAGGGAAGGGTTATTGCTTTCGTAAAGGTGACTACGATGGTCTGAGACAGTATTTAAATTCTATACAGTGGGACCAACTGATGATGTTACCAACAGCAAATTCAAAATGGGAAGCATTCAAAGAACTTATCTTGGAAGCTACTAGGCTTTACATACCAACTAAGAAATATTGTTCAAGGTTTAGGCCTAAATGGAAGTCAGATGAACTAATGAGACATATGGCAGAGAAGAAAAATGCATGGGATACATATAAATTAACATGTGACACAGAAGCCTATGATAAATATAAGTTGGTCTGTAACCAAGTCACAAAGGAGATTAGGCAGGCGAAGGCAGATTACGAGAAATCTTTGGCAAGGGATGCAAAGAGTTCTTTACTTATGTAAAGTCTAGAAGGAAGGGGATGAATCAGATTGGTTCAACTGCTGATGATCCTGCTCAGGTAGCTAACAAACTAAATGAATATTTTGCATTGACATTCACACATGAGGAGCTATTCAGCGAGAGAAATGCCAGAGGTGTATTCAATTCTGGTAGTAAGCTAGATAATCTTGTAATAACTGAGAGTAAAGTGGAGAAGAAATTGATGAAGATAAACGCAAGAAAGGCACCTGGGGTGGATGGGATCTATCCAGTTATATTAAAGGGGGCAGCAAAGGAAGTAAGCAAACCCTTAGCCATAATTATGAGAGCTTCCTTGGACTCAGGGGAGGTACCCATAGACTGGAGATGTGCAAATGTGACCAAAATTCACAAAGGAGGATCAAAAGGTGACAAGTAATTATAGACCTGTGAGTTTAACTTCTGTTCCAGGAAAATTAATGGATTCACTGGTTAAAGAAGCACTGCAGGATCATTTAGACAAGACTTCAGTTATAGCTGGGACACAGCATGGTTTTGTTAAGGGAAAGTCTTGCCTGACCAATTTGATTGGATACTATGATGCAGTCACAAAAGAACTGGATGCATGGAATAACTTTGATATTATATACTTGGATCTTAGAAAGGCTTTTGATACTGTTGCACATGGAAGACTGCTGCACAAATTGGAGCAGTGTGGCAATGTATGCTGTGGATAAAGGGGTGGTTGAGGGGGTGAAGACAGAGAGTGGTAATCAATGGACACTGCTCATCGTGGACTAATGTTATCAGTGGAGTTCCTCAGGGTTCAGTGTTGGGTCCATTATTGTTTTCTGTATTTATAAATAATATTGATGATGGTATATCAAGCTTAATGTCCAAGTTTGCAGACGATACAAAAGTTGGTAGGGTTGTTAAGGACACTACTGACGCTATGCTGCTGCAACAGGATCTGGAAAGGTTGAGCAGATGGACATATGTAAAGTACTACATATGAGAAACAGCAACCTCAGAGCAACATGTCAATTCTGTGGTACTACACTGACAGTGGTAGAGAATGAAAAGGACGTGGGGGTAATTGTGCAGGCAGATATGTAGTTCTCTGAGCAGTGAAGACGGGCTGTAAGAGTAGCTCATGGTGTCTTATCAATGATATACAGGAATTTTTCTAGCAGGGATAAAGAGGTGGTTATTCACTTGTATAAGGCGATGGTTAGGCCACACCTTGAATACTGTATAGAGGTCTAGAGGCCTCATTTAAAGAAGGATGTAGAGCTGCTGGAACGAGTACAGAGAAGGGCAACAAGGTTAGTGAATGGAACAAAGGGTTGCTCTTACAAAGAAAGGCTTAAGTTTTGCAAATTACAGTGTCTGGAGACTATAGACCAGCAAGGTGATCTGATAGAGGTGTATAAAGCTTTGAATGGTTTGAGCATTCTCAATGCTGATGAGATTCTGCCTCTTGCTCAGAATAATCACCTGAGAGGGCATAAATTCAAATTGAGGAAAGACAGATGTAGGAAGATGTCCAGAAATTTGCCTTTAGCCAGCGGGTAGTTGGTGGTGGAACAGACTTCCATCCCTTGTTGTGGAAGTTGTTAGCCTAAATAAATTTAAGAGTCAGCTGGGCAGGTATTTCTAACGAATGGAGGGGTGAAGTGGAATTTTTTTTTTTTTTTTTTTTTTTCTGGTTGATGCTGCATAAGCTTGCTTTCCGTAGCCGAGTGGGCAGGAGCGGGAGTGTAGTAGCACACGCTCTTTGAGTAGACCGGGGTTCAAGTACCCTGACTGCTCAATACGGTCGATCTGCCATCCCGCACTGGACCAGCGTGGCAGAGTATGGTCCATTTCCCTCAGCATGAATTGTTGAGGAGGCTTCCATCCTGCCGTGGGTTGATAATGGCTGCACTTTATTTTTATTTATTTAAGCTTGCTTTCTTGCATCATATGCCTCTACTAATGCTAATATTTGTATATATAACTCCAGGGGCTGACATCTGGTGACTATGGGCTTGGCACACCCAGGGTCCTGAGCCTGGGTGTGCCTAATTATTTAATATCATCATTTTTCTCTTTCTTGGTGACTCCTTTACTCCTGACTCTCTCTCTCTCTCAGGGTAACTCAAGGAATGGTGCAGCATAAACCTCAGTCTTCCTTGTACCATATGGCTAATAATATTAAAAAAAAAAAGATAATAATATTTATTATTACTATTATTTAATATTTAGAATAAATGTAAGTTACAAACAAATCTGTATATTTATGAATGTTATAATAAGAGAAAATGAGAAAATAAAAGGAAATATTTATTATTTAATATCTAGCATACTTCATGCAACTTACAATATTACAGTACATATACATATATAATAAAAAGACTATAAAATTTATTGTTTATAGGCTGTGACCAGAATGTCTTGTTTGCAGTATACAAAAGAAGAATTAGCCACAAGGAGACTCTTGCGCAAAAAAAAAAAAAAAAACGAAACCAAATAAAGGGAATCTGAAAACCATTAAGCAAAACTGCTGATGATTGAAATAGTGGCTGCAGAACACTCCTTTCTCTGCTCAGACATCGCTTAGCCCTGCCCCTGAAAGCCACATGATACTTCCTAATTACAATAGCATCTATCATTGAGGGACCCATTGAGACGAATTTATTCATGCCTGCAATCCAGTTGGTCTTGTTTGCAATATACAAACAAAGAATTAGTTGTAAGCAGACCGTTTGTGTGCAACGTTATCAAGAGATGGTTTGTATGAAAATGGAAGGAACCATAAAACAAAAATGCCAACACTTGAAATAGTGGCTTTTAGTTACAATTTGTGCAGCCAGAAATATCGCCTATTTAATTATTTTGGTAATGTTGTGTATTTTGAATCAGCGATTTTTTTTTTTTTTTTTTTTTTTTTTTGTTGTATACCGAGCTTAGTTGATGTGAATTTTTGGGTTGTGTTTATTTGACATAAATTTATTTAATTTGTGTTTTATGATTATAACATTGTGTAAACCGATGATAAGGTAGTCAAGCGGCCAGACACAACAACAGAACACACACACATAATACACACAAGCCCATGTCACACATATATCTGGTCCATTTGTAGTGATACTATTCTTCACAGAGAAACGAGGCAGAGTTGAACAGACGTTCCAGGGGCCACCCATTACATGTCCACATGATGTTATGGCCCCTAAAGAGCGTACTAAGAAGAAAATTAAAATTAAATAAAAAAATTGTCAAACTTCAAGGTCTGTGAATGAGTATTAGTATTAGTAACGGCCGTATGGTGCAAGAAAGCCTATGGCTTATGCTGCACCAGCCAAAAAAAAAAAAAAAAAAAAATCCGAACAAAACAATGATAAAAACAAAAATTAAATAAATAAATAATAATAATTAATAAATAAATAAAAATAATAAAATGAAATTAAAAATTAAATAAAAAGGAAATTAATCCTATCATCCTATGCGCTTCCCTTACCCGAAAGTACTATCCAGATGACCTTTGAATTTCCCCAAACTGTCGGCCTCTACCACCCATGAAGGCAACTTATTCCAGTAATTTATAACTCGCTGGCTAAAATAAAACTTCCTGCAGTCCAATCTAAACATTTCCCCGCGTAACTTGAATTTATGTCCCCTAGTTCTAGCATCATTTATAATCTTGAAAATTTGTCCTTATTCATTTTACTGATGCCTCTCAGAGCCTTAAACACCTCAATCAAATCTCCTCTAAGGTGTCTAGTTTCCAAACTCTGCAACCCACATATTCGAAGTCTTTCTTCATAAGGACGCCCTTTTGCCGATCTCACCAGGCGAGTTACCCTTCTTTGCACCCTTTCAAGAAGCTCGATGTCTTTCTTTAGGTGCGGTCTCCATACTTGAACACAGTATTCCAAGTGTGGTCTAACATAGGCCTTATATAATGGGATTATCACGTCCCTATCTCTACTTGCAAAAGTTCGATAGATCATCGATAGGACACCATGGGCCTTCCTTGCAACCTGTTTACAATGCTCAGAGAATTTCATGTCTGACCGTATCGTAACACCCAAGTCCCTTTCCTCCAGTACTGGGTTTAGTTGAACTCCACCAAGTGAATAAGTTATTTTGGGATTACTGTTTCCCAGGTGTAATACCTTACACTTTGTTGGATTAAAGCACAGCTGCCATTTTTCTGACCATTCTTGAAGTCTATCTAGGTCTCTCTGAAGAAGCTCAGCTTGACAGTGATCATTAACTACTCTACCAATTTTAACATCATCTGCAAATTTAGACATCACGCCCTCTATCCCTTCATCAATGTCGTTTATGAAAATTAAAAACAACAGTGGTCCTAATACTGATCCTTGGGGAACCCCACTTCTTACATCAACCCAATCTGAGGAATAGCCATTTATCACAACCCTCTGCCTCCTGCCCTGAAGCCATCCTTCTATCCATCTAAGGATTTTCCCAGTGATTCCAACCTGTTCCAGCTTATAAAGCAACCGCTCATGTGGGACTGAGTCAAAAGCTTTGCTGAAATCTAAATAAACAATGTCGAAATTATTCCCTAAATCCAGCTCGTGAGTGATCCTTTCGAAATAGCGAACCAGATTTGTTAAACATGATTTTCCCTTTACAAAACCATGCTGAGTATCCTTGAGAATTTCAATTCTATCCAAATGATCCTGAATTCCACCCTTGATCAATGCCTCCATGATTTTCCCTACTACTGAAGTCAGACTGACAGGTCGATAATTTCCCACTTCACTTTTAGAGCCACCCTTATGTATGGGAGATACATTTGCACTTTTCCAATCCAAGGGAATCTCCCCAGAGTCTAGTGATGCTCGCATAACCAGCCTCAGTGGTTCAATGCACTCGCTTGCCGCCTCTCTCAAGATTATAGGGTATATTCCATCAACTCCAGGAGCCTTACTAGTCTGTAGGCTTGAAAGTTTTTTCATTAAATAATCTTGCGAAATTTCAATATCATTAATTACATATTTTTTAACTTCGCTCCCACAATTTCCCATTGCCACAAAAGGCTTTTCATTTGTAAATATCGATGCAAAATAACTGTTGAGTTCATCTGCAACGGCAGCTGGTGTATTTATTACTATCCCCTTTCCCTTACGTAAAGGTCCGATCTGGTTTGTCCTGCTCTTCTTGGCATTTATATATGTGAAGAATTCTTTATCCCCCCTCTTTGCTCTGTTTGCTAGTGATTTCTCATAAACTGCCTTTGCCTGTCGAACCTTTTCTGTGGCTCTGTTACACATCACCTTGTAGCTGTTATAGGCTTCAGTACTTTTTATTGCTCTGTAACGTTTCCATGCCACCTTTTTCTGCTCAAGTAATGTGGCAACTTCACTAGTCATCCAACTTGGAACCCTTCTCGTGGAGTATTTTTTTAATGGTATATACGCATTCAAGGCATCTGTGATTAATGTTTTAAAAGCGTACCACAGTTCAATTGTATTCATTCTCTGTGCGATATCTACCCAGTTAATAGAGGCCATGTAGTACCTTAAGGCATCGTAATTTCCTTTTCTGAAATTAAAACCCATTCCTTTGCCTTTTACTTCTGCTACCTCTCTCGTCATCATCCACCGTAGAACTCCGTGATCACTTCCTGCTACTGGTTCCTCTACTGTCAGCCCTGTTATGTCATCTGATTCATGTGTGATGATGAGGTCTAGGATATTCTTTTCTCTAGTACTTTCCCTGACATGTTGATACAAATAACAGTCATTTAGTTGATTTAAAAATTTTGTTCCCCATGTCGAGTTTCCTTCCCATTTACTCCAATCAATTAGAGGCAAATTGAAATAATAAGGCATTGACGCTTACTTGCCCATTCCATTTGCATGTAGAGGCTTTTGTCATAGTCTTCACAATCACCTGGTCTGTAGATTACGCCTATTCGCATTGTACCTTTGTTTCCAACTATCTCACACCATACAGACTCTATACTAGCATGTGAAATGTCTGAATCTGGGAAAGCTATCGTCGCACTCAGGCTGCTTCTGATAAGAAGCATTACCCCACCACCCCTTCTATCTACTCTATCCTTCCTAAATACATTATACAAGCCGTACTGAAACTCATCATCCCCAATTTCCGGGTGGCACCACGTCTCCGTAAGCCCTATTATGTCCGCGTTACTTGTTTTAACCAGCAGTTCGAATTCGCTCATTTTATTGACGACACTTCTAACGTTACTGTATAAACAATTAAGATTTACTGTTCTTGTATATTTAACAACCCTAACACAACCCTTGAAGTTTTTTAGGCTCTCTTCCCTGATATTAGCTACCTGCTCACGTGAAACGTCTTTGCCCCCAGAACATCTAGATAATACGTCCAGTTGGGGTAACAGATAAGAACTCTTAAGGTATGTGCAAGAGTTACATTGACCAATATTATCAGATAAACGCGTGTCAGTATTACCCACATATTAGAATATTAAAATAAAAATTAATATTTTTGGCCGGGGGGGGGGGGTTATTCTACTGGGGTCAGTTTCATCCCGGTGTCTCCCTCCTGGATTCAACACAGCTATGCACGTAAGCATATATAGTCTCCGACCAATACAACTAAATGTAAAGTGACCAGATCCTTAGTATTCCAATGCTGGACACCGATTTTACATTTTTTTCTTTTTTTCCACAGTAGTACGTATATTATATAGATATTTCTGTGAAATAATAATAAAAACACATACTTCTTTTAACAATAAAAACAATAGAAATTAAATATATTTTTCCATGCAGTGAAATTTTCTTAATAATTCCAACAAGTTAAACCCGGGACTGTCCTGCATAATCTGGGACGTTTAGTCATTTTATCTAATTGGGAAATATAGCTCTCACAATTTGACGTTTAACATGTTTACCTGTGGGCACCCGTGAGGTGATACCAGTGTGTTTGCACCCTTACAAGCATACAGAGGATACAGTGGTGAACTGCGAATATTGACAATGGGCTCGAAGTTTTGCTGACTTTTTGAAGAGAAACATCCTTGGGGATTCCTGCCGAATAAATCTAATCGGTTCCATCAGAGGCGCTTTCCACATTCACACTACTAGTCTGCGCTGAGCACTCATTAGAGCTTGTGACACATTTTTCGTGACTGGTCATATGCTCACCCCCCACTCACTTTACGATGATACCTGGATATGATGGTGTCTTCAGTTCTAACTTTTTAGAATTTTTGAATAGTATAACATCACAATCATACTTGCTGAAGTAAGTATAATTGTGACGTCATACATTTTATGCTTCTTGAAGTAAGTATTATTGCAACAATCATACTGCAGTAAGTATGATTGCAACAATACAAGTATTTGTCAGCAATTTATTTTTTTGTCTCGCATTTTCGTAACATTCCATTGTTAGGTGCCCCTAACAACTGCGTATGTCATTTCAACTACAAGATCGGTACTTCAATCAACACCGTTTTCCAGAGACATTTAGATATGTTGCAATTGCAGGTATATACCTTGTTCTTTAGTTATCATAAATCCATTTTATCTTGTTCTTTAGTTATCATAAATCCATTGTATCTTGTTTTCCAGAAATTATGAAAATTTGTTAATGTTCAATAAATTATTTACAATACAAAAGCTCTTTTATTTCGTAATCAATATACAGATCAAAATATCTCAAAGAAACGTGAAGGATTCACATAAAGCCATTTGCTGTGCATGCTCAGTACATGTGCCACATTTTTCTTCGTCTCCCCCTCTCTCTCTCTTTTTTTTTTTTTTGACAACTAGCGAAATATAATGGATACATTTTTTTTTTTTCATGATAAAATTGTAATATTGCGAATAAAAAATAGCATGAAATATTTCCCACATCAGAAAAATTATTACAAAACATTCTACAATATAAAAACAAACTCTTCTAGAAGAGGTATACAAAAATCATAGATTACATGAAAAAAATTATTATGCAAATTTTCAAGAAACATTTATTATAAAAATTGCCATATACAATTTACTTCTTTATTAATATTTGTTGTCAATCTTCTGCTTTTCTCAATAGTTGAGCGATGATTTGACATAATGATCCAAATCAAATTGAAGCAATGGTTTTCCATTTAGATGTATAGTCATCATAATCTGCAATGTGATTAATTGTCAATGTTATTCATTCATTCATTCACACCATTTAGTCCTTGAGGTTGTCACAGACATTCTCTCAGATATGCCAGACAAGCTGTACTTGCTACCTGGGACTCTAAAACGCTGATGAAACTGATATTCGGGTGACACTCAAGCCAACTGGACCCACTTTTGACAAAGTCTGGACTGTCTGTGACAGCTAAAATCCTTTGCTTGCACCTCCACGATGGTGTGACTGTTAGTAATCCTGGGTATAACTCCCATGCACAAGCACACTGTGGGTGACCACCCAGGTGTGAACCAACATAAGCAGGGGTCCAGGTGTGGCACCCGCACCACATGGAGGAATGCCGCCCCTCTGTGTTACCAGGCAGTACTAGGTGGTAGTTGACTCCCCTGAACCATTGCAATACCACTACTTTACTTATTGGAGGGTTGAAGTGGGAGAACCCATGTTTAGCTCCAGACCTAAGTTCCAGTCAACCCTTCCCTATCTCTTCTATCATGCAGTACAACTGATGACTTTTGAGGTTTTGATGGACATCATGGCAAGATCCAAACTTCCTTACATTTCGATGGTACAGCTCTAAAACGGTGTTTGCAGGGTGGTCGCTAGTTAGTACACAGGACTGAACCTATTAGTAACTCTTTAGGAGGCTTCCGAATCATCTAGTGTATAATCTTGCTACCTCTATTCTGCCAGATAGTGACTGGAGGAAGTCTGAGTAGTGTGTATGTGGGAGGGCATTCTTGAGGCCACGTTATGTCAAGGATCTGGGTATTCAAACCCACAGGGGCTCATATCTGGTGAGTATGGGCTTTGGCACACCCAGGGTCCTGAGCTGGATATCATCATTCTTCTCTTTCTTGGTGATTCCCTTCTACTTCTCTCTCTCTCTCTCTCTCATACTTGGGGTAACTTGGGAATATTTTTTTTTGGCTGGTGCAGCATAAACCTCAGGCTTCCTTGCACCATATAGCTATAATAATAATAATAGAAATATTCTTACCATGTGTACACCCTATCCAAAAATTTCATTATTCCTACAGCACTTTTTTTCTTACTATTGAATACCCCCACCCTCCCACTTTTTCTTACTATTGAATACACTGCGAATTGTCAAACTAATAGAGTATGCTTATCTGCGAAAAGATCTAAACCTCCCAAACACTTCCTAGTTCATTTAACAAATATACAGGGTCTCAATTCTGATCTCAATGATGTCCATTTCCACTTGCTGACTGCCAAACCCCATGTACTTTTTCTGGCAGAATCTCAGTTATCGGTTGATTCAACTACTGCTCATCTGAGTTTTTCCAAATTATTCGTTGTATGATTGCTTTTGCCTCAATGGTGGTACTTGTGCATTTGTCCGTTCTGATATTGCCTGTCAGAGACTGGGTAATTTGGAAACTTCTCTTTTTGATCTTCTCTGGCTTAAAATCTCTACCTCATTGTGTCTAATTCATCTGTTGTCTCTATTGTTCTCCCAACTCCACTAATCACTTGGAGCTCTTTGATTTCCTCTCTTTGCAACTTGATTTTCTCCAGTCCAACTTTCCTAACAGTGAGGTAATTTTCTTTGGTGATTTTAATGTTCACAACTCCAGCTGGCCTCCATTTTCTAGTCACACCAACTGAGCTGGTGGAGATGGTGAGGCTCGTCATCACATTGTTTTGAGAAGCCTCAGCATCTTGACAATTACTAATGACCTTGCACAGCATCTTAACAATTACTAATGACCTTGCACAGATTGTTCACTTACCTACAAGAATACCAGAGAATCCTAACCAAACAGCCAAACGCGTGATCTTTTTCTCACAAACAACCTTTCTAAGTACACGGTCAAAGTGAATGGATCTTTAGTCACCTCAGATCACAATTCGATGATTGCCTCTTCTCCAATGGAGCCTTTATCTCATGGATATTCCCAACCTTGTGTTTTTTGGCTTTACAAGAATGCAAAATGGGATGACCTGTGAGATTTCTTTTCCTTGGTTTGACTACTGTTTCAAAACTTCTGATGTCAACGTTTGCTCAGATCGTGTCAGTGAAATTATTCCTGTAGGAATGGAATCCATAATCCCACAGTCCACTTTAAAATCCCATTGTTTATCTAAACCTTGGTTTTTCCAATGAATGTGTTAAGGCCTTTCAGGAGACGAAAGTTGCATATCATAATTGGCTTGTTTCAAATTCTTGAGTTTCATTTTATGCCTACACCAAAGCTTGCAACAATTTTAAAGCAGTTATTAATCAGCTCAAACTAGATTTTAAACAGGCTAAGAGTAGAAAACTTGCTTCTTGCCATAATGGTAGCCAAGCATTCTGTTCTCTTGCCAAAGCTATTGGCCGCAACTTTTGACCATCTCTGCTCCCACCTCTGTGCAAAACAGATGGTTCTGTTGTCACATGGGCCAAGGATAAAGCTGACCTGCTAGCATCCCATTTTTCTTCCAATTCATGTATTAATGATCTTGGTAAAACACCTCCCACCATTCCCATCACGTTCCATTCAATGCCTCCTGTGGTCTTCCATCAAAAGGATGTCAGAAGTATTTTGATGAATCTTGATGCTAAGAAAGCTCCAGGTCCCGATGGTATTTCTCCACTTGTTCTCAAAAACTGTGCTCCTGAACCTACTCCTATTCTTTGCCGCCTTTTTTCACTTTCTTATTCCAAAGGTGTTTTTCCTTCTGCTTGGAAATTTGCTCATATCCAGCCAGTTCCTAAAAAGGGTGACAAATCCCTCTCATCCAATTATCGTCCAATTGCAATTACTTCTACTCTTTCTAAAGTAATAGAGAAATCAATTAACAGCCATCTCTTAAACTACCTTTTGTCTGATCAACGATCGCCAGTATGGATTCCATCAGTGGGAATATCATCGACTGGTGATATTCTGGCTTATGTTAACCATTTATGGACAGATTCAATGGAAAAGTTCGGTGAAACACAAGCAGTTTCTCTTGACATCTCAAAGGCTTTCTTTCTATGTGTTTGGCATAAAAGCCTTTTAAACAAGCTTCCATCTTATGGTCTGCCAACTGTTTTTTTTAATTGGTTATCCAGTTTTCTCTCAGATCACTCACTCAGGGTGATGGTAGATGTCTTCTAACTTCTCCACTAATGTTGGTATCCCCCAAGGTTCAGTTCTTTCCCCAACTCTTTTCCTTTTATATATATATATATATATATATATACATACATGACCTTCCATTGACTGGAAATCCTATCCATAATTTTGCACATTATGGATATGGATAGGACGATAGCACATTGCTTTCCACTTTCCATTTTGAGACACCTTGCCCTGCTCAATCAGCTTCAACTTCTCGAATATCCGTTACCAATTCTTTAAATCCCGATCTCCAAGTAATTCTCCAGTGGGGCAAAGGCAACTTAGTTGATTTCAATTCTTCTAAAACTCAGTATGTCTTATATATCGCAAAAAGGATTTTTCTGCTCCTATGCTTATCTTCGGTGATGCTCTGATTTCCAGGCAAATTGATATATCTCTTTTGGGGATTACCCTGACTTCTAAGCTCTCTTGGCACAAACACATTACAAATATTGCTTCCTCTGCATCCAAAAAACTTGGTTTTTTCTTTCGCTCTAGGCATTACTTTTCTTCAAAACGGCTGTTCACTCTGTACAAATCACAAATCCGTGCTACCATGGAATATTGTTCCGACATCTGGGGCGGTGCTCAGTTCATCTGGCTTTGTTATTTGACAAGGGAATTTCACACGATTTTAAAGATTATTATTATTATTATTATTATTAGCCATATAGTGCAAGGAAGCCTGAAGCTTATGCCGTACGAACCAAAAAAAAATATACATATATTTCTGAATTACCATGAGAGAGAGAGAAAACAACTGCCAGAAGTAAAAGGGAATCACCAAGAAAGAGAAGTATGATGATATCCAGCTCAGGAGCCTGGGCGTACCTGGGCGCAGCCCATACTCACCAGATGTGATCCTCTTTTGTTAACTTTTGACACTATTTATGGCTACGAGTAGTAAATCAGCTACCCATAGTGAATTTTCATGTAGTAAATATCACAAGATCTTTGGGTTGGTAGGGGGGGAAAGGATATGAAATAATTTTGTGTTACTATTTCATTTTTAAACTGTTGTAGAATTAATAAAAATTTATTATTATTATTGGCTTTCTTCTTTTAAAGAGTTTTTCCCATTCCACGATGGGTATTGGTATGAGGTGCGTGGGGTGGTTATGTCTGATTGCTATTATTTGTCGAGGAACTGTGTGACTATCCTACAGGTGTTCAGGATTGTGGCTTTGTGTACCTCCATGTAAGCGTTCTCTAAGAAGCTTTTTGCTTCTAGGTTATTATGGAGGCTCTTTGGCACCATGCCTGTAGTTAACATGGTAGTTTTGATGATTATTACTTGTTCATATACTCTGTTTCTTTCACTTGCTGTGTTCAGTTTGCATACTACCTGATCTTTTGCCCGTTTTCTGGAAATTGCTGGTGTTGCATACTGCTGTGCCGATCACTGAGGTAGCCTTTAACTTCTTGTCTCTCATGCTTATTATTATTATTAACTTATTAGCCATTTGGTGGTGCAAGGAAGCCTGAGGCTTATGCTGCACCAGCCAAAAAAAAAAAAAAAAAAAATCCGTTACCCTGAGAGAGAGAGAGAGAGAGAGAGAGAGAGAGAGAGAGAGTGAAATAGAAGGGAATCAACAAGAAAGAGAAGAATGATGATATCCATCTAAGGACCCTGGATTTGCCAAGCCCATACTCACCAGATGTGATCCCCTGTCTTGTCTGTTGTGTGGGATTGTCTTGTCCGTTTTTATGGCACTGTCCCACTATAGTTTGTGAGTTTTGGTCTCTAGTATGGCTTAAGGTTCATACTTGTAATATTTATTATTATTCTTTGAAATATGTTAATTCAGAATTTTTTTTTTTTTTTCATAAATATTTGCTTAATTTCCTTATGAGGGTATGTGGTTACTACTGCATTGGTCAAGATTTTTGCAGCTCCAGCGAACGTTGTTTTCATTTATATTTAGTTGTTTTATTGACTTAATTGTTTTACTAACTTATTTTCTATAAGTAGCTTTATAGTTCTAGCCAAGCTCTGTGGTTTATTTTGAATTTAGATAGCGATTTTGAAAGTTAATACTTAGGGGCCGTAGATTTTATATTCATAACTTGCCGCCATTGTTATACGATATGGAATACCGTAAGGTTTAACGTAAAACTAGATAGCAAAATACATAGCATTGTATTAGAAATCTGTTAGATTAGTATAGTATTATCAATAAAAGTTATTAATCTTAAATTTCATTGTTAATTAAATTATACTTCAACAGAATCATGACCCAGACTAGAGCAGCAAAGCAGCATTCACAGAATAGCCAGAGTGTTGTGGCTCATGGGAGAATCAAATGGGGCGATTCTCCCGTGCATCACAGTCCAAAATAATGCACAAAATGTGAAATGGGTAGAGATTCAGAAATGGGTACCCCTTTCAAAATGGCAGCGAGGAGAGGAGGGGGAAAGCAACGATTGATGGGTTGTGACTCTGTCCACCCACTGCGTTCCCCTCCTCTCCTCGTCAGGTGAATGTCAAGTGACACGTGGATGGCACTTGGCATAGCAACAAATATGGCGGCTGAAAACAAAGGATAAATCCAATGAATTTAAAAGTTCAAGTTAAAAAAAGGATGTTTTTCGTGATCACAAAATGTCACATGACATTTGAATAAGTCGGATACAGTTGAAAAGGGAGAAGTTAATTTAAAAGGAAATTTTTCGAAAGAAAAGGAACTGGAAATCAACAGTTTTTAAAAATAAAACAAACAAAAGCTGAAAAAGAAAAATATTCGGGGTTCGCAGTATGTCGTGAGACATCACAAAAGCGGAGCTGAAATGAAGAAAAAGAAAAGACAATTTTTAAAAAAAACAAGAAACAAAAATTTACACGAAATTCAACCACTGATTCTTCTTGCCTGTATATAACTAGACTATTTCGTGAACATTAACAACGATAATTGCTGATGTGAGTGAACACAGAAATGCTTTTTTTAAAATTTTTGGTGGGGGCTGCTGCCCCCCTAACCCCACTGTTTTTTTCCCCTACAAAATTGGAGATTTTGCAAGCATCAACAACAATAATTGCTGATGCGAGTGAACACAAATGTTTCTTTTTTTAAATTTTTGGTGGGGGCTGCTGCCCTCTAACCTCCGCTGTTTTTTTTACTACACAATTGGAGCTGAAAACGAAAAGGGGAAAAGGTAATTTAAGGGTAAATAGAACGAACAAAAAGGAATTGTAAATCAACATTTGAAAAAAAACATAAATGCCCGTTTTTCTATGGTATTTTACGAGCATTAACAATGAGAAAGGCTGAAAAGAAGAAAAAGAAAAGGTAAATTTAGGGGAAATTTTATGAAATGAAACAAACAAAAATGCACGTTTTTCTATGCTATTTCTATGAAAAACAATGAGATTGAACTGAGACAAAGAAAAACCACTCACCTCATCGGTCGGCTGTCCTTTTTCAATCCTCAGTTTCAGGTTTATACACTAAGCTCACTGCTTTTAAAATTTCTATAGTTAAATCGCTGCTGCCGGAATGTTTCCTTCGCCACATATACTCTCTGCGTTAGGAATCGAACTGATCATTGACTTTGCTTAATGGCACTCCATGTTCCTTCGATTTTATTAGTGTTTGTCCGTTTCCTGTGAAAAATACCTGTGACAAAGGAGATTTCATGGCAGCAAGCAATAGACACCCGCACAAATCAAGAACTGACCAAAATGTGATTATGCAATCGTAATCGGTCTATCACAGAGCCAAATTACTTTATTTTTTAAAAAAATTTTATTAATTTTTATTACTTTTTTTCCCCCAGACCCTGAAAATTTTCAGCTGAGAACAATACCAATAAATACAGGTTCCTTTTTTTAATTTTTCAGTTTCATATTGGGTTTTGTAACCTAGACAAACCAGAGGCCGAACCTAAGCATGCCTCGTGTTTCCAGTGCCGGTAGGTACATGGCACAGATGACATGACTGGCATGCAGTGTTTGTCACCCATGCCAGCTGTTTCCATCTGTTAAGGAGATCACGTGACACTGGGCAGAGTCAGCACCCGTCAATCATGGCTGTATCGCTAACAGTGTGGAAGGAGTACCCGTTTCTGAATCTCGACTGTGAAATGTTGCAGACCTGTCTAGAACAGGACATGATCTAGTCAAAGAGGATGTCTTTGTGTATGCTAGGTGCAGAGACTGTGAAGAAATTAGGCGCCAACTCTGATGGGAGTCTATGAGAATTTGAGGTGTAGGGTAAATGTGTTCGAAGAAATTAATGAGGGGCCCATCAAGCTCAGTTATCCAACTCAATGCCAGAGCTCACTCCTGTTCATCAGGCAACACAGCGGCAATCTCCAAGGCAGAATGTGCTGGTCCCACAGGAACTAGTTATTGTAGGTGAATCTATTGTCAAGGAGACGGGGAATATATTATGCTAAAAGGATAGATGGAACAGGACCAGGGTATGTCTACCAGGGGCAAAAGTTGATGATGTTTTAGAGCAGATATCATCTTTTAAGGGCACAAAAGGTGATATTGTTGTAACATTGGCACTGATGACCTTAAGAGTAAGAGTTCTGCAGATTAACTTAACAAGTACAGGTCAATGTTGAAAAAAATGTTTCAAGTTAGGGCTAAATTTCAAAGGGTCTGCAATTCTGCCCAGACACGATAGGAGGAAGAATACGATGAGAGTCTTGTCAATCAATTCGGCCCTGGAGAGATTGTGCAAAGCTCACAGCATAGAATTTTTTTTAGTGTGGTCTGTGCTTGCTGACAGAAGAGACTGCTTCTGCAGGGATGGGGCACGCTTAAATAGAAAGGGTGCAAGAATATTTGCTGATGCTATTAAGGCAGTGTTAGGTGGGTCGGAAAACTGCTAGTTGGGGGGTTCTCAGACTAAAAGATTAATGGTAGCAGCAGGCAGAAACAAAAGTGATTCTTGCACTGCTTCTATTGCAATGAGCAAGCAGCCTAGAGAGCAAGTTGCTGGGGATTTCAAAAGCTGTTGAGTCATCATGGAACAAGTAAATACATGGGCTGTGTTAGGATAACTAAGAGTAAGAACAAGTGCCTATATACTTGCATATACACTAATTCTAGAAGTATACTAAATAAAATTGATGCATTTGAATTGCTGATCAAGACATCAAAGGTAGATATTGTTGGGATTTCGGAGAAATGGTGTCACAGATATAAGCAGTGCAGAATTGGAATTTGGGGAGTACAATGTGCACAGAAAGGACAGACAGAGTAGGAAGGGAGGAGGGGGTTATGCTGTTAGTTAAGAAGCACATAAAATCTAATGAAGTGCATCCAGTTGAGATGGGTAGTACAATACTGAGTCTGTTTGGCGCGACATAAACACTGGGTTAGGGAAAATGAGAGTAGGAGTATGTTATATGCCTAATCACACTGATGAGTACAATGAACAGTTGTGCAGAGAAATAGAATGAGCCAGTGAATCAGAATGCCTTGTAATGGGGGATTTTAATTTCCAGATATAGACTGGAACTTGTGTTTTGGTTACTCGCACCGCTAGCAAGACTTTTGTGGATTAATTGTTTTCAATAGCAACATACTCGAGGGGCAACCAGAGGGAGGAATACCCTGGATCTGATTATCAGCAGTGGTGATGCACGCACCAGGAATGTGCAGAAAAAGGAACCATTAGGTGACAGTGATCACAGTGTACTGATGTGGAATTTACTTAAAGATGTAACTACACTGGTGTGCAAAACTTAATGTAGCTTTTCATAGGATATGGGAAAAGCATACCAAAGGAACTTTGTGAGGTACAAAACTGATGAAGGAAAGAACACCGACAACAACAGAAACAAAACGATACAGAGGGATTTTATTTAAAAATGGCAACATAGCACTAGCTGCCATAATACAGATGCATCACTGCCAAAGATGGAACAAAGGGAAGAGATGGTCCTCAGTAGGAGATATAGTTGCCAGTAATGTCGATGTAGGCTTGGCACTGCCTGTCCATACTTAGAACAATGTTGTTGATAAGGTCTTGCAGTATCATTGTCCATTCCTCTGTCAGCCAAAGATGGAACAAAGGGAAGAGATGGTCCTCAGTAGGAGATATAGTTGCCAGTAATGTCGATGTAGGCTTGGCACTGCCTGTCCATACTTAGAACAATGTTGTTGATAAGTTCTTGCAGTATCATCGTCCATTCCTCTGTCAGCGCCATCTTCAGCTGGGGAACATTTTCTGGTGGATGTGGACTTGCCGTTAAGTGTCTTCCCATAGTGCCCCACATGTGTTCAATGGTATTTAGATCTGCGGAATGGGCAGGCCAATCCATATGAACAATGTCCTCACTTTCTGAAATCAATAGCTGCAGTGTAATGGGGTGTGGTATTATGTGGTGTTATAAACATGAACTCGGGGATGGATGCACATGGGGATGGATTACCTCAATACAGTAGTGTGCACTGGTAACAGTACCGCCTTCCAGTATCTGGAGTTGTGTACGTCCATCCAAAATAATGCTACCCCAGACGAGAACACCTCAATCACCATATCGATCCGTTTCAGTGATGTTTGCGAGGTGATACTGTGTGCCAACCTTTCGCCAGATAAGCTGATGTTCAGAACCTTTGCTGAGACTGAATCTACTCTCATCACTAAAGAGTACCTTACCACATTGCACTGCTGTCCAGTCCTTGTGTTCGATGCACCACTGTAAACAGTGTCTCTGATGGCCTGGTGTTAAAGGGACACAGTGCACTGGGCAAACAGTCCACCTTTGTGGAGTCGCCTAGCCAAAGTAAACCTCATTATCCTGCATCCTGTGCAGCTGGTTTGCAATGGATTCTGCTGTCTGGTGTCGGTCCCTCTTGGCCTGTAGGAGTATATAGCGGTCATCATTGGGCATTGTTTTTCGTGCACCACCACCACCGGTCCTTCAAACAGCTGTACCTGTCATGCTAAAGGCCGACCACACATGTGAGACGCTTGTATGGGCGATACCGAACTCTGCAGCCACACTCCTCTTACTTCGACCTTCCTTGAGCTTCCCAATTATTCGACCCCGGATAAAGTCATCCAGATGTCTACTGACCATTTCATTGTCTGTAACACTGTATGAAACCAATCGAACATCTGTAACAATTGTGCTTACCATTCGGTAATTTGCACAAAACTTCTGAACTACTGCTTTTATCTGTTTATATGAACCCTCTTATCACAATTCAAAATTTTGCATGTGCACCAGCTTTCTACTGAATGGCCACAGTTATACAAATCCCCACAGGCTGTTTCATTTGATTTTGTGGTTATAACCTTTAGAAATAGTGTTGGTCCTTAGGTTTTGCACACCAGCGTACGATCAAGTGTAAATGGAAGGGTTTTTGTAAAGGTGACTACAGATATCTCAGATAGTTTTTAAATTCTGTACAGTGGGATCAACAGATGATATTACCAATGTTGAATTCTAAATGGGAAGCCTTCAGGGACTTAATTCTGGAGGTTACTAGGCATTTCATTCCAACTAAGAAATACTGTTCAAGGTTTAGGCCTAAATGGATGTCAGATGAATTAATGAAGCTCGTGGCAGAGAAGAAAAATGAATGGGATGCATATAAAGTATTAGGTGACACAGAAGCTTATGGCAGGTATAAGCTAGTCTGTAATCAAGTCATAAAGGAGGTTAGGCAGGCAAAGGCAGATTATGAGAAATCTTTGGCAAAGGACACAAAGAAAAACAGCAAAGAGTTCTCTACTTATGTAAACTCTAGAAGGAAAGGGATGAATCAGATTGGACCACTTAACATAGATGGATTGACTATTGATGATCATGCTCAGGTAGCTGACAAACTGAATGTGTATTTTGCATCTACATTCACATATGAGGAGTCATTCAATGAGGGGAGTGCCAGAAGTTTATCAAACGCTAACAGGGACCTAAGTGATTTTTAAATAACTGAGAGAAAGTGGAGGAGAAATTGTTGAAGTTAAACATAAAGAAGGCACCTGGGGCAGATGGAATCTATCCAGTTATAATGAAGAAGGCAGCAAGGGAAGTAAGCAAACCCTTAGCCATAATTATGAGAGCATCCTTAGAGTCAGGGGAGGTTCCCATGGATTGGAGATGTGCAAATGTATCCCCAATTCACAAAGGGGGTTGTAAGAGTGACACAAGTAATTATAGACCTGTTAGTTTAACTTCTGTTCCAGGAAAACTAATGGAGGCTCTGGTTAAAGAAGCACTGCAGGATCATCTAGAAGCAGCAATAGTTCAGACATAGCGTCGGTGTGTAAAGTGAAAGTCTTGTCTGACTGATTTGATTGGATACTATGATGTGGTCACAAAGGAACTAAATGCTAAAAATAATTTTGATATCATATACTTTGATTTCAGGAAAACGTTTGATAGTGTTTCACATGGAAGACTGCTGTATAAATTAGAGTGGTATGGTGTTGCTAGAATGGATAAAGGAATGGTTGAGTGGTAGACAGCAGAGAGTGGTAATTAATGGACAATGCTCTTTGTGGACTAATGTTATTAGTGGAGTCCCCCAGGGTTCAGTGTTGGTTCCATTGTTGTTTTCTGTATTTATTAATGATATTGAGAAGGTGTATATATCAGGCTTAATGTTTAAGGTTGCAGACGATTCAGATATTCAATTCAGTGAATGTACAGATCACCCTTTGTTGAGGTACAGGAAAACCACTCTCTCATAAAACTCTAACAGGGTGCTTACAGTAGAAGACTGAACAGAGCCTATTGTCCAAATGTGGAATACCCTTGATTTGCCCACTGGCTATGGATTCACCGAAAGTAGTTACCAGCTCAACTTCTCAGTATGTAGTAGTAGTAGAGGTATGTGATACAAGAAAGCAAGCTTATGTATCACCAGCCAAAAAAAAAAAAAAAAACCATTTCACACATCCACTCTTCTAAAAGTTTTTCAAATTCCTCCTTGAATTTATTTAAGCTATCAATTTCTATAACAGATGAAAGTCTGTTCCAGCAATCAACTACCTGCTGGCCAAGGCAAATTTCCGCACATTTATTTTATAACTGTCTTTCTCAATTTGTATTTATGCTCCCTCAGGCTCGTAATTTGAATAATAGGAAGATCTTAATCCATCAGAATTAAGCCTGCTCAACCCATTTAAGACCTTATATGCCTCAATCAGATCACCCCCTCGCAAGTGCCTACTCTCCAAAAGCTGCAATTTGCAGAACTTGAGCCTTTCTTGGTAAGAGAGAGAACCCCTTTGTTGCCCTTCTCTTTGCTTGTCCAAACAGCTGTACATCCTTCCTAAATTGAGGTCTCTAGACTTTAGCATTAGCATTAGCATTAGTAGAGGCATATGATGCAAGAAAGCAAGCTTATTCAGCATCAGCCAAAAAAAAAAAAAAAAAAAACAAAAACCCCTCTCCCATTTCACCCCTCCGTTCGTTCGAAATACCTGTCCAGTTGAGCTTTAAATTTGTTTAGGCTATCAACTTCAACAACAAGTGATGGAAGTCGGTTCCACCAACCAACCACCCGCTGGCCAAAGGCAAATTTCCGCACATCTATCCGACATCCGTCCTTCCTCAATTTGAATTTATGCCCTCTGAGGTGATTATTCTGAGAAAGATGAAGAATCCCATTGGCATTGAGCATGCTCAAACCATTCAAAGCCTTATACACCTCTATCAGATCACCTCGCCGGTGCCTAGTCTCCAGACTCTGTAATTTGCAAAACTTAAGCCTTTCTTCGTAAGAGCAACCCTTTGTTCCATTTACTAATCTTGTTGCCCTTCTCTGTACCTGTTCCAGCAGCTCTACATCCTTCTTGAAATGAGGCCTCCAGACCTGTATACAGTACTCAAGATGTGGCCTAACCATTGCCTTATACAAGGGAATAATCACCTCCTTATCCCTGCTAGAAAAATTCCTGTATATCATTGACAAGACACCACGAGCTACTCTTGCAGCTCGTCTGCACTGCTCAGAGAACTTCATATGCAGTACTCAAGGTGTGGCCTGACCATTGCCTTATACAAGGGGTCAATCACCTTCTTATCACTGCTTGCAAAATTCTTGTATATCATTGACAAGATCCCATGACCTGTTCTGTTCAGAAAACTTCATAATTGACTATACATTTACTCCTAGGTCTTTTTCATATTTTACCAGCCTAGTATTATGCTACACAGTTGGTACGTTTCTCTGGGGTTCCTTTTCTATCCATATGCAGTATTGTGCATTTGTCAATGTTAAACTTCAGTTGCCACATCTCAACCTATTTTTCCCAAATTTTCTAGATCCTGTTGTAGTTGCACACTGCCATTACTGTCATTAACAACTCTGCTGTCCATTGCATTATCTGCATACTTGAACATTAAGCCTGATATACCTTCAATAATATCATTGATAAATATACAAAACAACTTTGGGCCCAATACCACACCCTGGTGGACTCGACTAATAATATTATTCCACAAAGAGTGGTGTCCATTGGTTACCACTCTCTGTCGTCTCCCATCAACTACCCTTTTATCCATTGTAGCAACTTGCCCTTAATACCATACTGCTCCAATTTGTACAGTAGTCATCCCTGTGCAACAGTATCAAAGGCTTTCTTGAAATCCAAATATATCACATCAAAATTATTTTTTGCCTCCAGCTCCTTTGTGACTACATAATAGTATCCAATCAAATGTGGGATAGGAAGTTGGATGAGTTTTACAGGTACCACTATGTTGCCGATGGTAATCATTCAAGCCAAACAGATTACCATTGTGCTTAGCAACAGCACTGTTGCCTAAATTTCTTGAAGGCGAGAGGGGGGAACAATGCGTACCCAGTTAAGTTTCTCGTAACCCGTTAACCACATAATCTCATATAGAAAATTTTCTTTGTTCTACAAACATTATTTTAAATGTAATTGCGAAGAGGAGTTAAAAAAAAATTCACTCAACAGAAAAATCTGGTATAAAGAAGTTTGTTAAACAAAGGTCAGACTGTATTTATTATTTATTATGATAATTTTTATTTATGTACCTTTTTACGATGGTTTTACTAATTATCGTAAAAAGGTGCATAGCCACGAATTTGCCAAGGGCACCAGAAACCTAGCTATGCCTCTGCCCTAAAGAACTCCTTTTGTTTGTATGTAGATGCAGTATACCTATTCAGTTTGTAAGCAACCTGAACAGGATCATCAACAGTTAAATCATAGATATCAAGTGCACCAATGTGATTCAACCCCCCTTCTGCTGTTAATATAAGTAAAGATATACCTTCATCAATATCACTGATAAATATACAAAAAAATAACAGTGAACCCAACACTGAACCCTGTCTTCTTCTTTAATACCATTCTGCTCCAATTTGTACAATAGTCTTTCATGCGCAACAGTGTCAAAAACTTTCCTGAAATCCAAATATATGATATCAAAATTATTTTTTGCATCCAGTTCCTTTGTAACCATATCATGATAACCTATCAAATCTGTCAGACAAGACTTTCCCTTAAGAAACCCATGCTATGTCTGAATTATTGCTGTAGTCTTGTCTAGATGATCCTGTAATGCATCTTTAACCAGCGACTCCATTATTTTACCCAGAACAGAAGTTAAACTAACTGGTCTGTAATTACTTGTGTCACCCTTCGATCCCCCTTTGTGAATTGGGGATACATTTGCACATCTCCAGTCCGTGGGGACCTTCCCCGAGTCCAAGGATGCTCTCATAATTATGGCTAAGGGTTTGCTTAGTTGCTTTGCCACCTCCTTTAATATAAATTAATAGATCCCATTCACCCCAGGTGCCTTTCTTATGTTTAACTTCAACAATGTCTCCTCCACTTTGCTCTCAGTTATTACAAAATCATTAAGCACCCTGCTTCAATTTGATAACCTTCTGCCATTTTCAAACCTTAATAACTCCTCATGTGTGAATGTAGATGCAAAATACTCATTCAGTTTGTTTGCTATCTGAGCAGGATCATAAACAGTTGAACCATTGAAATCAAGTGGACCAATCAGATTCAACCCCTTCCTTTTAGAGTTTATATAAGTAAAGAAATTCTTGTTGTTTTTCTTAGCATCTTTTGCCAAAGAATTCTCGTAATCTGCCTTCACCTTCCTAGCTTCCTTTGTGACCTGATTACAGACTAGCTTATATCTGCCATAGGCTTCTGAGTCGCTTGATAATTTATATGCATCCCATGCATTTTCTTCTCTCTCACAAGTCTCATTAGTTCATTTGATAACCATTTAGGCCTAAACCTTGAACAATATTTCTTAATAGGTATGAAACTTTTAGTAGCATCCACGATTAATTCCTTGAATGCTTCCCACTTAGAATTTACTGTTGGTAACATCGTTAGTTGATCCCACTGTACAGAATTTAAAAACTGTCTGAGACCACTGTACTCACCTTTACGGAAGCAAGTACCCTTTCCTTTACCCCCGATGGTAATTATATCTTTAAGTAAATCCCACATCAGTACACCGTGATCACTGTCACCTAGTGGTTCCTTTATCTGCAAATTCTTAATACACGAATGATCACTGCTGATAACCAGATTAAGAGTATTACCCTCTCTGGTTGCCTCTCAAACATGCTGCTGGCAGAAAACAATCGTCCAATAAATCCACAAAAGTCTTACGAGTGTGTGAGTGACCAATCCACAAGTTCCAGTCAATATCTGGGAAATTGACTGATATCCATGTATTCCTGGGAAATCTTTTAATACAGATTAATGTCTTCTGTAGCGCTCTAAGTATTTTTGGTTTCTTTTGCATTACTGAAACATCCATTTTGTTTCAACAATTTTCAGTTGGATTAGGTCTGAACTGTTTCCAGGCCATGTTATTGTGCAAATTGATTTATCCTTCAACCATTTTTACACCTATATTTACAACAAAGTAAATTACATTTATTTAAGCAGGAGTGTGAATTTAAAACTTTTGTTAATTTTATGAAGTAGTATTTACAGTTTTGGCTCTGTGATATAAAGTGAAGTCATGCTGAAAAATGTAATTGGCAACATCCTCATAGTGATCTCTAATTGCAGGAAGTAATTTTGTTCCAGGAATATCCTTATGCACCTTAGCATTCACTGTACCCTTCACAAATTTAAGATGACCAACTCGTCTATGTGAAATACAGTCCATATCATTTTGAGATGCAGAATGTTTCACTGTGGAGACAATATAGTCAGGATGAAAAGTCTTCTTCATCTAACAGTCTGTTGTGTTGGCTGCCTTGCAAGTTGAATTTTTATTTATCAGAAAAAATAACACATTTCCACTGATCCTCAGATCAATTTGCATGCTCTTTTGCCCACTTGAGATGCTGGGCTGACGTTTTTTTTTGTGTCAAAAGTGGCTCTTTTCTTGTGTAATGTGCTACTAATCCGGATGAGAAAAGTCATCTGTATACTGTAGCAGCACTTGCCTTTACCCTGTGTCCTCTTCCCCCTCCCATTCTGTTTTGAGTTCTGTCGATAATCTGTTTCGGACACACAGACTGACTAGAAATCTGTCTTGAGCTGCAGAAGATATTTGTGGATATCCTCTTCCTTGGTTTCTGTATCCTCTTCCTAATTTACCTAAACAGTGGCACGAAAAATTGCATTTTTCGTGCCACTGTTTAGGTAAATTAGGTAAATTAGATGAAAGGATTACAGTGAATCCTTTTATCTAATTCATGCGTAGAATGGCCATCTACATTCAATGCAGCATCAACAACACTTTTCCTATATGTTGCTAATTGTGGAAACAGCCATTGCAGTAGCATTGAATACTGGGCTTGTGGCATATGTACTTTGTTATTGTTCGTTTGGTTTTTTAGGAGCATTAGCAACTAAGGCCATATTGCTCTGGGATATGCGGTGGTCATTTCCTGACCTTTCCGCATCCTCCGTATTTGGTTGTGACGGGTTCGAACCCCATTCTAATCAAGAAGCATGTGCTACGCACTGCTGCTCCTTCCCACCTGGCTACTGAGGTGCCTGGCATATGTACTGTATTCATACTGCCAACAGAGTGATGTAATCAAGTATGGCACGTGACATCATCTAAGCGAACTTTCTAAATATGGATGATACAGTAAGGTAATGCTATTAGAAAACCTATATGAATTAGTGAAGTTTGCAAGTGATGCAATATTTTTGAGCACCACTGTATGCACAGAATATCTGCTACTAATTCACCGTTCATTCTTAAGAATACTGCATTCCCAAAAGTAGTATTTAGTAAATGAAAGTTTGTAAATAAAGAGCAATTTCCCCATAGATATAACAGGTGGATGCTTTCCAAAAATTTTTTTTCCCTCACAAGTCTGTTACAGTATAAGTTAATATTGGCCAAATAATTCATGGAGGCATTTAGTTGATGCATTCTTTATTTAATGCATATGTTGCACTTTCAAATTTGAGGTCTGTTTTTAATTTTCACTAATTAGAAGCCAGGCAGAATTCTGCATTCTTATGATACCTCAACTTTTTTGTGGCCTCTGTCATATATCTTGACTATTTTTTTTTTTCTGCCAAAATTAAAACATTTTTCTAATATGTATTTATGCCATTTGTGAGAACTGTATTGCACAGAAGATTACTGAAGCTGTAATTTAACTGCCTTTTGGTTTTTGTATTTTATCTTCCTTTTACAGTAAACCGAATAATATTTGATACTGAAGTACATATATAGCGTTATAACTGCACTGGGATATAAATTTAGGGTTATATTTTGTATTGGAATTTTATTGAACTTGAATAGAAATCATGACTCAGACCAGAGCAGTAAAGCAAAAGGCTCAAACTAATGGGAGTGCTATGGCTCAGGGGAGAACTGAGGGGGGGGTTGTCCCCTGAATCACAGTCTATTGAAATGCACTGCTTGTTTGATGTTTCTGGAGCAATCAGGAATGGGACATGATATTGCAGTAACATCATAGTGGGTGCGAGAAATACACGTGAACAGGCGAAGTTTTAATGGCTCCAGCTAATAGAGAAGTTTTTGCTTTTTTATTGACTTAAATTGGCATATTAATTTATTTTTTAGAGTTGCTTTATATTCCTAGTAACAAAACTTTAGTTTAATTTGAATTTAGATAGAGATTTTGTAGGTTATTACTTAGTATCGGTAAGGGTATCAAATCCACGTGTTGGATAAGTTTTGCAGCTCCCGCGAAATGCAAAGTTTTTAATTATATTTAGCCGCTCTATTGTTAGATTAAATTATTTTCTTTAAGTAGCTTATAGACCTAGTCAAGCTCCATGGTTTATTTTGAATTTACATAACGCGATTTGGAAAGTAAATAATATTCGTAGATTAACCGTTTGTAACTTGCCGCCATTGTTATACTATACAACGTGTGCCCCAAACTAGATAGCGTAAGGTTTAACGGAAAACTAGATAGCGAGTATAGTAGTATCAATTAATCAGTAAAATTTATTAATCTTATTAAATTTCATTGTCAATTGAATTGTACTTTTTTTTAACTAAATAAATATAGCGAACTAGATTTTACAAACGTAACATCATAAATTAATACACATAAGTTGACAGGGGATAAGAAAGTCATATAACGTAACTCGGAGATAATATTCAATACCGAAATACATATATATAGTGTTATAACTGCATTGGGATATAAATTTAGGGTTATATTTTGTATTGGAATTTTATTGAACTTCAATAGAAATCATGACCCAGACTAGAGCAGCAAAGCAGAAGGCTCAAACTAATGGAAGTGCTGTGGCTCAGGGGAGAACTGGGGGGGGGGGGGCGGTTGTCCTCTGAATCACAGTCTATTGAAATGCACTGCTAGTTTGATATTTGTGGAGCAATCAGGAACAGGACATGATATTGCCAATGGGAATGTCTTAGTGTGTGCACGTGAGTAAATCAGACACCAACTCAGCATTGTTATGGGCTTATATGAGAGCTTGAAGGACAGGGTGGATGCCCTTGAAGGATTTAAATTGAGGGGTCCATCAAGCTCTCAGCTGCCCACATCAATGCAAGAGCTTGCACCTGAACATCACGCAACGTAGCGGCAACCCCAAAGGCAGAATGCGCTGGTCCTAAAGGAACTAGTTGTAGGTGACACTATTGTCAGGGAAACGGGGAACATATTGTGCAAAAAAGGATAGATGGAACAGGACAAAGGTTGATGACATTGTAGAGCAGATATCATCTTTTAAGGGCACAAAAGGTGATATTGTTCTTCATGTTGGCACTAATGATATTAAGAGTAGGAGACCGGCAGAATTACTTAACAAGTACAAGTCAGTGCTGAAAAAAAGCTGTGAGTTAGGGTTGAATTTTAAAGTGTCTGCAGTTCTGCCCAGACACGATAGGAGGGAGTATATGATGATAGCCCTGTCGATTATTTTGGCCCTGGAAAGAATGTGCAAGGCTCAAGGGGTAGAATTTTTCTCAGCCTGGTCTGTGCTTGTTAACAGGAGGGACTACTTCTACAGGGATGGGATAGACTTAAATAGAAAGGGGGCAAGAATATTTGCTGATGCTATCGAGACAGTGTTAGGTGGTTGGAAAACTGCTAGCTTGGGGATATACACAGACTAATAGATTAACAATAGCCACTGGCAGAGGTGAAAGTGATTCTTGCACTGCTTTTATTGAAATGCAATTGAGCAGCATCCCGGAAAGCAAGGCAATGGGGATTTCCAGGACTGCTGGGAGTTGTTGTTGTTGTTGTTATTTGGTTTTTAGGAGCATTAGCAACTAAGGCCATATTGCTCCGGTGCGGTGGTCATTCCCTGACCTTTCCGCATCTTCCGTATTTGGTGGTGACGGGCTCGAACCCCGGTCTAATCAAGAAGCGTGTGCTACGCACTGCTGCTCCTTCCCACCTGGCTACGGAGGCGCACCCTGGGAGTTGTAGTGGAACAAGCAAATGCATGGGCTCAGTTAGGATAACTAATAGTAGAAACAGTTGCATGAATACTTGAATTTACACCAGTGCTAGGAGTATAGTTAATAAATTCGATGAGGTTGAAGTGCTAGTCAAGACATGAAAGGCAGATATTGTTGGGATATCAGAGACATCTTTGTCACACAGACATAAGCAGTGCAGAGTTGGGATATGGGGAGTACAATGTGTACAGACAGGACAGGAAGGGAGGAGGGGTTATGCTGTTTGTTAAGAAAAACACAAAATCTAAGGAACTGCATCAAATTGACGTTGGTGGACAATGCAATTTTGAGTCTGTTTGGTGTGACATAAGCACTGGGAAAGGAAAAATGAGAGTAGGTGTGTGTTATAAGCCTAATAAATCTGATGAGTATAATGAGCAATTGTGCTGGGAAATAGAGTGAGCCAGTAAATCAGAGCGTCTTATAATGGGGGAAAATAATTTCCCAGAGATTGACTGGAATTTGTGGGTTGGTCACTCACACACTAGCAAGACTTTTGTGGATTTATTGGATGATTGTTTTCTGCAGCAGCAGCAGCATGTTCAGGAGGCAACTAGAGGGAGTAATACTTTTGATCTGATTATCAGTAGTGATTCTTCATGCAGATAAAGGAACCATTAGGTGGCAGTGATCACAGTGTGTTGAAGTGGGATTTACTCAAAGAGGTAACTACCATCAAGGGTAAAGGGAAGGGTTTTTGCTTTCATAAAAGTGACTACGGTGGTCTGAGATAGTATTTAAATTCTATACGGTGGGATCAACTAAAAATGTTACCAATAGCAAATTCAAAATGGGAAGCATTCAAAGAATTAATCTTGGAAGCTACTAGGCTTTTCATACCAACTAAGAAATATTGTTCAAGGTTTAGGCCTAATTGGATGTCAGATGAACTAATTAGACATGTGACAGAGAAGAAAAATGCATGGGATACATAGAAAATAACAGGTGACACAGAAGCCTATGAGAGATATAAGCTGGTCTGTAACCAACTCACAAAGGAGGTTAAGCAGGCGAAGGCAGATTACGAGCAATCTTTGGCAAAGGATGCAAAGAATAACAGCAAAGAGTTCTTTACTTATGTCAACTCTAGAAGGAAGGGGATGAATCAGATTGGTCCACTTGATATCGATGGTTCAACTGTTGATGATCCTGCTCAGGTAGCTAACAAACTAAATGAATATTTTTCATCTACATTCACACATGAGGGAAGGGAATGCCAGAGGTGTATTAAAATCTGGCAGTAATCTAGATAATCTTGTAATAACTGAGAGTAAAGTGGAGGCGAAATTGTTGAAGATAAACATAAGAAAGGCACCTTGGGTGGATGGAATCTATCCAGTTATTGTAAAGGAGGTGGCAAAGGAAGTAAGCAGGCCTTTAGCCATAATTATGAGAGCTTCCCTGGACTCAGAGGAGGTACCCATGGACTGGAGATATGCAAATGTGACCCCAATTCACAAAGGAAGATCAAAGGGCAACACAATAATTATAGACCTGTTAGTTTAACTTCTATTCCAGGGAAATTAATGGAGGCACTGGTTTAAGAAGCATTGCAGGACTATCTTGACAAGACTTCAGTTATAGCTCGGACACAGCATGGATTTGTTAAGGGGAAGTCTTGTCTGACCAATTTTATTGGTACTATGAAGTAGTCACAAAGGAACTGGATGCAAAGAATAACTTTGATATCATATATTTGGATCTTAGAAAGGCCTTTGATACTGTTGCAAATGGAAGACTGCTGCACAAATTGGAGCAGTGTGGTATTTTGTGCAAATTGCTGCTATGGATAAAGGGATGGTTGAATGGGAGAAGACAGAGAATGGTAATCAATGGACACTGCTCTTCGTGGACTAATGTTATTAGTGGAGTCCTCCAGGGTTCAGTGTTGGTACATTGTTGTTTTCTGTATTTATAAATGATATTGATGATTCGGGCTTAATGTCCAAGTTTTCAGACCATAGAAAGGTTGGCAGGGCTGTTAATGACACTGATGACAGTATGCTGCTGCAACAGGATCTAGAAAAGTTGAGCAGATGGGCTGAGAGGTGGCAAATGAAGTTTAACTTTTATAAATGTAAAGTACTGCGTATGGAAAGCAGTAACCCCAGATTAACGTATCAACTCAGTGGTACTACACTGACAGTGGTAGAGAATGTAAAGAACCTGGGGGTAATTGTGCAGGCAGATATGAAGTTTTCTGAGCAGTGCAGACGGTCTGCAAGAGTAGCTCATGGTGTCTTGTGAATGATATACAGCGATGATCCTTCTGCATAAGGTGATTATCCTTCTGCATAAGGCAATGATCAGGCCACACCTTGAATACTGTATACCGGTCTGGATGCCTCATTTTAAGAAGGATGTACAGCTGTTGGAACTAGTACAGAGAAGGGCAAGAAGATAAGTGAATGGAATAAAGGATTGCTCTTACGAAGAAAGGCTTAAGTTTTGCAAATTACAGTGTCCGGAGGCTAGGCACTTGCGAGGTGACCTAATTGAGATTATAAAGCCTTGAATGGTTTGAGCATGCTCAATGCTTATGGGATTCTTCCTCTTGCTCGGAATAATCGCCTGAGAGGGCATAAATTCAAATTGAGGAAAGACAGTTGTAGGATAGATGTGCGTAAGTTTGCCTTTAGGCAGCGGGTGGTTGATTGTTGGTACAAATTTCCATCTTTCGTTGTAGAAGTTGATAGCTTAAATAGATTCAAGGCAGAACTTGACAAACATTTGGAGTGAGTGGATGTGGGAAATAAGCGGGGGTTTTTTTGGCTGATGCTATATAAGCTTGTTTTCTTGCATCATGTGCCTTTGCTAATGTTTGATTTTTTATTGATTTTTTTACAGCTTTTGGATTTAATGAATTTAAAAAATTTGAGTCACCAGAGTGTATTTTGAGTGTCCTCCTGAGGTACAGAAACCATGAATTCATGTGCACAGTAGTTGATAGCCAGTGTCTGTCTGTTTATGAACATAAAAGGTAAACTGCAGCCATTATCAACCTACTGCAGGATGGAAGCCTCCTCAAGAATTCATGCTGAGGGAAATGGGCCAGAATCTGCCATACTCGTCCAGTGCAGGTTGGAAGTTCGACCGTATTTAGCAGTCATGGGCTTGAACCCCAGTCTACTCAAAGAGCGTGTGCTACTGCAGTCCAGCTCCTGACCACTTGGCTACGGAGGCATTTTTCCGGCATCATAACACGAAGCGTTTGTCTGTGGTTCTTAGTTATAAACTGACTTACAGCATAATCACGACCACTAAGGAAATAAAAAGAAAAAGAATGTGCATTAGGTGTTTGCAGAAATTGAAGTTGTTAAAGAAGGTGCTTGTGTGTTTCTTCTAAGGAATATGGCATGGGGAAAAAACTGTGTTAGATATTTCAAAAAGCAACGAGTTTTTTAAGAAGTCTAACTGAAATTTACTGTTATCTCAACTCTGGCTTCTTAGCTACTACTCTGAATAAAGTTTTTCTAACCACCACTATATGTACACAATAAATTATCTTATACTAATAATGCATCATTCAGTAATGATAAGGTAAAAATGCTTGCTTTTTATTGTTTTAACTTTATTTCAGTGTTTCTAATGCAAATATACCGAGTAACTGTTTACATTTTCAATTATATGGGCTACGATTAGTCTTGGAAACAATTTTTAATTTAACAGATATTTGGCAATAATGGACCCAATTGGTGTGTAATATCAAGGGCTTACTGTATTTATTAAAATTTTCTCATGATCCTGATGTGGACATGCATTACTAAATAAAATTTTTTTGCGCTGTTGGAATTTGTCTATATACAATATTGTATATAGTCACAGTAGAATCGGATACATATGTAATTCTTGCTTCATTATACTAAAGGTATTCATTTAAAGATAATAAAGATGTATACTTTTTAAAAGGTGATAAAAGTACAGAGTTAAAATGCTAAAATTAGATTTGAATAAAATGAAGTTTAAAACACAAAAGTTTTTGGTGTCAGTTTAACTTCTTTGTTAACCATAAGAATTGAATGAAGCAGTGAGTGTATATATATGTGGATGATGGGAGATAGAAATAAATAAATAATCTTTATTGATACATTCCTGTCACAGCCATATCCTGGAATTTAACAGTGTAATAGTAATATAATATATGCATTTAAATGTCACGGAATGAATTTTTTCTGTGATGGAAAGGATAAAGAAGGGAAGGGAAGAAAGAGTATATTTGGTACGATATCTTGGAAAGAATTGGGAAGGAAATAGAGGGAAAAGCAGAGGACTAAAGGTACACAAATTTTGAATAATATCAGGACTAATGGTTTTATCAGGGCCTCCTTTTGATCATTTGTTGGAGGTGGGAGCGGTCAGGTGAAACATTCTGATCTCATACAGCACTAAAAAATTCTTTTAATACTATATGTTGTAAAAAAGACATTTTGTTATAAAAATACATATTAATTTTTGGTAATAATGGAGATTATACGAGCAGAAAAGTGTTAATATGCAAAGTCACTCAAAACCTCTTTACTATAGTTCATAGATCCATTTCCGATAGTTTGCTAAAGGTAAACTATCGGAAATGGAGTATTTATTTGCCAAATAATTTTAGTATAAATTTATTTGAAGATCAGATAATTTTAGTATAATTTTATGATTGTTGTGGTTTTGTGTAGTTGCTTTTCATGGTTGCCTACATAATCTCCTTCCAGAGTTAATTGTCCTTTACCTGTTATTGTTCTCATGTATGTGTGCGCACACATCCATGTGAAATAGTATAGAGAAATTTCTCACTTTTGCTGTTATTTAGTGTGTCTTAAATAACTGTAGTGTTGTCAACTACTAACGTTCAAACTTTCTGTTTTAGGCATGCAAAGGTTGTGTGGTGCAAAACTGTGTATGTACGGGTGATAAAGGGCTACCTGTAAGTATATATCTAAGAAGCATTTCATTGTTTATTGTTTACTAATTATAATTCTGATTCACCTCAAATTCAAATATTTTATTTTCAATTTTTGAAATGTGTGTAATATGATATTCTAACAATCTTTGAAAACTGTTCAAATCTGAAAACTGTAAAATCACAAGTATTCTGTTCGTTAATAAAGTTGTGGTCTCAGAATGATGAATCTAAATTCAAAATAAGAGTACATATTGCTCTGTAAGTCTGTTTTCCAGATAAGTATCTGGAAAATAGTCTTACAGTTTCTGTGAGCTGTATTAGGTCTGAATTTTAAGTTTTAGTAAAAGAAACAACACCGGGGGCTCACATCTGGTGAGCATGGGCTTGGCACACCCAGGGTCCTGAGCTGGATATCATCATTCTTCTCTTTTTTGATGATGCCCTTCTACTTCTCTCTCTCTCTCTCTCTCTCTCTCAGGGTACTCAAATTTTTTTTGGCTGGTGCAGCATAAGCCTCAGGCTTCCTTGCACCATATGGCTAATAATAATAAAAATAAAAGACAGTGGTCAAGTTTCTCCTTAAGTTTCTTATGTGGGAATATATAAAAGTCTTACTTTAATATAAAGGCAAATGTGAATACGTCTCCAAGACTATTTTAGAAAAAGGAACACTAAATAAACCATTTGAAGCTAAAGTGGCAACTTAATATTACCGGTTAGGCTATACTTTGAGATTCTATTCTGCTATCTTAGTACCAAGATATCCTAATAAATAAAATAAAAAAAATAAGAGGAAAGAAGACTCTTCAGCAGTGCAAATACACGATGCTTTACCCAAGGATATGCACCTTTACTTCTACAAAGGAGTGCAACTTTGATAAAAAGTAGATGAATAAAATAAAGATAGGGAACTTGCAAGTACTACTTCTTCAAGGGGAAGGGGGTGGACATCAGCATTTGTGAACTCTGAAAAGGATTGTATTTCAGTTGTTAAATTCTGTCCAGCCAAATGTCATTGGATACCCCTACGTGATCCAACAAAAAAAACAAGCAGACTAAACTCAAAATTGTAATATATATCATGGTCACTACTGTTTGTTGGTTATATAAGCAAATTAACAGACAGAATGCAAATTTAAAGGTTGGCCTAGCCAGTTGACATCCCAAATGGAAATATGAAAATTAAAATTTAGTTAATTAACAAGTTATCTAAATCATAATAAATATAAATAAATAAATAATACAATTTTATGGCCAAAAGCCTGAAACTATGTAAAAGTCAAACTGTGATACTATTAGCACAGTTGTATCAATACTACATAGTTGAATTTTAAAACAAACGAAAGTTTGTATATTAGGCAACATTATTATAAATATCTCATATCGCAGAATCCTTCATAGCAAGTTGACATCTCCATATACTTTGAATAAGTGATACTTCTCCATTAAAGTAGTCTTCTATTACTTATTCTCAATTGAGTGCCATCACCCAGACAGCACCATTTTGAAACTATTTGGCCTCTCTTTGGTGTGTGGATAGATTCCCATAAATAAATAATTTATAATCAGGTAATATAAGCAAACCAAATGACAGATTAACTTTAACATTTGTTGCCTCCGATGTAGATAAGAATCAAATAGCACTATAAATGATATGCCATTTCACATATAACCATTCAAAAAGTACTAGTGCTGTGCCATAATGCATATGAACATTCATTCTTAAGTGGTCATGAAATGAGGCTATAAAAGTAAATTCACATGAAATTAACAACTGCTTGATTTTGTAAGCACAGAGATTAAACTCTGGCTATTAGAAGCAGTGCTGGAAAAAGTCAGAGGTGGTCAAGTCGGGAGATCTTGACATCCAGTGGATCTTGCCAAATTTTGAAACTGAGTGCCCAGGAAACATTCTCCTCAAAATGGCTATACTTTGTCTTGAAGTGTGTGGTGTTGCTCTGTCTTGTTGGAAGCAGACATTTTGTCTGAACCTGTGTAGTCCCTCAACCAAAATCGTTTCCAACGTCATTCAGTATTGATCAGCAGTCACTGTTAGAGCCTGATTGTTCTCTTCAAAGAAATATGGTCCAATTACTCCAAATGCAAATATACTGCACTAAACTGTGTTAAACAGTGTAGGGGTGTTTGGTGGAGCTCAATTGGGCTAGCCCCCAACAGATAGCAAAAGTTCTGCTTGATAATGAATCCAGAAAGTGAAAATGGGCCTCGTCCAACATAATCAAAACATTCAAAACATTTGCACCATTTTCCAAAAATGTCCATAAATTGTCTACAGAACTGTACTTCAGCAATTTTATCCTGATTTGTTACCTCATGGGTGATTTTAATTTTGTAAGGGTGGAACTGAAGATTGTTGTGCAAAATTCTTCTATGACTTCTTTAGACACAAAAAGCTTCAACCTACCTTAACATTATGTTCCAAGAGGGAATTTGGGCATATTTTGGTACATTAACCCTTTTGTGTCTGCACAATAGAAGTTGTAAAATAAGTTTATACTACAAATGTGTGATGGCTCAACCGTCAATTATCTATTTCTGAACTGTACAGAAAAAGTGGCCTCTAGTCATGGAGCTCTCATTCCCTCTGCTTCCACAATGCTCCCTCTGCAGCACACTGAAAAACATTCATTCCTATTGCCCCACCCTGTATAAGCTTGAGACATTAGTCACTTCTTATTTTCCTTTTAAGAAAGCTGTTTAGTCTGTGAAAATTCATACTTATACATTCATATATATTAATATAAAAAGAAATCATTTAACATCATTAATGACAATAAACAAGAACACATTTTACTTATTTTCAGGAGCGGCTCATTGGTAGGCACTGCAGAACTGCAGCACCCCCCAGCTTTTTAAATATAAATATACAGTCAACGGAGTTATATGAAATTTTGTGAAGGACAATGCAAACCAATGAATATTTTTATCAACAGGTCCTGCGTATAGTACACTCATTCTGTATTTCCAATAATCATTTTAATAATAAAGGAATAGAAAACACAAAACCATAGGCAAAACTGTGTGCTATGATGTTCCACGTTTTGGCCCCAGTGGTTGAGTCAATGCCTAGTTGGCAGGTTGCCAAATCGCATTTTTCTGAGGTGAAAAAATGAGTCAAAGGAGTAAGCAGTGCTGATTTGAACAGTGCACCAAACCTGAAAGAAAAAGTTATTAATCTATTTTCAACAAATAAAAACCGAAGAAGGGATTTTATTTTTAAATAAAATTACAAGATTACCCATCTATTAATGGTTAATGTTTTGTAGTATTTTTAACTTGCTTATTATTATTTTTCTATCTATGTCTACATGTCTTATACCCAAGGCAATTTAATGTAACTTTAAGAAGCAGCACCCCCATAAATGAGAGGCATGAGCTGCCCCTGCTTATTTTGCCTCTGATATGTGCTGGTTGTCGCAAGAAAATTTCTTGCGACAACCAGCACATCAGAGGTAAAATAAGCTTCAGTTAATAAAATTTATAGAAATTTACCTCTATTGTCTTGCAGAACACTTCACAGCAACACTCTCTAAATTAAAACAAATCTAAAAAAGTAGTTTACATGAGTCCTTGCACCCAAAGAAACATTAATGATCCAACACATTCAGAATTGAGATAATGGAGCACCACCCCAACCCCAAGCCACCAACAAATAACTATGAGTGAAAGAAGTCATTTTGTCAGTTAATAAAACCATATTAAACGATTACGGAAATGATATAAAAATTTAAAATTTACTTTACTTTCTATAATTTAAAATTTACTTTTCAAAAATTTATTTATTTAGGAAGGAACATAAATTTTAAATTATAGACAGTAAAGTAAATTTAAAATTTTTTATATAATTTCCGTAATCATTTAATTCGGTTTTATTAATTGACAAATTGACTTCTTTCACTCATAGTTATTTGTTGGTGGTTTGGGGTCGGGTTGGAGCTCTATTATCTCAATTCTGTTTCTGTCTGATCATTGTTTCTTTAGGCCCAAGAATTCATGTAAACTAGTTTTTAGATTTGTTTTAATTTGGTGAGTGTTGCTGTGAAGTGTTCTGCAAGCCATATAGAGGTAAATTTCTCTAAATGTTATTAATTGGTATACAACATAGAATATATTGAGCCCTGTAGCTCTGTCTGTTACTTATAAATAACTTTAATGTAGTTACATATAATAGAATAAATGCGAAAATGGAATAAACAATTAAAATACAAATAAAAACCAATAAAATCACTACAAGGATTAAAATACAGTAAGCAGTTTTGATTTTACATACCTCTTCTTCAGCCTAACATCAAAAAATTATTTTTATATCATGTGGTTGGATTTCACAAAAACTTTTGATGCTATTTCACATAAAAAATTGCCATAAAAATTGGAGCATTCTGGCATGAAGGGCAAGTTACTGCCCAAGATAAAGGGACGGTTCACTGGGAGCAGATAGAGTAGTTATTAATGGACACTGCTATTCATGGACTAATGTAATGCAGATGATATGAAGGTTGTCAGGGTTGTTAATGGCAGTATGCTACTTCAACAGGATCTAGAAAAGTTGAGTAGATGGGCTGTGAGGTGGCAACTGAAGTTTTAACATTGACAAACCTAAAATACTGCATATGAGGAACAGTAACCCAGAGCAACATACCAACTATGGTACTACACTTAAGGTAGTGGAGAACGAAAAGCAGAGGTGTATTGCTAAAAAAAATAGTACTGGAATGCTTGTCATAAAAAAAATAGTACTGGATTGGTCGTTCTCCAGAAGACTGTATGATAACGCCACATCAACTGTACAGTAACTGAATCAGACTTCAGCCTCATGGTTCATAGAACAACCAGTTCTAGCGTTCAGCTCATGGTGAATCAAAATGCAGCATTCGCACATATCACAGTATATCTCATTCGTTGGATCTCTTTATCTAACACATTTTACTTTAGTAAGAAACGTTCAAGTTTCATTGCGAAATTTATATTTTTGTTTTTAAATAAATTTTTAAAGAAATCTATTAATTTTAAAGATTGCTATTAATATATATATATTTAGTAGCAATGTGTAAAATAGATATTCCCCACCCCCCCTTTGATTATGCCATTGTTTCATAATATTAGGTGTATAAATTTAATGATTTTCTATTATGACATTTAGAAAAAAGTACTGCAACGTCGTTCCGGTGCATTCTCGCCCGAATACACCACTGATGAAAAGGACCTGATGGTAGTTGTGCAGTCGGATATGAAGTTTTCTGAGCAGTGCAGATGGGCTGCAAGAGTAGCTCATGGTGTCTTGTCAGTGATATACAGGAATTTTGCTAGCACGGATAGGGAGGTGATTATTGCCTTGTATAAGGCAGTGGTCGGGCCACACCTTGATTACTGCATACAAGTCTGGAGTCCTCAATTTAGGAAGGATATAGAGCTGCTGGAACAAGTACAGAGAAGGGAAACAAGATTGTTGAAGAGTACAAAGGGCTGCTGTTACCAAGAAAGGTTAAGTCCTGCAAATTATGGTGTCTGGAGATTATGCATCTGCATAGTTATCTAATTGAGGGATATAAGGCCTCGAATGGTTTCAGCAAGCTCAATGCTGATGGGATTTTTCTTCTTGCTCAGGTTACTCACATAAGGGGACAAAAATTCAAATTGAGGAAAGGCAGTCGTAGAATACATCTCCATAAATTTGTCTTTAGCCAGCAGGTGGTTGATTGTTGGAACAAACTTACATCTATTGTAGTGGAGGTCGACAACTTAAATAAATTCAAGATAGAACTAAACAAGCATTTGCAGATGAGGAATGTTTTTTTTTTTTTTGGTTGATGCTGTTATAAGCTTTTTTTTTTTTTTTTTATGTAAACCCCAAAAACGAGAGGTATTAGAACCTGTAGTACTTAGTACCGTGCTTGGGTTGAAGGTTGAGAAGTCGAAAGAAGATATTTGTTGACATTGGACATGAACGTGTTCGGACTATTGAAAGAGAGAGCAGGAATTATGAAACCAATTCAGAAAAACAGTGCCCATGGAAATATCTGTAGAAGAGACAGGCAGTAGAAACAGTACATCTATGAGACAGCGAGTGGAGACACTCTGTTAGAGATGAATCATTAATTAACCTAACTGCTCTCTTCTGAATGGAATAAAGAAGCCTGAGAGAGGTTTTGGGAGCACCACCCCTGATATGGGAACAATATTCCATGGTAGAGCGTATTTGCGATTTGTACAGAGTGAACAGCTGTTTGGAAGAAAAGTAATGCCGAGAGCGAAACATAAAGCTAAGTTTTTTTAGATGCAGAGGAAGCAATATTTGCAATGTCCTTGTGCCAAGAGAGAGAGAGAGAGAGAGAGAGAGAGAGAGAGATAAGTCAGGGTAATCCCCAAAAAGAGATATTTCATTTTGCCTAGAAATTGGAGTGCCACCAAAGAGAAGCATAGGAGCAGAAGAATTCTTTTTGAGAGATATAAGAAAAGACTGAGTTTTAGAAGGATTGAAATCAACTAAGTTGTCTTTGCCCCACTGGAGAATTATCTGGTGATCGGCATTTAAGGAATTGGTAGTGGATATTCGAAAAGTTGAAGCTGATTGAGCAGGGCAAGGTTTCCTCAAAATGGAAAGTGGAATGCAATGTGCTATCATCGGTAAAACCATGGATAGGATTTCCAGTCAACGGAAGAAGGTCATTAATATACAAGAGGAAAAGAATGGGGGAAAGAACTGAACCTTGTGGGATACCGGCATTAGTGGAGAAGTTAGAAGACAGAGAGCCATCTACCATCACCCGCAGTGAGTGATAAGAGAGAAAACTGGATAACCAATTACAAAAAACAGTTGGCAAACCATAAGATGGAAGCTTGTTTAGAAAACCTTTATGCCAAACATGATCGAAAGCCTTTGAAATGTTAAGAGCAACTGCTTGTGTTTCATCGAACTTTTCCATTGAATTAGTTGATAATTGGGTAACATAAGCCAGAATATCAGCAGTGGATCGACACTGACAGAATAAATACTGGCAATCGTTGATCAGATGGAAGTACTCTAGGTAGTTTAAGAGTTGGCGGTTATTTTATTTCTCCATTACCAGAAAGAGTAGAAGTAATTGCAATGGGACGATAATTGGATGGGAGGGATTTGTCACCCTTTTTAGGAACTGGATGGATATCAGCAAATTTCTGATTGTTCCGGTTGACATTGATGGGTCGACTGTTGATGATCCTGCTCAGATAGCAAACAAACTGATTGAGTATTTTGCATTTATATTCACACATGAGGAATTATTAAGGTTTCAAAATGGCAGAAGGTTATCAAATTGTAGCAGGATACTTAATGATTTTGTAATAACTGAGAGCAAAGTAGAGGAGAAATTGTTGAAGTTAAACATAAGAAAAGCCTGGGGTGCATGGGATCTATCCAGTATTATTAAAGGAGGTGGCAAAGCAACTAAGCAAACCCTTAACCATAATTATGAGAGCATCCTTGGACTCGGAGGAGGTTCCCACGGACTGAAGATGTGCAAATGTATCCCCAATTCACAAAGGGGGATCGAAGGGTGACACGAGTAATTACAGCCCAGTTAGTTTAACTTCTGTTCCGGGTAAAATAATGGAGTCACTGGTTAAAGATGCATTGCAGGATCATCTAGACAAGAATGCAGCAATAATTCAGACACAGCATGTGGTTGTTAAGGGAAAGTGTTGTCTGGCAAATTTGATAGGATATTATGATGTGGTTACAAAGGAACTAGATGCAAAAAATAATTTTGATATCATATATTTGGATTTCAGGAAAGCTTTTGACACTGTTGCGCATGGAAGACTATTGTACAAATTGGAGCAGAATGGTATTAAGCGTAAGTTGCTACAATGGATAAAAGGATGGTTAAGTGGGAGAAGACAGAGGGTGGTAATCAATGGTTGCTGCTCTTCGTGGACTAATGTTATTAGTGGAGGCCCACTGTTGTTTTGTATATTTATTAGTGATATTGATGAAGGTATATCAGGCTTAATGTCGAAGTTTGCAGATGATACAAAGGTTGGCAGGGTTGTTAATGACAGCAATGGCAGTGTGCTACTGCAACAGGATCTAGATAATATGGGCAGATGGGCTAAGAAGTGGCAAGTGAAGTTTAACCTTGACAAATGCAAAGTACTGCATATGGGTAGAAGTAACCCCAGAGAAATGTACCAACTGTGTGGTACTACACTTAAGGTGGTAGAAAATGAAAAAGACCTGGGAGTAATTCTGCAGTTAGATATGAAGTTTTCTGAGCAATGCAGACAGGCTGCCAGGGCAGGTCATGGGGTTTTGTCAATGATATATAGGAATTTTGCTAGCAAGAAAAAGGTGATTGTCCCTCAGTATAAGGCAATGGTCAGGCCACGCCTTGAGTACTGCGTACAGGTTTGGAGGACTCATTTTATGAAGGATGTAGATTTGCTTGAGCATGTACAGAGAAGGGCAACAAGATTGGTGAGGGGAATGAAGGGATCCTCTTACCAAGAGAGGCTTAAGTTCTGCAAATTGCAGTGGCTGGAGACTAGGCACCTGCGCGGTGATCTGATTGAGGTGTATAAGTCCTTGAATGGGTTGAGTATGCTGAATTGTGATGGGATCCTTCCACTTGTTCAGATTACGAACCTAAGGGGGCATAAATTCAAATTAAGAAAGGAGAGATGTAGAACAGATGTGCGGAAATTTGCCTTTTGCCAGCGGGTGGTTAATTGCTGGAACAAACTTCCATCTGTCAATGTGGAAGTTGATAGGTTGAATAAATTTAAGGAGGAACTGGACAGGCATTTTGAGGGAATGGTGTGATTTTTTTTTTTTTTTGGCTGATTCTGCATAAGCTCATACACTTGCTTTCTTGCATTACATGCTGCTACTACTACTACTACTATTTCCAAGTAGAAGGAAAAACACCTTTGGAATAAGAAAGTGAAAAATGGTGGCAAAGAACAGGAGTAAGTTCAGGAGTACAGGTTTTGAGAACAAGTGGAGAAATACCATTGGGACCTCGAGCTTTCTTAGCATCAAGATTCATCAAAATCCTTCTGATATCCTTTTGATGGAAGACCACAGGAGGCATTGAATGGAGCGTGTTGGGAATGGTGGGAGATGTTTTACCAAGATCATTAATACATGAGCTGGAAGAAAAATGGGATGCTAGCAGGTCAGCTTTATCCTTGGCTAAAGTGACAACAGAACTATCTAGTTTGGACAGAGGTGAGAGAGAGAGAGAGGGAGAGATAGGCAAAAGTTTCTGACAATAACTTTGGCAATAGACCAGAATGCTCGGCTACCATTAGGGCAAGAAGCAAGTTTTCTACTCTTAGCCTGTTCAAACTCTAGTTTCGACTGATTAATAACTGAGGCACCTCCGTAGCCAGGTGGGAATGAGCAGTAGTGCGTAGCACACACTTCTTGATTAGACTGGGATTCGAGCCTGTCACCACCAAATACAGAAGATGCGGAAAATTCGGGGAATGACCACTGCATATTTCCGGAGCAATATGGCCTTAGTTGCTAATGCTCCTAAAATCCAAATAAGAACAAACATTATATTTAAAATGAAACTGATAAATTAGATACAAGCCAATTACGATATGCAACGTTCTTCTCTTGAACAACCTTAGCACATTTATTGGAAAACCAAGGTTTAGATAAAGACGAGATTTTAAAGTGGAATATGGGATAAAGGATTCCATTCCTGCAAGAATAATTTCACTGACCCAATCTGAGCAAATGTTGACATCAGAAGTTTTGAAACATTAATCCGACGAAGGAAAAAAAGAAAATAAATCTCGCAAGTCATTACATTTTGCAATCTTGTAATGCCAAACAATATACGAGGTTGGGAATAGCCATGAGATAAAGGCTCCATTGGAGAAGAGACAGTCACCAAGTTGTGATCTGAGGTGCCTAAAGGACCTCTCACTTTGAATCGGCAATCAACTTAAAAGGGTTGTTTGTGAGAAAAAGATGAAGCATGTTGTGTGTATGGTTAGGATTGTCCTGTATTCTTGTAGGTAAATGAACAATCTGTGCAAGGTCATTAGTAATTGCAAAAGCCTCAGCATCTCGACCAGCTGGGTTAGTGTGACTAGAAAATGGAAGCCAGCTGGAGTTGTGAACATTCAAATCACCAAAGAAAATTACCTCACTGTTAGTAAAGTTGGACTGGACAAAGTCAAGTTGCAAAGGGAGGAAGTTAAAGAGCTCCAAGTGATTAGTGGAGTTGGGAGAACGGTAGAGACAACATATATTAATTTGACACATTGAAGTAGAAAGATTTTAAGCCAGCGAAGATCGAAAAGAGGAGATTCCAAATGACCATGTCACTGACAGGGAATATCGGAATGGACATATGCACAAATACCACCTTTGAGGCGAAAGGAATCACACAGCAAATAATTTGGTCAACTGAGATGAGCAGTAGTTGAATCAACTGATAACTAAGATTCTGTCAGAAAAAGTACATGGGGTTTGGCAGACTGCAAGTGGAAATGAACATCGTTGAGGTTAGAATTGAGACCACGTATATTTGTGAAAGGAATTAGGAAGTGTTTGGGAGGTTTGGATCTTTCCGCAGATAAGCTTACTCTATTAGTTTGACCATTCATGGTGTATTCAATAGTAAGAAAAAGTGGGTGGGACATGCTGTGTGAAGTAATGAAACATTTGGATATGGCGTACACATGGTAAGAATATACCCAGATCCTTGATATAACGTGGCCTTGGCAGTGCCCCCTGCATACATACTACTCGGACTCCCTCCAGTCCAGTCACTATCTGGCAGAGAAGAGGTAGCAAGATTATACACTAGTTGATCCGGAATCCTCCTAGAGAGTTACCATTAGGTTCGGTCCGGTGTACTAACTAGCGGCCAGCCTGCGAACACCATTTTAGAGCTGTATCTCGAAATGTAAGGAAGATTGGATCTAGCCACGATGTTCATCATAACCTCAAAAGTCATCAATCATACTGCATGATGGAAGAGATGGGGAAAGGTTGACCGGAACTTAGCTCTGGAAATTAAACATGGGTTACACCACTTCAAGCCTCCAATAAGCAATATTGCACCAGTTGATGAGAGTTATCTACCACCTAGTACTGCCTGGTAACACAGAGGGGTTGCATTCCTCTACATGGTGTGGCCCCCTTCTTACATTGGTTCCCACCTGGGTGGTCATCCACCATGTACTTTTGCATGGAAGTTATACCCAGGATTACTAACAGTCCCACCATTGTGAAGGTGCAAGCAGAGGAGGATTTGGCAGTCACAGACTATCCAGACTTTGCCGAAATTGGGTCTACTCGACTTGAGTGTCACCCGAATATCAGTTCCAACAGGGTTTTAGACTCCCAGGTAGCAAGTACAGTTTGACTGGCATATCTGAGAAAATGTCTGTGACAACCTCAAGGACCAAGCTTGCTTTCTTGCATCATATGTCTCTACTAATGCTAATATTAATGCTATTAGAGTAGTCCCCCAGGGTTCACCAGTGGGCTCATTGTTTTCTGTATTCATTAATGATATTGATAAAAGTATCTCAGGCTTAATGTCTAGGTTTGGAGATAGTACAAAAGTTGGCAATGCGGTTAATGATTGTAATCAGTGTAAGCTACTGCAAAAATATCTAAGAAATTTACAGATGGGCTGAGAAATGGTAGTTGAAGTTTATCATTGACAAGTTGAAGGCACCGAGTGCCTTGCACTATGAGTATAAGTAATCTCAGATTAATGTACCAGCTGTGTGGTACTACATGCAGGGTAGTGAAAAATTAAAAAGACCCGGTGGGGGTAATTGTGCAGTCAGATATGAAGTCATGTGATCAATGCAGATAGGCTGCCATTAGAGATCATGGGAATTCTGATATACACAATCTTTGCTAGCAGGGATAAGGTAATATTCAGACTGCATCTTGGGTAGTGGATATAAGTCTGGAGGCCAAATTTTAGGAAGGATGTTGATCTGCTGGAACAGTTACAGAGAAGGAAAGAGTTGGCTGAGAAAATTAAATTGATTTTGTAAGTATTGCATTCTGGATATGGATAGCATTTATCCTGAGGAGAGGCAATTTCAGTTTACATTCAACAAATGATGTATTGAGCTATTATATATGAGCTCAAGCAGTATATGGCAATTTTTTAAATTTATTTATTTATTAGCATTAGTAGAGGCATATGATTCAAGAAAGCAAGCTTATATAGCATCAGCCAAAAAAAAAAAAAAAAAATCCTCTTCCCATTTCACCTTTGGAATAAGTAAATATTCATTTACTCAAATGTCTGTCTAGTTCTGCCTTGAACTTATTTAAGTTGCTGACCTCCACTACAACAGATGGAAGCCTGTTTCAACTATCAACCCCCTGCTGGCTAAAGTGAATTTTTGCATATCTATTCTACAAATGTCTTTCCTCAATTTGAATTTATGTTCCCTCAGGCGAGTAATCTGAGGAGAGGAAGAATCTCATCAGCATCGAGCTTGCTCATCCCATTCAAGGCCTTATACACCTCAGTCAGATCACCTCACATGTATCTAGTTTCCAGGCACTGCAATTTGCCAATTTGAAGAATTTAAGCCTATCTTGGTATAAGAACCCCTTTGTTCTTCTCACCACTCTTGTTGCCCTTCTTTGTACTCGTTCTAGCAACTCTACATCCATCCTAAAATGAGGCCTCCAGAATTGTACACAGTATTCAAGGTGTTGCCTGACCATTGCCTTGTACAAGTGGATAATCACCTTTTTGTCCCTGCTAGCAAAATTCCTATATACCATTGACAAGATTCCATGACCTGCTCTTGCACCTGTCTGCACTGCTCAGTGAACTTTATATCTGACTGCACAATTACTCCAAGGTCTTTTTCACTCTCCACTTCCCTGAGTGTAGTACCACCCAGTCGGTACGACGTTACTCTGGGGTTATTGCTACCCATATGCAGTATTATTTATTTATTTTGATACTGGTAATTGTCTGTGTTGCAAATGGACAATATCTCTTACACACACATAAATTGTAGTACTTAATGCTGTGCATGGGCTAAAGGTTGAGAAGTCAAAAGACACTTGTTACATTAAACTTGAATTCCTGTAGATTTTAATTTTCAGGAAATATATGTGAATGAAGGTTACTCCAGAAGTTGAAGGGATAAGTGAAGAAGAAGAAAAGCTGGTTCTGTGAGGTTGAAGTTGGACAGTAAATGGATGCTGACTGATTGTGACACATCTTCGGACAGGTTTCAGAGAGAGAGAGAGAGAGAGAGAGAGAGAGAGAGAGAGAGAGAGAGAGAGAGAGAGAATTATAAATATTTTTTTTTATTATGTATTGAAAACTTCAAAGCTAATAAATGTATACCTGTTTAATTTCAACTTCCACAATATACACATTTTATATTTTGATTCATGTTTAGGGATTCCCAGGTCTTCCAGGACTTCAAGGTCCACCTGGAATTCCAGGAGATGATGGTCTAGAAGGACCTCCTGGAATATTGGGTGAAAAAGGTCACATTGGAGAATACGGTGCTGTTGGTCCAAAAGGAATCCGGGTAAGTAAGTCAAAGCTTTTCTCCTATTAATGATACAAAGGTATTTGAAGATATGCAAGACCATTGAAGAAAACAAGATATTACTTTTTTTTCCAGGAGTAACTGAGAAACAGCATTGAGTATAAAGAATTTTAAGGTTTCTATCCTGTTAAGTTCCTGAAGCTAAAGCAAAAACTACAGCTCCAGCAGATCTGACACCTATCAATATGGGTATGTGTACATGGAGTAGGGACCTTCTAGTGATGGTGCTTGCTTTGAAAATTAACATCACTGGGATCCAGTGCCCATATCCCAGCTTCCAGGCTTCCACCATAGAAATCCATCTTATTTGCCATATGCTGCAACTTATGAAAATTCTGAAAAGGGTATCCTGGTGGTTGAGGGGCCCAGCTTCACACCACTTTGGTTCTCTGCTTTGATAAGATGGGTCCTGGAATGGCTTCCCCAGGATCAGTGAGCTTGTAGGATTGCCTGTGAGGGGCAACTTGTCACTTCCCTATCCTCACAGTCTGAGAAACAGATTTAGGCTGGTGGATGTGTGAGTATGGTGCTTGGGTAGCCCTGGAGCCCCACTCCCGAGCACATTTATTGCTTATCCGGTAGTTGTCATCCACTTGGGCTCTCTGGTGCATGGGGAGCCCAGGTACTGAACAAAGAAATAGGATCCATGAATCCTGATAATATAAACCAGGGGAGCCCAACTTAATTTGTGATGTGATCTACTTTTTTTCTTCAAAATGTGCCGCGATCTACCATCTCAAGAATTTCATTGCCATGGGTTAAAAAAGTTAATGAACACATATTGAAAAATGTTGTTTATAAATTTTAAAGTTAAATACAATGCTGAATTCTTATTTTAAATTCATACATATTTAACTTTTTAATTTATGTGAACTTTTTATCTTAATGTCATCTGCCAGCTTTCAAAATCGGGGATATACTATGATAAGGCCAACTGTAAAGAATCTTCTGTATGCAAGTCCATAAGAGTAGAAAGATTCTTCGTCTTTGTTTGTTTCAAATATGAAAAGGCCGATTCACATAGATATGCAGAACCAAAACAGGAATTTAAATGTTCACTGCATTTTTTTACATTTGCTTACTTTTCTCAGCAAACATATTTCCAAGTCTTTTTCTGATGACCTGGCTAGGAAGATATGTTTTCACAATGTAATAATTTCATTTTCTATTAATATTTTCTCTATATGAAAAATCTCAGGGTTTTTTTTTTGCAATTTGTTTTGCATATAAGTTGACATTAAATGGATAAGAAATATGTTGAACAATGTCTTCAATTGTTTTAAAATCACTGAATCTGGTTTCAAAATCATCCACAACTTTCTCAATTTTAGAAACATATTTCTCACTATTAAATTCAAAAACAGGATATTTTTGCAAATGATCTTGCATATGTGCAAAATGATCGAATTCTTTTTCTTTGAGATCCTTAGCCATCACCAAAAACTGATATTTATATGTAGAAATACTACTAATCATATCGCCCACATTTTTATTTTTTTCCTTGTAATTCCAAATTCAGATAACTTAATTTACTGGTAAAATCTGCCAAAAAAGCCAGATCACACAACTACTCCATATCTTGTAGCTGCTGATAATCATCCCACTTTGATCAACAAATTTTTTTATTTCATTTAGCAAATTTCGAAATCTCTGTAGAAACCAACTCAGTGACCTCACACCTGTGTGTAATATCAGATCTGGTTTATTTTCATCGAGTTGCATTCTGAAAAATCTCCTTTGAAAGGATTGTCCTCCGACGGAATTCACGATTTTGAAAGGTATGTCAATAACACTTGTTGGTAGATGATACATTGGTAAGCATGCTTATACAGCATCAGCCAAAAAAAAAAAAAAAAAAAATCCATTTTAACCATCCATTTGCTCCAAAAGTTTGTTCAGTTCTTCCTTGAATTTATTTAAGCTATCAACTTCCACAAGACAGATGAAAGTTTGTTCCAGCAATCATCCAACTGCTAGCTAAAGGCAAATTTATGCATTTCTATTTTATAACTGTCATTCCTCAATTTGATTTATGTACCCTCAGGTGCGTAATCTGAGCAACAGGAAGAATCCCACCAGCATTGAGTTTGCTCAAACCATTTAAGGCCTTATACACCTCAATCACATCACCTTGTAGGTTCCTAGTCTCCAGACACCGCAATTTGCAGAACTTAAGCCTTTCTTGGTAAGAACACTTCGTGCCCCTCTCTGTACTTGTTCCAGCAGCTCCACATCTAGGGCCGCTGCGACCCTATGTGCCGCCAGTAAGTGAAATCAAATTTGCCACCCCAAAATATTTCGATTAAAAAATTAAATAAGGCATAAATAATTCTTATTAATTTATTTAAAAAGAAAAGAATTACAACAAATCTCACATATAATATAATGAAACAACAAACAAAAATAACAAAATCATTCCGAAATTCTGGAAATAAACTTTAAATTCTAAAACACAGTAATTGTATTCTATTGCAGCGATTTCCAAACTGGGAGGTGTGGACTAGTGCAAAAGGAGGCACGAAAAGTTTAACAGAAATGTAATTTTCATAACATAACATATATAAATAAGAATATATATACATATAAATAAACTTTCATAACATAACATTAAATTTTATAACCTATTTTTTAAAGCATTTACCGCCACCTGTCTCACTCTAACTTCGATATAAACATGACATAAACATTTATTTGGAAAAAAAAAATTATATTTTGCTGAAATGCATTGATGAATTATGATTGATATGATGTGATGTAATATATATGATTTAGTGCATACTATGTATGACATATATAGGTAGATTGCATAGTATAGCATTAGCTGCATGGTTGAAAATATGGTTTCAGCGGTGTTCGTTAAAAATATGGTTTCAACTCATGAACGTATGTTTGTGAGTTTGAAGCTTGGTGCTTCCCGAAGCCTCACTAGCAGAAACAGACACTACGTTTTGATCATTGCGATGGCATCTTCTTTGTTCTTGCCCAAAGGGTCTTTGAGAGCATTATTTAGCCACAGCTAAATGTGTGCATGTGGACTACTGTGATGTTGAAATTCTATGCACTTGAAAAAGTTTACCCCGTAAAATTGACCAAATGGGCTATAACATTTTGACTGCAATATGTTCATAATCACATCCACAGTTTTGAAGTATATTGCACAAGTTACAGTGTCTTTGTTCACGAGTGTCTCCTTCTGCACGAAGTCCATGTCGCTTGCATTGTCCTCATTAATATTGCTCTTGTTATTCTGTAACTTGTACAATAACTGAAGCAAGCATGTCCAACCGATTTTATTGGCACTCAGAGTCAAGAACACTGTAGGTTTACCAAGCTGTCTAATCATAGTGAATAGATCACACTTATATTGAGCCCAATAGTCGGTAGAGTTTGGCATTTTCCTTAGGAAGGTCAAATTGGTTTCAGTGCAGCTTTTAATATATACTTTGGATTGAACTTGCTTGCAGGTCAGTTTACTATTTGAAAGCAACTGATAAAGAGTTTCTCATTTTTAATCTCATTATCTTCATTTCTACTGCCTTTGTTTTCCAAACAAATGATTTGCTTTATAATATTTACTGTAAAACCTGTGATTCTTCATATCAGGGTTTAATGTATGTGCATTAGACATGAGGGTTAAACAACAGCAGCATGGTCCTTACCTCCCATTCTTCTGTATCAGAATTAACTTTCCATGCAGTTAATGGACATACCTTTTTGTTTAATGAAGCAACGGTCCTTAACATTCAGCATAATTATACACAATTATTGAAATTAAATTGCATCAAAATTCAATTAATGTGCGTTGCCTCTATCCAATTTCATACTCTTGGTCTTTCATACGCATATGCCAAGAATGCAACTTATCCCTCACCTTGAAATTCTGTCATACATTTCGTGCTACACTACCCTGTGATCATGACTGTTGTTGAAAAGCCTCATCAGCTTCAGGATAGTGTCTTAATTATATCCTATTCATTTTATTATTATGTCTTCTTTCAATCTAATGTCTTCTTTCACTCATAAGTATTGGTTGGCAGTTTAATGTATTTTGGGATTAGGTTTGGAGTTCTGAAACCATTGATGATCCAGGTATGTTGGATCATTGATTATTTTTCGGGTGTAAGAATTCATTTAAATTATAATTTTTTAAAATTCATTTGGATAATAGAGAATTATATAATCTAAGTGTTCTACAAGTAATTATTGAGGTAATTCCTCTGATACATTTGTTACATAAAGGAGATGATATTGAGTAACACTGCGTCGGTTAAATCATCTGACCTCGCTCACTACCATCACGAAAGGAGTCACATGTAAAGTCTCTCTGAATGTTCTGAATTGTCCAAGATAAATGCTGAGAAAGGACAGTTTCTCTACGTGCTCGTCAAACAGTAAGCTCTGTGGTATGTTAGTTTCTCCTGGGGCGATTCTAACTTATTTATTGTCATTCCATAACAACGTTTGCTGTTGGGCGATGTGGTTTCCTCAATCAGCACTGCTTCGTTTATGTTGTCTTTAGCCAAATTAATTTCTATGTGACCATCATCAAAGAATGACTGATCCATTGTGATTTGATACAATCGAAGAGAGGCGTGTTGACCAACTAATACTGAAGCCACACTTTAACCACTCTCTTTCTTACTAACCCGATCAAATAGCTGGATTTGTGTATTTTCCTATGTTTTATGTGCAGGTGTATACAATGATCATTGCCAATCCCCTTTGGCAAGCAATGGACCACTGTGTTGACTGATACAGGCACATTGAATGCCTTATTGTCTGTATGCATATCTCAGGTGCCTTATCTGCATGAACAGGAAGTGAGGAGAAAATCCAGCTTTGGTAAATGTGAGGCAATTTCTGGGTAGATGAAGCCAATAGACTTAGATAGCACTGGAACGGTATTGTTCTTAAATGATCGTCTACAGCTATTACACACAAGGATAACGTCGACGTCAACATTGGGAAATGCAGTGCATATCAGTGGTGTATATATAACAGCTGGTTTCTTTGTATCATTGTTGAACCATAGATGATCGCAAATGTAGCATATAGAACAGAAATCATTTTTCATAAATCTCCTTTCAATCTCTCGATGCATGTTCTTATGTAAATAGTTGGTGTACTATCACGTGCGCTCATCCAGACCACAAATGGCAGAGCCCATAAGCTTGATCATTTAAACTCATCTGCTCTGAAATTGGAGAAATCTTCCATTGTACATAATTAATACTCACTTCGGGTACATCATGGAGCAGCAGCATTGCTGGTTGAAGGCACTGCTAAATTCAATATTCGATTTTCTGTTTGTCTTTTAAGCAATCTTGATAGTTTTTTTCATTCTCGCACACTTATTGCTACCTTCATCTTTATTTTCTTAGGTCTTGTTGCTTTCATTCTTACTCAATACATTCGAGAATGCTCTGCACTTGACTTTGGCATCGTTGAACCCCTTTTCCAAAATTATTGATGTGAATATCTCTAGCATACCTATAGATACATCTGTAGCAACATAAATCTATATAACATATATCTACAACATATATCTATATAACATATATCTACAACATATATCGATAGCAACAATAGAAAATGCGAGACAAAAAAAGAAATTGTTGCAAGCCAATATAGCCTAATTACACATTTGATTGTAGTCATATGACAAATACCTGTATTGTTATAATCATACTATTCAACAAATAGCTACAATCAAATGGTTAATTAGGCTTGGATTTTGCTAACCTCTTTCAAGCCACTACAATCAAATGGGTAATTAGGTTATTGGCTTTGATTTCGATAACCTCTTCCAACCCAATGATGCTGTCACATAAAATGAAACACCTTTCGTGCGTACAAGGTAGGCATCATGTTTTTGTTTTTTTATTTTGTTTTATTGTGTTTTTCTAATGCAGTTCAATGAAATTTAAACAGGTGGTATTTGAATTTTGTAAGTAAGTTCACTGGAACTCGAGATATTGTACCGGTCACGTAAAATATGTCACATTCTCTAATTATACTACTAGTGAGTGTTCACCACAGTGTAGTGATGGGAGCATGGGAAGTGTCCTTGCAGAATCCGCAGATGACATCACTTCCAGGCGCCTCCGTAGCCAGGTGGGAAGGAGCAGCAGTGCGTAGCACACGCTTCTTGATTAGCCTGGGGTTCGAGCCTGTCACCACCAAATACGGAGGATGCGGAAAGGTCAGGGAATGACCACCGCATATCCCGGAGCAATATGGCCTTAGTTGCTAATGCTCCTAAAAACAAACAAACAAACAACATCACTTCCGTGACGCATTTTTTGTGACCAATCAGATTTACTCGGTAGGTGCCCCAAGGATGTTTCACATTTAAAAAAAAAATATATATATATATATATACAGTAAACCCCCACCATTCATGGTATCTGTATTCATGGTCGCTGATTTAATATAAAATGAAACCTAAAAAAATGTGAATTTTAAAGTGCCGTGAACATTTTCCACCATAAAAAACATGGGCATGGCTAAAATCATCTTTCCCAGTCAAAACAGCGCTCAGCAGGTGAGGGGAGAGGGGTGACAAAATCACGAGCATGGATATTTTCCGCTAATACTTTTTCGGTCATGGAAGGTTTTCGTTTGCTTTTATGTGCTTATAAATTGAATAAATTCATTAATTTATAAACTGATATGCTTACAAGAGTGAAAAATCTAATGTTTTGCAGTGTGTTAGTGTAAACAGACTTTTTGCGAGTGTGTTAACGGTTAAAACAAAGTGACTTTATTGTGGACAAGTTCTTTTCTGACCCCTACAAAAATATTTTTTATTTTTGTAGGGGTTATGAATAACAAGGGAATTGTGAAAAGATCAAAGGTGATGACATTAGCGAAGTAAAATTGATTTATTAGACAAAATTTTTAATGGTGAAAATGTCTCGTCAGTGGCAAAACATTATAAAATCAATGAGTCAACAGTACGATCAATCAAGAAATTGGAAGAAAAAATCCGTCGTAGTGTCCGTGAAAATGCACTACTTGCTTCAAAAATTTGCTCTGTAACTCGTGATGTTAAATTGGAAAAAGCTTTAAATCCGTGGATAGAAGACCGAACTCAAAATAAAATTCCGTTAAGTTCACTCATCATTCATGAAAAGGCAAAACACCTTTATCAATGTACCGGTGCCTCCGTAGCCAAGTGGGCAGGAGCAGCAGTGCGTAGCACACGCTTCTTGATTAGACCGGGGTTCGAACCTGTGACCACCAAATACAGAGGATGCGGAAAGGTTAGGGAACGACCACCGCATATCCCCAGAGCAACATGGCATTAGTTGCTAATGCTCCTAAAAAAAAAAAAAGAACCTTTATCAAGACTTTAGCAAAACTGGGGATAGCACTGGCGGGATAAGTTTTTTAGCTATAGCAAAGGCGCTGGTGTGAAAGATTTGTTTGAAATTTCTAATAAATATTACATTTAATATTAAATTGTTTCTTATTTTCATTTCGATACCTTATGCTTGTATTTCACTATGTACATAGTCATATTATGAAGGTACATATAATACATACATAGACAAAATTTTAGACTAATTTTTCTTATATATTTCATACTTTGGAATGGAATCCTCTTATTACTAGGGGAGCCATAACTCAGTATATGCTTTTTCGGTATTCACAGCATTTGTCAGGAACGTAACCCCCGCGAATTGCGGGGGTTTACTGTATATATAAAATTCCATTTCTTTGAAGCTATCCACTTTCACAACAGATGGAGGCTTCCACTAATTGACTAATTGGATGAAGGCAAACTTCCACACATCTATTCTGCAACCATCCTTCCTCGCTCTGAATTTATGCTCCCCATGTGCAGTGTGAGCAAGAGGTAGAATCCTGTCAGCATTGAGTTTGCTTAAGCCATCCAAAACCTTAAAATTCCTCACTCAGATCACCCTGTGGTTGCCTAGTCTCCAGATTCTGTTTCCTTCCCTTCTTTCACATTTAAGCGATTTTACCCTTTCACAAGTGCTTAATGTTGGACTCTTCCTGAATCAATTTTTTTCCTTATTCTAAATAGGAAATTGTTTATATTTTTCAGTTAATAAGGTCAATGTTTTTAAAATAATTTCACATATAAAATATATGAAATATTCATTTTATATTTCACATATTGTTTTTTATTCATTAAATTGTATTCCACATCAGCAGGAACATCTCTAAATTATTTGAAGTAGCATTTCTTTTAAAAGGAAAAGGACAGTGAAAGCTGTCGAAAGGTGTGCATCTGCTCCACAATAATGCTTCTGCACATTCCTTGCATGCTGCAATGAGGTGTGCACATGAATGTTTGAAATATTGTCATTTGCTTATTTACCTCCTCCTCCTCTACACTCATATTGGACTTGGAGGTGATCTGTTGCTGACTCCTCTAGCATCTTTCCAAAGGTGCATCAATAACATTTATGGATTTCGCCATTGATCCAACCAATAATTGAAAGGCTGAGAAAAAAAGTGACTTAATCTTCATGTACAGCAAGCCTGGCAAAATAGATGGACAACCTCCATCAAAGGTGACATTACCAGGAAATTTATTCCACAAATTGCCGAGCTTTATCCTAGACCTCCTCCGTGGGTTCCCCCCGGTTTTCACACGACTTCCCTTCTTGCAAGACATGAATCTATTAGAGCTAAACTCATGGCCCTTGGAATTACTGAGGACCCATTCTGTCACTGTGGGACACTGTAAACCTGGAGTCACCTCATGTCCAGCTGTCCCCTTGCATGAAGACCTTTACTGTATTTTCATAACAAGAATCAACTTTGTTCCAAAAGATCACGAACAACACTTATTGGACAGCGACAGAGAGTACTAGGCCTTCATGCGCTTCTGCCAGGAGCTCTTCACTAGGTGAAGATCCTTTCCTCAGGGACAATATCAACAGCATTTCGACCAATAACTAGGATAAAGTACACACTGAACAAGACAATACAGACCGTGACTTTTGCAGTACAGGTTGACCGTCACTAATCCGGTAGCGTTGGGACCTGTGGGGTGTTGGATTAGTGAGTTTGCCAGATCACTGGTGGTTTTTTTTTTTATGAAAACTCCAAACACGAAAGGTATCAAAACCTATAGTAATTAGTACCGTGCATGGGTTGAAGGAGAAGTATGACACGGCCTCCGTAGCCGAGTGGTCAGGAGCGGGAGTGCAGTAGTACGCGCTCTTTGAGTAGACCGGGGTTCAAGCCCCTGACTGCTGAATACGGTCGATCTGCCAACCCGCACTGGACCAGCGTGGCGGATTATGGTCCATTTCCCTCAACATGAATTGTTGAGGAGGCTTCCATCCTGCAGTGGGTTGATAATGGCTGCACTTTACTTTATGGGGGGTTAGATTAACACATAAAGTTTACCCAACTCATCCTACCTGCCACAACTGCCAAGCTATTTTAAGAAAAAAAGTTCCCCAAGTGCCAAAAAATATTTAGCAAATAATTTGATTAGTAATTCTAAAACAAATATTGTAATGTCAGTGTTGTCGTTTTTTTGCTTAAAATATCAAAAAAAGTCTTTTTTTTGTGTTGCATATATGTGGCCAACGTGGCCCAGTACTTTACGTTACTTTATTTGTTGAGAAGCCATGTTAGCCACATACGTGTGACACTATTACAGCATACATACGAAGGTTGTTTGTGAAGTTTATTGCACGCGCGGCAAGCACTGCAATAAAACTAATTGCAATAAGATAAACTCTCAAACTTTTGCGATGTTTGTCAGTATTGTGAAATTTTGTGAAAAAAAAGTTCATTAGTGGACTGTATTAACTTTCATATTGTGTTGTGTTTTTCCGCAAGTTTGTACAAGTGTGTTGTAAAAAAAAAATCTAAAACAGAATGACTAAAAAAATTACTAAAATAAGAGAAATTGTGGGAATTTACAACTAAGTAGAATTAAACTTCTCACAGACACACCGCTGTCAAGTTTTTTCCAGAAGTTCAACTTTATCTATTATGGACATTGTATGGTGTTTGCGCTTTACACCACGAGAAGCACTTCCTTTATGTGTTGGAACCACGGCTGGGGTTAAATGTGAGCAGGTTATAATAATAAATGCAGAAAAACAGTTAGGAATGGCTTGCCAGTGATTACGAGTTTGCGCCAACAGATGATGCTGTAATCAACACCATCAAAACAGTAGCGGCAGGTCGGTGCGCTGACCCGGGAAATTTGAAATTTCGTTCACGGCAATTATGTCTGAATTAGCGGTGGAGCCGGATTACCAGTGGCCAGATTAGTGATGGGTGACCTGTATAATAACCAAACCAGCAGCAACAATGCTGGCTCTACGTGCCAAACAGCGGTCATGATCAGGCTTTATTGCCCATTCCACTTTTATCTCTATTTCCCCATACAACCCTTCCCTGATGGAGTTTTCACCATCTCCTTTTTTGCGGATGCTTTCTCCAACATCCCCATTACTTCTAGCTATCCCCTCCCTTATTTATTTATTTTTTTTTTTTGTTATTTATTTTTTTTTTTTTAAGGAGCATTAGCAACTAAGGCCATATTGCTCCGGGGATATGTGGTGGTCATTCCCTGACCTTTCTGCATCCTCCGTATTTGGTAGGCATGGGCTCGAACCCCCGTCTAATCAAGAAGCGTGTGCTAGGCACTGCTGCTCCTGCTCACCTGGCTATGGAGGTGCCTTCCTCTCCCTTCTTCACTACTAATATCCCCACACTCAACCCTACAATTTTTTTTTTTTTTTTTTTTTAACTTGGTTTCCATCTGGCTGGTTCCACCAGAATTGCTCAGGCAATTCTGGTGGAGACCAGCCAGAGAACCAATCTCTGCTACCTCGCTCCTACTTGTGTGTATGGGCATGGGGTTCCACCAGGGGCCCTGCTGCAAAGTAGCTAAAAGAACAACAGAACACGGCACAAATTTATATAAACCACACGTTCTCACATACACTTCTGGCATTTACAGAGTACTGGTTTCCTCATAAGAGTACTAAGGGGACAGTTGTGGGAATCCACCGGTGGCACCTCACCCCAAACACTATGCACACACGCACTCACTCACTCACTCAGATTTCTTCCTCTTTCCTGCCTTGAAGTCTTTTCTTTTCTTTGTTGAAAACACTTTGCTGCTAATGATGAAGTGATTTTCTGTCAAGTCATCGTTTGACTAACATCTAGAGCAGGGGTGGGCAACAGTCGGCCCACGGGCCACATCCGGCCTGCGACGATGTTGAATCCAACCCCCTCGGTAAATGCCTAAATACAGAAAATCCATACCTGACTACACTCGCTGTAAACGTTCAGCTTAATTCGGTTCAATCGGGAATCGCGGCCAGTAAAACAGTAACCAAGTGATTCTACGCAGCGTCAAAGAGTTATTTCCTAATTATTATTGTAGCATCGATCGAACGAAGTTCCTTTGGGTTTGACTTCTTATTGAAAAAAATAATATTGGTGCGAGATATTTTATGTTTTATGCCTTTTCTAATTATTACAATTTTTAATTTAATATAATTTATAGTCCATAAAATGAGCCAATTAAAAAAAAAGAAAAATTGATGCCGAATGCTGCATTTTCAATGATAATTGGACATTCAGATATTTTTTTTAAAAATACATTAATAATTTGGTAATTCAAGTAATATAACATTTTTTAGGTTCTGATTTTTTTTATTAAATCGTTCAATCTAT